>NC_139722.1:44927594-45274294 GCF_964211835.1 Anser anser | reverse complement strand
CTGGAGATCTCTAGTCCAACCCCTGTGCTCAAAGCAGGGTCACCTACAGCAGGTTGCCCAGATTTGTGTCCAGACTGGTTTTGACGATCTCCTAGGAGGGAGATCTCCACAACCTCTCTGGGCAAACTGTGTCAGTGCTCAGTCACCCTCACAGTAAAAAAGCTTCTTCTTACATTTAAATGTAATTTTAATTTGTGCTTATTGTCTCTTCTGTCATTGGGCTACACTGAGAAGAGTCTGGCTCTATCTTTCTCATCCCTTGCTCCCATCAGGTATTTAAACACGTTATTCAGATCTCCCCTTATCCTTCTTTCTCCATGCTGAACAACTCCAGCTGTCTCAGCCTCTCCTTGTATGACAGATGTTCCAGTCTTTGTTGCCCTTCACTGTCTTTGTTGCCCTCCAATAAGTTCATGTCTGTCTTGCACTGGGGTGCCCAGAAGTAGATCCCCAGGTCCTTCTCTGAAGTGCTGGTTCCCAGCTGTTTGGCCAACAGTGTTTACTAGAGTACTGAAAAATGACTTTTTTACATTCACTATTCAACCTGCAGCACATTTGGAATTGTCAGGCATAAAAAAAACAGCCATGCACATTTTTATAATGAAAATAAATTAAAAGAACTGCTCGAGTAAACAATATCTACACAAAATTATCTGCTGTCCTTATGCATCTTCTTCACATTTAACCTACAAAAGTGATTTATAGCTGGATTGTCAAAAAGGTTTGCGATGATAAAAAAAAACATTGATTCAAACATGGTGTACCCATGTTTTCTTTATGGCAGAAAAATATTACTTCTCTAATCTGTTCCACTCAATAATCAAAAACTGTATGTGACAAGTATTAGTACTGCTATGCTTAACTCTCAGAAGTTGAGTTAGATTCATCTTATCTTTCTTTACATGAGCCCTAGGCTCCCTTTATAATCAGTGGAAGGAGAAAGGCTGCTTCTTTTATTGTCTTTAATAAAATATATAAATTAAAAATCATAGAATCATAGAACGTTTAAGGTTGGAAGGGACCTTAAAATCATCTAGTTCCAACCCCCCTGCCATGACAGGGCCACCTTCCATAAAATAAAATAAAATAAAAAGATAAAATAAGATAAAATAAGATAAATAAAATAAAATAAAATAAAATAAAATAAATAAAATACATTGAGATATCAACTTAGAAATCAGAGTCAGAATTGGAAAACAATTTATTTTCTGGCTTAAAGAAAAAAATATTTTCTCATGTGTAAATTCATACATTTTATAATGTTCATGTTTATGTAGACAGATCACACTTCATCTGTTGGAGTAAAATTAACACCCTTGAGGTAGATATACTTTATATCCTTCATGAATTGTAGACTCATAATGGCCAAAAGGAACTGTTTTTCTGGCCCAGCATGAGGGCAGTCTGATCTGTTTTGATTCCTGTAACAGGCTTCCCTCATGTCTGTTGTATTTGAAGTACCATGACTAAAGAGTGTGGTAGTGCTCAGAGCTATTCTTCTTGCTGACAACAAATCATTTATTTTGGGCATGCTCAGAAAAGACTTTAGAAACAAAAATCCAAGCTGTTTATTGGCCCATAAACAAATTTACATCATGGTCCTTCCCTGCTACTGAGCAAAGTAATTTTCTTGTAAAAAACCTGGATGCCAGGAAACTAAATGGAAGAGAGAGGCAAGAAGATTCAGCCAATACTCTTTGGCATGGGTACTTAAATTCTGTCCTCATTTTATGTGTCTTTGTTTATTTCACTAAATTAGTATTATGATTTCTAGCCTGTCTGATTGCAGTACTTCAGACACCTGAGATGAAGAACAAATAACTTACTGTACAAGGGCCACATAATACAATCAGTGATTACATAGGCTGTGTACTCTGACTGATATTCTTTGTGAGGTTTGTCAAAAGCATGGGTTTCAAAGCTGAAAGCATGATTTGAGAGGTGTGATGTAGCAAAAACACTTGACCCTTGAACCAATTCTGCTTTTTGGCAGAAAAAGATAGTAATTTTCTAATTAGCTCAAAATAGGAATACAAAGACAATGTTTTTGAGCAAATTAACAATAAGAGGTTTCAGAAAAGCAATAGCTTGCTCATAAAGTAAATCTTAAAACAGGAAACTGTGCTAGAGAGTAGAAGTTTGCAGAACAGAGCTGGAAAGGCAGAGAAGATGTACCATGCCACAAAGTGGCAAGAAATGACCTTAACATTGATTGTGGGAAGAGCTAATGAGGTTGACTGGGTTAATAGTCTCCCTTTGACTTATACAAGAGCTATGCCCAGACAAACGTGGCACAATAAAGCTGATTTTAAAACATCTTAAGAACTTTCATAATTAAAAATAGGGAAGATAAGATGGAATATATCTGCCCATGTTCACGTTCTGAAAGTGCAGTTCCCCAAGTTTGGAGGAACATTATGGGGGAACATGTTCACAGGAATCTCCTGTAATAAAGCTTTTGTCTAAAGCTTACTGAGTCCAGTGATTTTTGTTTGTTTGTTTGTTTTGTTTTGTTTTTTTGGACTTAATCTCTTGCTTAGAAACATCCAGTCCCTACCTTAATTCATCTCAGTTCTGTTACCAATAGCAGCCACATGTAGTTCTCAATGTATTTTCACACTTGCCCTCAAAGGCATCAATTATTTTTACCTCCTTCATTTACAAACCCATCACTTTGTACTAATTCAAATGCTTTCTAAAATGCCACCTATTTTTGAAAACAGTAGGAGTGAATTTAAGAGTGAGAAAAGAAAACAGTCAAACTCAATATTGCTAGCCTTTCCATTTTCTGCTGGGTCCAAGCTACCATGTTTCTGAATCAGAGTAGAGGCAGGGAACATCTGTATTTGTGTATTTTATTAGGTAAGGATACTCTTAGTACTAATTAACATATAGACAATAATGTTAAGTGATCACTTTTACAGCCGTCCATCTTCTATGTTGTATTATACTGACAGCCCTCGCCCCCCCCCTCTTTTTTTTCAGATAAGAATGGTCTCCTGTAGTCTGTACAAGGTTGTTTTCCCTGTTACAAGATGGTTATCCTCTTTTTGCTTCTAGCTGAGCCTTAGTATGATTTCTTTAATTCATATCAAATGTGCACGTCGCATTTTTCATCACAATTAAAGACTAGCTTCTGATAGAAAAATAGTATTAGAATGAATTAATCGTTGGTACTAGTTCAATACCAGATACAAAGAATCTGTTTTTAATTAAGTGTCCCTCCGGTGAAAATGCTGTGTTATAAAAATGACAACTCAGCATGCATATGAATACTGCATTATAACTTCGATGTCATGTTTGCTTAGTTTACTGTTTTATGAAATGTATTGCTGTGCTGTGCCCTACTGGAATTGAATTAAATTATGAAACTCAAGCTGGCACAGAAATAATGGACTGAGGATGTATACAACATTACATTCTTCCCACTCCTCTTAATAACAAATAAACCGAAATGTCATCTGGTTTCATTTTTTTGGAGGAAGTGGAGTGGTATAGAAAAGTCAGGAGGGGTGCTTTCATACTTTGTAATACTTGCATTGCAAGATGATGTAAAATTCTGAAATAACTTTTGCCTGGCTGAAGGAATACTCAGAGGAAAGTCCTTCAAATGTGATGAACAAGGTCTCTTTTCTTATGATTTTATTTTTAGGGAAAAAAAATACTGTGGAATTGTCAATGCAGCTGTGAGTATAATTCAGGACAGAAAATGTAGGAAATATATAATTCCTTCAGAAATAAGACTGAGTCCTTAAGATCAGTTTAGCCTCATGGCACTTTTCACAACTGCTAGGTTTTAAGTTAAGGTGTCCCAGCTATTTTAAATGAGGAATGTTTGCAGCTTATATGCTGTTCTGCCTCATCTCTCCTAGCTAGCATGTTCTGCTTTTCCTTTCATCAGCCTCTGCACATGAAATGGTTCTTGAACTTCTCAACCTAGTTTTGGATTCTTTTTCTGATTTAGATAAGGGAAGAAGACCTAATTGAAGACTGATTGTTTAATGTGTGACTATATGATGTTTTACAGCCATTTCTGCAGTGTTCAATAGTGAGTGAAGTGTTTCACTTATCTAACTGGGCTTTTGGAACCTCAGTGTTTTTAAATATCTACAGAATACCGAAAAGCAGTATTCAGGCAGGTGCTTAGTATGCCTGAATATTTTTTTCCATGTTATCTTAGAAAAACAAACAAACAAACAAACAAAAAAACAGTTACAGGTTTCTTGGAACCATTTAGACTATTCGAAGTGACATAAAAGATAAGCAGGTTGCATGTCAGATTTCAATGGCTTGTATGAGTTGTCAGAAATATTTACATTACTTGTAAATAAAGCATTGCTTATTAACCATTCTGTGGTTGACTAAAATAGTTTAACTTACCAATTGAGCGTGCAGCAAATTTATTAAGAAAAAAAAGCATGATAAAGCTGTAACAGATATTTTTTTCCATGATTTTTTCCAAATTAAATACAGTATGTTTAATCAAATTGATTGTGTGTTTGTTGTTGTTTGTTTTTTTCTCTTTGGAAACAGAATAAAATACAACACTGAAAGAATCACAGGGAGAAGAAATATCCTTAGCATTTTCTTAGGTTTCCCAGTTTCCCATTTCTCATCCTTGGGATGACCTATGGAACTTGGTCTGCAACCTGAGGATTGTTCCTCGGCCATCCCAGGAAAAATTGGCCATCTTCACAGAGATTTCTGTTTCAGATGAGAATCTATATCTCTTGTCAACACCCCAGTATATGTGCTACCATACTAGCCACATTATATCCTATCATAATTTGTATAATGGCATTGAAGAAGAATCTCTTCAGAAGCCTTTGAAGCATACAAAGCAATTATATATCACTAGAATTTGGGGCAAGAAACAGAAGACCACTTCACTCAGTAATAATGTCACAGAGATTTTGAATCTTGTGTGTGAAACATATATGAGCGACACAAAATATGCACAGATCAGGGTTTCACTTGGATATATAATGAAGTTGATTTGTTAACATATTAAATGATCAATCAGCAAATAAAACACAGGTTAGGAATAGTAACCCGTGTCATCAGTTATTTCGATATTTTTCCTCTTGGAGTAAGATTCTATCTTTATCTAAATGTAAGGAACATAATCTTTGCCAGATAATCAGTTTTTACTCATGAAGCAATTTCAAACCACCCTCATAATTTATCCAAATGGGCATTCATTTCAAAGTAACCACACCTGAGTTGAGTACACCCTAATTTGAAGACTGTTTATAAAACAGAGGTACTATTACTGTTCTTGTATGTTTGAATTAACTCACAGTCTGACTTTCCAAATATTTTTGTCTCTTTTACTATTGCAAATATCTATAAGTAGGCTTGATAATAGAATGATAAAATGAACAAAACATTCAGAATACTTCAAGATTCTCTCTAGCCTGTTCAGATTTTGCATCTTTTGTCCTCAGAAGGTTCTACTGCATTTAGGACATTATTCCTGGGCTGAACTCTTTATTTTATAACTTTTTTTTAATGAATAGTAAGTCTACACCTGAAAAAAAATGAAAAAAAAAAGGAAAAGAAGAAGGAAAAGGAAGAA
This sequence comes from Anser anser, assembly GCF_964211835.1. Lineage (NCBI taxonomy): Eukaryota > Metazoa > Chordata > Aves > Anseriformes > Anatidae > Anser > Anser anser. The sequence goes on along the minus strand of NC_139722.1, from coordinate 45,268,716 downwards.
AAGGAAGAAGGGAAGTGGGAAGGGAAGGGAAAAAAACATCAATAAGAAAGGATTTTCTGAAGTTTTGCGTCTTGCTTGGTCACAAAGAAAAATAATAGTTGTTGTTAATGTTAAATATTATTGTTAAATGTCAATCAGAAAAGCAGATCAACATTTCCTTACATGTAGAAAAGCAATCATTGAGAAAGGAAATGAATCATTGAATCATCCTGTTAGATGAGGAAAAAAAAAAAAAAGATATGCATGATTTAGAATGACTGGCGCAAAAGTAAAATGGTAAAAACTTTCAGAGTCACCACAGAAGACTGAGTATTTTCTCATGATGGTATACTAGCTGATTTTCTGTCTTTCTTGTAAATTAAGCAATTCTACAGATTGGGAGAATATTCATTTCCCCTAATTTAGGTTAAAAATTAGTTGTTTAAATTCAGGTTAGTCTCCCTAGGGACCGTTTATAGTGAATGAAAGAAATAAACTATTCATTTAATCTTAAAATGGTTGTATTATGGTAGGCAACGTGAATTATTTTCTGAAGTTACATGATTGACCACAATGGAGACCAGAACTTGGACTTCTAAAATGAGGTATCTTAGATTAGAGAAGATGAGTCCCAGTCTGGGTACATTGCTACAAATTAGTTGGCATTTCAGACTGCCAGATTTGTTTCTCCATTTTGATGGGAGGGGGAAAAGATCTTTGTAACCTAGTTAAAAATAATATTATATTATTTTTATATTGCATGTTTTGAATTTTTATATATAACTTCAGAATCAGAATATTTTTATTTAAGACTTAAATGTTGATAAAGTATAAACACAAGATGGCAGAGATAAGGAATACAATAAATATTTCAAAGCTATATTTGAAAATTATTATTAGTTTTTGAATAATAGCAATTAGTGTTGTTCTCTGAACAATAGAATTAAATATGCAGTCTTTTCACTTAATGCTTGCCAAACTGTGCCACTGGACAGAAAAGTACAAAATACCCATGTATGCTTGATAAATAGTAAGTCCTCTTCTAGTAAGTCTATATTGAGCTAATGATTGGAGATTGTTTTAAAATCTGAAAGATGTGTTTGCATGTCCCAGTTACAACTGTTGGTAGTATTAATTAGTTTCGTGCTGGGTACTCTTGTTAACATGTAATATTTGATTCCTCTTTATAGGATTCTTTTTGAGAATAACTGTGACAATATTCTGTCCTTCATCTAACAGTTGCATGAAAATTCCTATTGATAACCAGATATAAAGTCACAGATTATTGATTAATAATACCAATACATTTGGTATACCGTGTTTTACTTTTTTTTTTTTTTTTAAATATGATTTGCAGAAAGAGCTTTAACTTCCCTGAATGGGAGTCCAAATAAGTATTTTATGTAGTATTTCCACAGATGTGAGCAATTTTATTTCTCTGTACAAAAATCCATAGCATACAAATGAGCATGAACATTTGAAGCATCAGCACTAATTCCTTTTATATCTGTGACATTATTTAAAGACAATAAGCACTGAAGAATTTGCACAGATTTAAGGAAGGTAAATGTATTTTTTAAAAAGTGTTTGTGCACTGACAGGTTTTCCCCTGTTTACTCTAGATTACAGAGGATGAAGCTGTTGCCTCCAGACGGTGGAATGTAAGGGGTATATATTCAAAGTACTGAATAATATTCTAATAACGGTACTCACTTTAGAATTGTTGGCAGAAATGGTTGGATAACTCTTTAAGGATAACTTTTAATTTTACAGGACAGCCTTCCAGGAGACAAGATAACATTGTAAGAAAAAACAAGACAAACAAACAAAAACCAATAATGTCTTTATATTAAACTAGTTCAACTAAAAAAAAGATTGAAGAGTTGGGCCTTGATACTCCTACTGCAGGCAGTATTATGCTATTAATTCCTTGGGTGCACAATATGCTCTGCTGTGCTTTTAGGACTGTGATGAATTGAAATTGTTTGATCTTGTGCTACTAACTGTGAGTTAAGTTTTTATAAATAAACCTAGCAGTTACCTCTTTTTACTTTAAGAGCTGAATGGTAAACTTATTCTTCCCGATTCTGTATTTTTGCTTTGTGGCTCTTTCTATCGATCGTTTAAAAACAAATTATATTAAAACTTACAATAGTATTCCAGGCTCAAAAGTGAGCATTTTGTTTATTTTATTCCTCTCATTTTATCATATTCTATTTATTTTAAAATTCAAAAGTTAACCTGGTTTAATTATATGCATCCTGAATTTGATGCTCTGCCATGCATGCATGGGACATCACCATGTTCAACAAAATGACAATGGGCACATATCATGGTCACTTCTCTCACAGAAGTGAGTGGGAGAAGGGGAAAGTGCTGGTACTTCAACAAAGTGTGACAAGAAAACCATTTCTGTGTATGGCTCGAATAAAATTCTAGTTTCTAATTTCAGCATGTGGCAATGAGTTTTAGTATGCTGGGAATCCACATGAAGATAGAGAGACGGAGAGAGAGAGCTGTATATATTTGTCTGTATATGTATGTCTTATATATATTGTTTCCAAGAGTAACTGGAAAATAGAAAGGAAATGTGATCTTTATCATTAGAGCGTCCTTCAAGAGGTAGAACATCCATCTAGTCAGGGAGGCTGTGGCAGTCTTTCAGCACTGTGAAATCTCCATACACTGACATTTGAAACCACATAGTTCGGCTCAATGATGACAGCAAGATATGGACCTATTCATCAGCATAGCTGCAGAAAAATTTCACAGGCTGCTGATAACTTACAAATTTGCAGAATAATTCTGCCTTGGTTGAATCGTCCAGTCCTTTCCACAGCCAAAGCAGCAAATACCCGTGGGTTGTATTTCAGAGCTACGCTAAAGTTTTACAAGAAATGGTGAACAAGATAAGAATAAGGGATTTTGGAATAAAAAGAAAAACAGGAAAACAATTCAGTTGGATTTCAGTGGCCTAACAATAAATTTATGTAAAGCCATACTCTGAGATTAGTGGGAAAGACAATGTTAAGTGAAACTTAACATTGCAGAAACTACAAGTGGGAGGGAAAAGAACTGATATTTCATATCTTTATTGACTGGGTGGCATATTAGTTTAGTTGCAAATGCATTAGTATGAACAAACACATATCCATTTATTTTCAGTCACATGTATTGATTAGTTATTTCTTTAGGTTAAGGTGCCATATCAGTTTAGATGTTTATTTTGGTTGAATTACATTGGTCTAAACACCCGTGTAACACTGCTAGCAAATATAGAAAAAGATGGTCAAAGGTAGCTGATGGGTACACTGAACAAGTATTCATTTACTTTAAAAAAAAAAAAAAAGAAAAAAGAAAAAAGAAAAAGCAGGATCATTTTTAATGTCTTGATTATGCTTACCTGTATATCCCTCTTCTACACCTCTCACCATCCTAGCATCAGGAACTGCTGTCAGAGGAGAAATATTTCACAGATTTGGCAACAGGTAAATAAAAACTGCATAAAAAATAGAATACAATATCATTGTGTTTCCAACACTAAACAAGATGAATACTTGGATTTTTCTTATGATTTTTGTTAATGGTAGCAGTCAGTGGTTCCACTGTATCATCCAGGGTCACCAGTCATAGGCTGTGACAGTGTTGAGCTAGGCACCATGCAGACAAAGCAGGGAAACACAAATCCTACCTCAGAGCTCACTCTTCAGTTGTAAGGAGACGCAGCAGATGGACTGTCATACAGGGGCCATGAGGTAACTGTTGGACAATCTGCAGCCAAACACTGTCAAGTTTCTTGTATGTACCGTGGTAAAAGAGAGTTCTTAAAGATAATCTAAAACATGAGTACATGTGCAGGTATTTACTTCAGAAGTTTTTCCTAAAACAAGTTGATTTCAGCTGCCTGCTGCTTGTGTTGTAATCAATGCAGAATGACACAGAGTGAATCTGTTTAATTTGAACAGGCTTTATAAACATGTGGGAATTATTGGTAATAGCAAAATTACTCATTCAGGAATAAGCACCTGAATGGATAATCATCCTTTGTGGTATAAATTAGGAAGAAAAAAAAAAGGGGGGGGGGGGGAATGATGGGGGGGGAAAACCTGCAGTGAAAAGTAATCCTGTCAGTCTAACTCATGCAAGAAGCCAAAAGTTTAGGTCTACTCATTCAAGCACTGATTGCTCTTATAATTGAGGAGCAGAAACTTGAGGCACTGTTCTCTGATACCAGAGCTCATCTGCATATGATTTGCCACACTAGTTGAACTGTTCCTGTATTGTTCACTCAGGTTTCTCATTTCCTTCTCTGGTAGGTTTTCAGAGTGAGGCAGAGTCCTTGAAAAAAAGTAGTGAAGTTATTCTCATAGCAAATGGCGCTGGGTAGGTAATTACAGTCAGTTAGTGCTGTTTTTAGCTAAATTTATGGTTGACTTCAACATTGTCTTTACATATGTCTCATCATTAAGTAAATTGTGAATATTTATGCACACACACACATATATATATATTTCCAGAAGACTGACTGACACAGTAGGTTGCAATAAGAGGACTGTTTATAATAATAAAGGAATAAACATAATGTTGGCTTAGAAGCATCAGTGAGAATGAACTGCTTGTTTTTTTTTCCCTATTTATTTATTTATTTATTAAAAGTAAGATGGCTTATTAACAAAAAAGCAAAAGACTTCCTACCCAAGAGGTTTAAATATACTGACTTTTCAGTATTTTGCTGAAACTAAACCTATTGGTTTTACTTTAGGTAATTTGTATCATTGTACTACCATTAAATCACAGACATTACGCCACCACTAAAACTATTTTGTTCAGACCAGTGTGAGTTTGTGTAGTCTCTTTGACTAATAAAATATTGCTTTGTTGAAGTAAGCACAACTCATTCACGCCAATATAAGCGCAATTGCCCGTACACGTGCTCAACCCAGCTAATGCATATTCTGCTAAATGAGGAAAGCTGTGTGCCATTGGATGGTTATTTCCCTCTCCGCAGATTCACAGCCCCAACAAGGTGCCAGGGAGGGTACGCACATTACATCGCTGCTTCATTTCTGCGCACAACACCCTGCTCCGGTGGCTCCTCCTGTTGCTTGCGAGGAGAGCTGCCTATCTGATTTTGGAGCTCTGGCAAAAAGCCTGAGCTCATTGATTACAGATCACTGTTAATAAAGAGCATTTGTAATGCAGCAGTGGTGATACAATCTCCACACGCCAGTTCATGATGGCCCTTCAGTCTCTACAATTAAGTCGTCCAGCAGGCATGCCCCCTGTTGCAGCTGCTCTGTCAATCTCATTTTGTAGTACAAATGATCTTAGACCCAGTGTTTGACATGGGGTTTTAACACCAAAGAAGGCAATTCTGCAACTTCAAATGAGCCTAATTGGTTGTGCGCTCAGGCGTTCACTCAAGCTGCTTCAGTCCATCAGAGAGAGATTTCCAACTAATTGAACAGCTCAGAAGAAAAAGAACCACGGAAATCACAATGCACTGCGCCATTTGAGAGGGTTCTTTTCTTGATAAAAACCTTCAAAATAAGATATATATATATATATATTTGTGAAATCAGCCACCTGTCAATCTGGAAAGCGTTTTCATTGGTACAGAAGCTCTTAATGAGATATGGCCTAATAATCAGTGGCTATTAATTACAAAGGTTACAGGTAAATGTACTTTTTTTTTTAATATTGAAAATGTTTATTTTGGATGGGCAAAATATATTGTCAAAAGCTTTTCCTATGGTGTGTAACAATTATGTGGTAATGGACAGACAGAGGAATGCCATTCAAGACAACCTTACTGCTAAAGCGTGCAAAGTTATTCATGTGTTCAGAGGTGGGAGTGAGCTGGGTGAGATTCTGTTCACGTAAATATTTGCCTTTCTTTATATATTTTTTATTTTAGCACAGTGGAATTTAAATTAGTATGTTTGTTCTAGAAAATTAGGAAGATGGTTTCTCTTCTGAATTGTACCATTTTTACCTCTTGTTTTCACTCTATTGATTTAAATAACTTCCCTTCCAAGGTCAATTCACAGAGACTTTTGCCCTGATGTTTACATACTGTATGTCTAATAATTCCATATCTATTCCATGAGTGATTCAAACGTATAATTTATACAGTATTTGTATTCGACATTCAAGGTAGTAGTTCACATCTGAACTGATAACAGCTCAGTACCTACTTTTAAAAAAGAAAAAGGATGATAGAATAAAAAAAAATACATATTTATATATTTTTAATAGAAGGAAACTAAATATTTTTGCTTCAGTAAATATGAGTATAAATCATCATTTCAATAGTCTTGTTCTGGGGAGGGACTGATTAACCCAGTCTAATAAAGCACTTCAACAGCTGTTTAATTTTTAGCATGTAAGTAGTCCTCTGGTTCTCTAAGTCCCTATTGAATGATCTGTATGCTTAGTCAGGGACAATGATTGTCCACTGAGTTTACAAAACCTATGAAATATACATACATGTGTATATATATGTGCGTGTGTGTATACACATGCATACATATATAGCTATATACCCATAAAATATAAAGTAGTCATTCCATGTTGCCATAAATTGCTGAGACTGTGAGGCTTATGCCTTTACTTGTTTTGGAATATTTTTTACAAAATTAGACCATAAAATAATGGTATGTCCCAATAAAATAAGACCTCAGTTGACTGCAGGGAATGCAAAACTCCATGAAGTCTATGAGTGTCATGTGGTCAATGACCAGGTAGTTATGGCACCATTTATATATTGTTTATTGTGTTTAAGGCCCAGTAGCAGTGAAGCCGAACCCAGACTACAGAAGTCTCATAAACACATATATCCTAACGTTTTAACGTTTTATGGGCATCTATAGAAGTTAACAGCAGCACTCTCATTTGACTTAAGTGAGAACAGAATCAAACACTTCATGATCAAAGAATAAATTCTGAATTGAACAGTAAAGAATAATATCTGCATATTCAGAATGTACTTTTCCCAATCACTTGAGGTGTTTTATTGCTCCACTGTTGAATCATTATTCAGAATTTTAAAATTCAGGCATATGTAAGAGGATATAAACATAACATGGTTACTTAAGTAAAATATCCTTTTATTTCAGGAATATTCCCTAAATTAAATTAAAACTTCATGATGTTTATCTCTCTGAGGAAATATTTCAGTGTAAACTATACCCTAAGAATATTTTTGTGTAAAATCTGAAGGCTCAAACTATACATATGATATCAAATGCACTTGTAATCCTATAGTAAAGACAGTAATTGCTAAGTGCTTTGTAGGTCCCCTAACAGTGGGGTGGAGCTGTAGCTACAGGGATCCCTGTTGCTGAACTCAGCAAACAAGCTGTCCATGTGATTCCAGATGTTTCTGGTTTTTGGGGGCAGAGGACCTCCCAGGATCAGAATGCCAGCATGTCTGAGGTACAGAAGCCACCCTTTGACACTGGAAACTCAGTAGTCCTAACCCTGAAGCTCTGAAAGAATTGAGTTGGATCCTCAGGGGCAAATGGGCTAAACAGATTCATGTTGTCAACTTCCTTAGCTAATTGCATCTGCCAAAAATCTCATGTTTAATTTGCGTGCGTGTGTGCGCACACACAAACACACACACAGAGTATATTTCTAAACCAAGAGGAAAAAAAATAATAAAAAGAACTGAAAACCATATGCAGAAAAACAGCTGTACTCATTTGTGCTATAAACCAGCTGAGTCAGCCCTTAAATCGAACTCTAATTAATTTGAGCACACGGTGTAACCAACAAAGAATGGCAACAGACAGAAGAATGGACTGTGTTGATGGGTATTAGTCTCTAGCAGAAAAGATGCATGAGCGAGGGAGTCTGATGACAGCTAATTGCTGCCCAGAGGACCAAAATAATGGGCAGTCTGCAAGAGACAGAAAAGGGAAAGGGCTGGTGGAAGTAGTCATCAGGTGTTTGCGGTGATGAAGTTCATTGTCCACACTGTTTACTCTGGTGTTCGGCCTTAATGTCCATTTGGAACTGGCACAGTTAGGAGCCATGTTAAAATAATAAGATCTTAGTGTGCAATGTATTGATGGAGTCAGAACTCCATGCAAATGCCGCTTTCACAGTGGATGTTCAGTCTGAATGGCATGTAAGGTTCAGGCACTGAGAGCCTTGGCAACAGCTGAAAAGCCTGATGTTTTCACACCGCAGCTTCTGCGGACACTTAACATCTGCGCTTAATACAACTTCTTCCAATAACAACTGTTTAAGTGAGCGATGTCTGAAGAGATTTTTTGCCCTTTAAGATCTGTTCACTCTGTTAACGCCCTAATTTTTTATCAAGGGATGCATGGTATGGTGTTACAAAACTGCTAGTAGCTTAAACATTGTTCGCACTATTTTGCAACTGCCTTGCTAGAGGTGGAAGTAAATTAAATACATTTCTGTGTTTGCACTTGAAATCTGAACGATTGTGAGGATGAATGTTTAATACTTGATAAATATGCACCATATTAGCCAGCCCTTAGGATTTCTTGTGTGAATGTGTTAATATTTCATATGAAGAGAAACGTTGCAACCCTAAAGCTCCATTCAGTGTAAATTACCAGCAGTGTGACACTGAAATTCAAGCCACAGGTGTTGCCAGCTAACCACTGAAGGCTGATGGTCTGCAAAATCCTAATTCTGTTCTCATAATTTGTTCAGAATTTTGCTTTGCATATATCCATTACAGCAGGACAGAGTCAAACTTGCTGAAAATTGCAGAAAAGTGCTTTCTAGGAGAACAAGTAGCAATTCCAAAACAAAATATTTTCTGTGATTAGAAAGTCATCCCAGTCAGAGACATAAGAATGCCATACATAATGTATATATAGACACTGCACAACCCATGGAAATGTGTTCATACATATATAGATATGAGTGTTTTATCAACAGTAAATGACATCAGTGGCTGATAATAGAAAACGGAAGCTATCAGATATTTAAGAATTAATCAAAAAAAAAAAAAAAAAGAAGGGGAGGGGGGAGGGGAGAAGAAAAAGAAAGTGCTGTTCATATAGTTCCAGTAAGAAATAAGGTTAGAACAGCTATCTAATATGGTGCAAAAGCTACCATCAACTAGCAAGAAAGTTAAGTCAAATCTAGTATAATAAGACAATTAAAACTGCAAGACTGGAAAACTTAAATTCACCATATATAAAAGACAGCTAAAGAATTTTCTCAATTGTTTTTATTGATTTCTTGAGGAACATAGGTACACTGTCCTGGCATGGGGAAAAATAAATAAATAAGATAAACAGTATATTCTGAGTATTCAAGATGGCTAGTTTTCTGAAGAAAGCGGTGGAAAAGCTCCTATCAAACAACAGTCAACAAACAATAGTCAAATAACAAATTAAAATATGTTTATATAATCAATGCCAGCTGATGAAATTAGCTGTACTGACATCATATACAATGTAAGGTCTCAGTACTACATTGAGTTCTGGTTTAAAATAGTTTAATGAAAAATATCATGATGCCCATATGGAAGAAATTAAACTGATCTGCAAACACTAATTCCAAAAGGAAAAAATGTACACCCAAAAAGGGCCAAAAAGTCTAGTTAGATCCTGCCAGGTCCTGTTCATGAGTGACCTGTACTCATTTTCTATTGTGATTTAAAGAAAGTATAAAATCATTGCTTATGAAATGATAAAGATTAAAAAATAAATAAATAAATTTCCAAGTAGGAAATAAAAAGTATGAATTTATACATTCTTTGATAAAGAAAAAATGTAATTGACTGTATTTAATTTAACATCATTAGATTTTTTTTTTCATGCCATAACACTTTCCCAATCAGAAAAAGAAGTGTTTGCTCTCAAACTGATATGAAGCTCTCAATATTGCCTTTAATGTTATTTTTTCTAGAATTACATTCCAGAAAATGTAATAAAAGTGCATATTCAGAAGGAATGTGTTTCCATCAATTTTTCTCCAATTAGTCCTGATGATGTAGGACTACAAAGTATGTAGGTCATACATACCAGATGTGTGACATTGATCTGGAATTTGGTGACATGAAAGAGAATCCAGAGCCACAGTAAGGAAACAGCTAGTTACTAACAAGGGTTAGTACAATTCAGGGTTAGAAGAGAGCACAACAGGCAGTATTGTTTAAAGTTCTATAATCCACTCTGAAAAACAAACAAACAAACAAACAAAAACCACACCTGAAAACCTACAGGTATTTTAGAAAAGTCATCAGAATTATTGGAGGTCTGAAATATTGTGAATATATAGTTTGCATTTAGGCCACTTCTTAAGCTTTCTTTGGATAAGTAAAACATACTCTTAGAGGAATAATTGAGATTGGATAGTTATTTCATCTAGCAATTTTTTTTTCAATATTTCACATTCCTCCGAACACAGCAAAGATGGAAATACGTTAACATGACTTAAAATGTGGTCTTTGAAATAGTGACAAGCATAGCTATACTACAGCTTTACATGTAGATCAGACATGGCCAGGACTAATCTCTGTCCCCAGCTGCAAGTGGAAGAGGACAGATATATCTGCAAAGCTAACCTCATCTGTATCCCTTTGCCCCCAGGTCTCTGTTAAACCTGTTGGGTGCAGACTATAGCTTGTATTCTCTTCTGAATGTGCTGTGGCATTGCTTGGACCAATGGGACACTGACTAAAGTTGTGCCAAGTCTAATAACAATTAAACAACATGGGAAAGTCTGGTCCTCGATAAGTTTACTAGGATAGAGGTAGTCCATGTAGTCACATAAAATAAGCCTTCCTTCTCCTTCATTTTTTTGTTCCACTTAGTATCGATTTTCCTGTAATTAGAACCCACTTCTTCTCATGGCTGACCAAGAAAAACACCAAAATGATTAAGTACTCTACTTTGAAATTTATCATTAACTTGGTATGTGGCTTTTGGCTACTGAATTAAGCTGTTTGGCCAGATTCTCCCCACCTAATCCAGATGTGAGGTGTGCTAGCTCTCCCATGGATTATCCTTTTCCTGTAGTAGCTACACTATGAATCTGGGCAAGGTTCCTCACTGAAGGGTGTGAACTGGGGATGGTGGGTCCAGATCTTCTTGCCTTTGGTTTTTTTTCCATAAAAAGGCCACTTCACCCCCCTGAGGTGATGAGAAAAATTATTTTGTTTTCCACACTTATAGAATTTCCCATGAACAAATCTTGTACGGCTGCCGATTGTTCCTTCTTTGCTATAGAGAGATAGTATGCTTTGTGGTTTTGCAGCAGGCTGATTTTTAGTAGATTTCACTCAATTATTCAAGTTATTGTCTGATGAAATTAATATACTTTATTAAGCATAGAGTATTCTAACATCAAACATAGGTGCTTCAGCTGCATACTGATAGTTTCCTTCTGCAGAAATCTTGCCAAATCTGCTCCCTTCCTAAGGAATTTCTGTCTTGGCAAGTGATCTTCATTACCAGCTGCAATAGTATGCTCGTCCCCAATCACTGGGGAAACTCTCTCTACCTGGGAGACCCCTAATCCACAGGTTATGCAAACCAGTAACAGCCTCAGATGTTTTCATCTGCAAAGATCCAAATTGGTTTTACATCTGTCCTTCGGCTGCTTTGACTTGACTTTGGTCCCTTGGGGTATATCGAGCTAGCGGGCTTGGGCAATGAACTTCCTCTCTCCTGCCATATTGAGGCAGCATCCAACAGTTTGCACAGCTCTGACTGTAAGATGGTCTTTTTTATGTGGATATAATGGATGAGGACTCAGGGGCAAATGGTTGACCATTTCATAACACAGACTCTGTGATATGCAAAGCTTCCATGCAATAAGGACTTATGCTTGATTTCAACTCTGCTCTCTCTGTCTGTTCTAATATCCTTTCAAATTGTGTGACGGGGTTGAGAGACACGGCAAGAGGCAACTGTGTTAAGAGGTTTACAGTAGTTCTCTTTTCCAGGAGCAGCTTTAACAAGAAAAGACTATGTTCCTGGCACAGTCCCATAGTAGACATTAATCTCAGTCCTCTGGGATGGTTAAGGGAATGAGACCCTTGAAGACTCAGTGTCTTTTCTGAGAATTACTTTTAATAGTCCAGCTAAAATGGCCAAAATGACCAAATCATGGACCAGTGCAAACCAGAAGTGTCCTATTTAAATTGTTATTTCTTGCTTTTTACTTCTTCTATTAAAAAAAGAAAAAAAAAAGAAAAAAAATATTTTGAATGTTCTATTTCTGTTTAATTGTCTTTGTATCTTTTTCTATAGTGCCCATGCAAACATTTGTGAAACACTGGATATTCTCTTTTCCAATGCTACCTAGTGGCAAGAGCTTATTGGCATTTCTCAAGAGACTTTGGAGTTAAAAGCACCAAGGCTTTCAGTGGGAATACAAGCAATTATTTCTATATGCTGGTATTTTTTTCTCTGTAGACCTGGGAAGCAATGTGATAATGAAAGTTTTATTTGTGATGGCTAGATGAACAAGTTGCAGCTGAATAGAGGGCAAATGTGTGGTTTTGCTGTGTTCATCAACATGCTTTTCTTTGTCTGAAGAAGCTAACACTCATGTTGTTTCTGGCTACATGGCATAGTTCTCATCTCGATATATCAGATTTTCTCATTTTCTTGTCTTTTGCCAATTTAATGCATCTCTTTGGGTGATTAATGCTGGGAACTCCTCTATCAATAGCTCCTCCAGCCAGGTAGCAGCGAGAATGCAAATCTCAGGGCTTTGCTACCAAACCCTGATCACAGGACTTGGAAAGGAAACAAGAGGACTTGTAGGTTCTGATCTGTACCTCTTTTTTGATACACATTTATTGTACTCAGTTCTAGAAGGAAAAAATCATGTTGTCTTTTTGCTGAAAGGGTGCACAACAGAAATCAACATACAGAAAAATGTGATTATGCAAAAATTGACAAAAAATATGTCTCTAGAATGCCAAACATGGTTCTGTTATAAGCATGGCTTCTTTATAAAGCTTTATAAGTTTTATAAGCATGAAATATGATCACCTGTCATATACATTGTTCTTTTTTAGAATGATAAAATCTCTAAATCTCTTTAATCCCACTTGTTGCAATGTTTCAAATTGGCTATTATTTCATTATCCAAAATGGAAGCAAGAAGAATCTCAGGCTTCATTCATTAATTACAAATATTCAGATCAGTATAAGTGTGTGATATGGACAAATTCAACTGTTATGCAGGTGAGCATCAATTTCATATATCAGGCAGGTAACTGTATTTGCAAGTACTTTCTGGGACATGTAAAAGCTAGTTTAAATATTAAAAGGCTATTTTTCCTCTAAGCAAGGAAAATAAATCATACAAGAGATTAATAATTAGTTGTTAGTATTTATAGAGCTGATATTTATAGGGCTGATACCTTGTTATGAAACTAAATAATATTTTCACATATTCAAATAACTGAATGTTAATTCATTTTTAAATTGGTATTGAAAGAGTTTTGGTTTGATGCTAATGTTGATTGTGTGTTATAATACATGATAGGACTTAGATAAAAGTGCTATGGGAATATATGGTATTGTTAGTAGGAATTCCATCAATTGGTGATATGTTTGAAAGATAAAACTGACAAATGAATATCAGTTGTTGGACAGATATGAGACCCTTGCTTTTTACCCTTTCATTGTTTTAGTTTTGTTTTTATCATATATCTTTTGCTTACATGTCTTACTAACTATGTAGTTTCTATAGCAACATCCATTGACTGTTGAAATAATGAAAGCCACAGCAGCTCTCCTGCAGTGAAATCCCTCATGCTGACAAGCACAACTCCTATTTTCTTTGTCCAATGTTGCCCATTACTTACACAACTGATTCATTTGTGAGGATATTTGAAATGTTTGATAATTACTTCTGAATTAGACTAATGCAGACAAGACATTTAAGCTTTACTCTACCTGCAAACTAACACTCTAACAAAGAGTTAAAATAGGAATAATTTTAGTGTGCTGAAAATACAATTTCTTAACTGGAAGAATTTCAAATATGTATTTGCACTATTAAAAACAAAGTGCTTGAATTTTGAAAAAAAAAACAACAAATATTAGTTTCTGCAACTTAATTTTATTTTTTTCTAAAGCTACCTCTGAACTTCTCTATTTTATGCTTCTTGAATTATATTGCAACTTAGACAGCAACAAACAGTATGAGTGCTGGACCTGAAGGAAGGATATAAGAAGAGCAGTAAGTTGTGGCACTTTAGCTTTGTATCTCACTGAATCAATGGTTTATCATGAAGTTAGTGGATGCTCAGCTGTTGGAGATGCCAACATCCAGGTGAAATAAAGAACTAACCACTGATGCCACCTAAAGAGCTTGCAGCATTTTCTGTGTTAGCCTAATGATGCTAGCCCTCATGCCATTCAAGTGACTATATTTTCCAAATTCTCCAAATGGTCACACTATATAAAGCAGGAGTGACCTGTCCTGACTTCTGGCTGTCATATGTAGCTCTTCTGCTACTGACATGAAGCTTCCAGAATGAGTGATATTGGCAAAATGGAGGATTGAAGCTTCATGGATAATCAAGCCCATTGAGGCTTCTGCCCTGCTCTGGCTCGCCTTAACCCCCTCTAGGAGGAGGAACAGTGAAATCCTTGGAGAGCAACTGCTTTTGCTTTTGGACTGCTTTACCAAAACTTTTCTTCCCCCTAACTTTCTGATCTGTGTGGCTGTTGGCAGAATGTGTGCATTGGTACAAGACAAAGAAGAGCGATGGCTATTTCTGATGTAGAATGATAGGTACTTAGCTTCTTCTCCTAGAGTGGTGTGCTATTTTGCTGTGAACTGTTAATTACTGTATGCACTTTGGAGCTGAATGTAGCACTTACCTATTTTTGTAAGATTTAATACTGATGAACTGATTTCAAATGCTGGTGGAATTCTTAAGTTGAACATTAATCGAAATCAAATCATGAGTTCTGGTAAATTGTAAAGACACTTGACATTTTTCAGTGACTTTTTTCCCTTTTAAAAAAGATTGGTTTGAAATGAATCCAGACACTACAAAAATTATTTATTGTGTCCTTTTGGACTTGCCTCACAAATAGAAAATATGACTTCTGTTTTTTGTGGTTTCTTTTTGTTTTGTTTTGTTTTGTTTTGTTTTTTGATTGCTGGCATGATTTATCCCTTTTTAAATAAACAAAGTACAGTAAAAGATAGGGACAGGAGTAAAACCTAAAAATGCATTAAGAATTTAAATATTCATATATAGTTCTGGCTGAACACACCTTGCGATTCCATGTTGCAGAACAGCAATGCAAGAAGCAATGCAGATGAGCAATGCTGTCAGCCTGGTCAGCATAAAGCAGTATTGCTGAAAAGGACAAGTAAAGGGAAAATAACTAAGAGGTTACTCCATTGGAGGAAATTAAGTTCTGCAGAAGGTTAACTGCTATTTTCTCTAAAGCTACTCTAATTGATAATGCTTAATTTTTTTGTTCATCTGACATGTCTCTGTGGAAGGGATGCAATACAAGCAGCAAAACCAATGCAGTGATATGTGAAAAGGTAATATTTGATGTGGCTATGGCTGGTTTAATAATTATCCTTGGTTCATCTTCCAGCTGGAATCATGAAGCACATTGTTTGAGTCTGTTGTTTTTTATTTTTTTTTAATATTTTTATTTTTAATTTTCAAGAGCTTTCACTGGCCAGATTCAAACTATACAGTTTTTCAACTCAGCAGTGGACATAAGTGTTAAGGAGCAGAGCCATGAGGGAAAAACCACAGATAATTCTCCAAAGTGCCTGTTAATCCAGTTCTAATTCCAACAAAAAGCACTTACAGCATACTGACATTAAAAAACAAACAAACAAACAAACAAATACCAAGCAGTGCTATAGCACTCTTCTAGCTTAGCAGTGCTACTTTATTGTCTATTGGAACTGTGCACTGAACAGCTGTGCAGTGAACAAGCACTTAATGCATTGGAAGACAAAGCTGGGAGCCGCTTCTCTAAAAGATTTAGCTCTGAGACTTTTTAACTTTTTTTTTTTTTTAAGAGGTGCAGTGTACATCCATAGCAGATGCTGTCTGGCGTGGGGCAGATCCTACCTTGCATGAGACATCACAGAGCCTGGAAGAACTCAGCACTAGCTGACAGAGCTTGTGAGGCTGTGAATAGAATTATAGAACCTTTCAGGTTGGAAAAGACCTCTAAGATCAGCACTTGTGAGGCTGAGAATGTCTGACTTAATCTTTTTTCTTGAGGTTAGCAACTACTGGCAGCTACTGCTTTGTGCACATTTTAGCCAGTGGTGTCCAGCAAGGTCTCTCAGCTCCCACTAAGTTTGGGACAATAATCTTGCACTACTCCTTAGCACGAAGCACTGGGTGCACACAGGTTTGAATCTGCCTCATAGGATACCT
Source organism: Anser anser (assembly GCF_964211835.1). Taxonomy (NCBI): domain Eukaryota; kingdom Metazoa; phylum Chordata; class Aves; order Anseriformes; family Anatidae; genus Anser; species Anser anser. The sequence continues at coordinate 45,252,350 of NC_139722.1, read as the reverse complement.
GTGGGCTAAATTAACATAAATTCCTAATGTGTCTGGGGATGTTTAAATGCTCATCGCTCAAGCAAATTCTGACCAGCTCTAATTTTACAAGGGAAAGCACAGTTACTTTATGCATGTAGTGGTTTTTATCATCTCACTTTTTTTTAGTAATGGACTTGCATCCGTAAAGTTTCATGTAGATTTCAAGCAGATAAATCTGAAGAGTATGCTTGAGTGTATATAAGGTCAGGTTAATACCTATGGAGATGTAAGGTTAGAAGAGGAAAGGCAAAAAACTGCTCTCTGGTTGAGAGTAAATAATTTTGTCTGCTTCTTTGGAGGAGCTCTGAACTGGTGTGTCCAAACCCAGAATTTCACTCCATATTGTCAAGGCGAATCAACATTTTATATTTTTTCTGCTCTAATATCTCAGAGTTTTCTTTTAGCTTTAATAAATTTAATGACGCTTCTTTTTCTACATAGGCCTACAAAAGGTGTATGCGCTACCTTGATTATTGGATATCTGAAGGTCTTTATCTGGGTTCATGGAAAGCCTTGTTTTAAAAATAATTGGTCACCAATGTCTAAAACAATTTCAGATAAGCCTTTCACAGTGGAAAAACGGTGTCTTCAATAAACTGCTTAGTATTGCTTTAATGCAATTGATTTTTGTGATAGAGCTTGATAAGCTCTTAAGAATTTAAAACCCATCAGGGTTTTAACATACAAATGTTCAATGCTCAGCTTTGCACCAGCTTTCATCTGAAATAAACCAACAGAAGTAAGTAGGATTGCACAGGTGCAATTCACCAAAGAATGTGATCTAACTGGTTTACTTTTCCTATCACATCAAATACACTCCTTAGAGTGAGTCATTTAATCTCAAGTTTAGTAGTGAAAACTGACTACATTTATTAGTAGCATGGATTCTTCTCAAGGTTTATGCCATAGTAGCCAAAATCAGCTAAGCTATCTTCAATTTAACAATGTAGTATTTTGACAGATGATTGTTCACTTGAGTATTTTGAAAAAAGAATTAAGTTACTGTAAAGAATATGTTCAATCAATTTCATGGATTGGATACATTGTCCTTAGCTAATGGGTATCATCTTAATTGCATGGAAATGTTCCTCTTCTGTACAGTTCTTACCATGGTGGTATGTTGTTTTCAGTAATCATGTCTCAGGAAAAGGTTGAAGCTAATTTATATATTTAAATTCATTCATAACTAGCTGACCATTTAGTAGGAAATGAGAATTCATTTTGATTTTCTTTTTCAAATGAGCTTGTCAAATCTTTTTATTATGTAGTACAATTTTATCAGCATAAATGTATAGATTTATAAATTATACCTACATTGATAGATCTTTGAGCCACGAAATACAGATTTTTGGATAGTCAGCCTTGATGGATACACTCTGGTGAATCTTTTACTAGAGTTTAAAACAAACAAACAAAAAAACCCATGCTTTTTAGTGTATCACTGTTACATCATTTTTACTTTAATTTTTAGATCACTGTCAAAACAATAACACTTATCAAGCATCTTTGGCAATAAAAAATTAAGCTGAACATTGGCTTTAAGTTCATGTATCTCCTTTTCATAGGTTAATGTAATATATTTAACATATTGTATTTTTGCTAAACCAAGTCTGCACTGAAACTACAACAGCTCTGACACATCTGAAAGCGTTTATAAAGTTATAGTACATTGTCAATAAACCAAACTGCTTCAAAATTGTTCAAAATCCTTTCTTACATGGTGTTTATAATGTTCTTCTCAGCTTCTAAGGATAATTGTCTCTGCTTTGTATGGATATTTATCTTACCATGGAAAGATCTGCCTAAGAGGACGCTGAACATAATTCATAGAGACTGGACACATAACTTCCTGGTGGATGAACCTAAGTGATATGAAGTACATGCTATAAAATGAATACACAAAGAGCATGTAGTTGCTGTTGTATTTTCTATGTAGGGGAAAGGTTTTGCTTTCTTTCAAAACTGGGAGAACATTTTCATACCACTCAAGAGTCAGGGTGACAGGAAAAAAAAAAAAGAAAGGAGGAAGACAGTTCTGTTACCAAAACCCATAGCCTGAAAGCAGAGCCTCTGCATTCCACTCCTGGTTTTACTGCACTCTGTAGCCAAGTGAAATAATTTCTCTAGCATCTCTGTTTTTTTTTTTTTTCCCTGTAAAATGTGGGTAGCAATGCTACCCTGCAGTAAACCACAGATATGTAAGAGTGTATTAAGCTTCTTGTATGACAGTTCTCGTGCAAGTGCTAAATATTCTGTTATGTAATATGGATGTTCTTGCATGTGGTTGCCTTTTGATGTTAAGGAAAGACTGAAAGTTTAAATACGGCACAGATTTACGGATGGGTGATATGGAGACAAATGAAGAGGCAGTCCATCTGTTGCCCTCAATGAAAACATTTTGTGTTTCAGGGAATTAATATTGTAACATGGATAGTTTCCACACTGTAAGATTTTCTGCAATTCTGTAAGACAAATTAGATCCAAAAGTCAATGGCTTGCACTTTCATCCATAAAATGGATTGTTTCTAGATTATGGACAAGACAACCAGTTCAATGACATTGGTAGAAGGCAAGGAGGCTCTAGAGAGATTTAAGTAATCCATTTACCAGTATTCTCTGGCTCATACCCAGCTATGAACTGGCTTCCCTCTTGTCAGATTTTTATGACAACCAATTAAATCAATATGACTGTTGAGACATATGGCAACAATAACTCCCTGAGTTTCTGCCCATTTACCACTCCATGAGGAAACCAAGAACACAAAGTATTTGCTGTTGCTTATTGCAGGGATTCACTGAAGAATATCTCCTTCTTAAATAATGGATTCTCTGTGACTGTGTCAAAGGCAATCAATGCTGTGGATGCTGTCTGTGGAGCTGCTAACATGTCAGTGTGCAGGAGTTTGCTGTTTTTCTGCTGTCTAGAGCTGTATTCAGAAAATGTTGCTGGAATCTTAATCTGCATCTGTTCTTGCCAAGATATATTTTAAAATATTAGTTATTAATCTTGCTACAGAGAACCCTATTAGACAAGCCTGCACTAATGTGCATGTCTGGGGTTTCTGTTTCATGGGTGACTAGACATTTGAGTGGTGCAGACTGTGGCAAGAATTTACTAAGCACAACTTCTTTCAGTAAGTGCATTAGATCTATGATTTGTAGCCTTTATCAGCCATGAATTTATTTTGGAAAATAGCATTTTTCTCCCTGTATTTCTGGTCCTGACAGATTTTTCTTCAGATAATGCCATATTCATAGAGCTTAACATGGAATTTTAGTGCAAGGCAGTTTCAGTGAAAGGTTTGACTCTGGAATTTCCATTTCTGCTTGTTTAAGTGTATAAAATGGATGTAGTACAAAGTCCCTGTTTTTTCTGATTAGTCATTCTTAAGTAGGGTGGATGACCAAAGGCACTGTTTGGAGTCATGTGTCCCTGCCCACGCCCCCAACCCCCTTTTTCCAGGAGTTATTTTTTTTGTTTCTGTGCTGAGAGGAGAGAGATCTTTTTTTTTTTTTTTTCTATAACTATGATTTATACACAGAACAAGTGTGGAAATATTTAAGAGGAAGAAAACCCATGGGACTGCACTACATAAGATGACCATGAAGTTGAGACATGGAAAATGTAGTGAAATTAGATAAACAGAGAGCTGTAGGGTGCTGCAGTTAAGTGACTGCTTGTACCTCAGTTTGCTAGCTTCTGTATCCATAGCTAAATGTTAGAATAATAGATAGATATCCAAAACAACATAAGAGTCTCCTGTGCCAATGACTGACAGGACCTTTCTGATGTTCCTTCTCATTCTCAAGTTGTTATTAAATATCAATCACATATAGTTATAAATCTGTGCATTTAAGTATTATTTCAACCTCCCTTATGTATTGTAATTCCAAATATTTTTAGTTTAGAACTAATTATTTTTAGTTTAAAACTACGGTATAGTAGATGTATATCATGGGCAAGGTACATATAGTTATAATCTTGAAATTATTTTTTCAGATAACTTTTTAATACAATTTAAGTCTGACATTCTTCAAGCTGGAACTCAAAATCTTCAAGATATATATCTTTATATGTTTCACTTGAAGTGACACAACAACCTGAAATGTACTTAGCCCTTGCTTATTGCAACAATTTGTTGGTTCTTACATCAGAGGCACCTATAAGTAGAAATAAGGCAGTGCTTTATAAGAGTTTACAGGAAAGTTTGAGACCACATTAAAGAACAATGCTTGTTTTCTTTCTTTCTTTCTTTCTTTCTTTCTTTCTTTCTTTCTTTCTTTTTTTTCAAATTCAAATTAAAAAATCATTAAACTTCAACAGTGAATGAATTCTGAAGTTCTGGCTTGGTTGCTTCCACTTCTGTGGGAGTTTGACTGATTAGGAGTGAACAAAACCTTATGGATAGAGCCAACCATTCATCCTATTAATGGATGTCAAGTGTCAGTTTCTTTCAAGGTTAACTAGAAATTAGAATTAATTCTAAAATATTTTTCAACAACAACAGCAAAAAACATAACTTCAGATCAAAAATAAAAACAGCAGATTAGGATTTAAGCACACTTAAAAAGCAAGATAAAACTCACAAAATCACCTTAGATTCAGGCTTTTGTATAATGCTGGCACCTAAACCATTGAAGTGATTTAGAAAGATTATCCCCAACACTATATAGCTTTAGAGACATCTACAGATTTCTAGATATCTTACTGGTGGTCTCAAAATTTTGAAAGATGATGTCTTAAGTTCACATTTTGTACATATGCAAAAATGCTTTGACTTGAGCAACTGAGTGACCAAATTCTCCCTCAATTTCATCATGATCCATCTGGAAAGCAGAAAAACACATGAGTACCTTAGTCCTGAGAAAAGCTAGTCTCTATGGTGTTAACGCAAAGTTTATAACAAAGAGTACAAAGCCTATTTTTGTTACAAGAGAATAACTATAAGGGAAGGTTAAAATGTGGATCTGATTCTGTGTAATGATCTAGTGGTTAGAGCAACTGTCTAGGAAGGCAGAAGCTGAGCATCAGTCCCCTTCCTAGCCTGAGAACATAAGAATTTCCTACCTCCTTCACAAATACATGCTGCTCTCACTCCAGACATTGGTTCAGAGACATTGCCTTCTTATATGATTGACACCAGCAACAACAAATTGCAGCAGTCATGGAGTTAGAGGAAGAACAAGGAAGGACATACAAGACTTGGAAATGTTGGTAGTGGGATAGTCAGGATATTCAGACAGGCCAGAGGATATCTTAGTTCTGGCTTGTGCTCTGAGCACTGTTTCTGTAGGGAGTAATTCTTAAAATAAAAATTTCACTTCAGTGCAAATTAGTTTCATACAGCAATATAGGTCTAGATTTTGAGAGCAGAATACTTCCACACAGGTCCACAAGCAAAGGTGAAGGAAGGCACATCAGAAATTTTTAAGATGTCTTCTCTCTCACAGCTCTTAAGAAGATGGTGAAAGTGATTTATATACCTTCAGGCTTTCTTGAGCTGTTTTGTTGTTGTTGTTCTTTGTTTATTTTTTTATTATTATTTTTATTTTTTTTAAACTAAGCATCACAGCAGCAACTAACTCATCCTTGCAGGTCCGTAACCTTTTTTAGTGTCTTAAAGTCTAAGTTAGGCATCTAATGTGGACATTCAGGATTTCTCTGTGAGATTTCATTTGTTTTCTGAAGGTGTCCCATTCATTCCTTTCAGTCTGCTTGCTATTAGAAAGTTCTGTTGGCTGATTTAAAGTGTTTGGATGATAGTTTTAAAACAGCATGTTATTCTGTAAACTGAAAATTATCTAAAATTACAAAAAAAAATTTAAAAAATATCTTAAGAGACAATAATGCTTTAAAAATATTCTGGATAAGAAGTACAGTAGGAACAAATTTTATACATTTTATCGATTTCTTTCATAATATTATTGAAAGGAGAGATTTTCATAGCTATTTAAATGTCTATTTTTAGCATTTAAAGCATGGATTTTTTTTTTTTTTGGGGGGGGGAGTTCTTTCTTATAGGAGGTGTTTTCAAATATGCATATCCAAAGCAGCACATGCAAAACAACATTACAGTGTTTCATATTATAATTTCCCCATAACTGTAATTTTTATTTCAATCAGATCACATGAAGAGAACGCCTTGTGTTTGGAAATACTGTTTTTTCTGAACCTCCTTGACATTCCAGAAATGGCATATTCTCCCAAAGTATGTCTCTCATAATCCATATAGTGCCTTTGTTTCACAAGGGAACTTAGCTGATTTTGAAAATTGTGATTTTTTGTTTGTTTGCTTGTTTGTGAAATGTTTGTTAAAGAAGTAGATAATGATCACATGCAGCATTCTGTATGAAACATCAATGGCTACTCTGATCATAGCAAAGAATTTTTCTTATTTAGAAAAACACTTCTCTAAATGTTTTGGGGAAAAAGAGCATTTTCATAGCTTGTTGCTACACATGCATACCTTTGACCAAGCTTAACATTGTTGTGAGGTTTTCATAGGTGGATGAGAAAAATAAATATTTCTGCTTATGCTTCTAACATAATATTTATATTATTTAATGTGTCATTCCAGTCTCATTTCAGTGTCATTCCATCATGAAAATGATAATATACTGGTTTTCTTCTTTTCTGCATTTTACAATGCTTCACCTTGCAGTGTGTAGCCAACTAGTCTTTGTTTTCATAGAGATAAGCTGTTCTAATGCCACTGTGGAACTTTGTAATGCCTTGCATTGAAGAAATGCACTGAAGAAATAACCAAGAAGGATACAAATTTAAGTCATGATATGCTAAAATCTTATTCCAGCTACCTCAAAAATGGCTCTCATTTTCATCAAAAAGCTTTCACCACTTCAGAGAAGGTACTGTCAGGTACTTGCCAGGAAGCCAAGAAAAACCTTTCATGGATAGGCTTCACAGTATCACAGTATCACAGATTTCTAGGTTGGAAGAGACCTCAAGATCATCGAGTCCAACCTCTGACCTAACACTAAGTACTCCACTAAACCATATCGCTAAGCTCTACATCTAAACGTCTTTTAAAGACCTCCAGGGATGGTGACTCCACTACCTCCCTGGGCAGCCCGTTCCAATGCTTAATAACCCTTTCGGTAAAGAAGTACTTCCTAACATCCCACCTAAAACTCCCCTGTCGCAACTTTCGCCCATTCCCCCTCGTCCTGTCACCAGGCACGTAGGAGAACAGACCAACCCCCACCTCTTTACAGCCTCCTTTAAGGTAACTGTAGAGAGCGATAAGGTCGCCCCTGAGCCTCCTCTTCTCCAGGCTGAACAAGCCTAGCTCCCTCAGCCGCTCCTCGTAAGACTTGTTCTCCAGACCCCTCACCAGCTTGGTCGCCCTTCTCTGGACTCGCTCGAGCACGTCCATGTCCTTCCTGTAGCGAGGGGCCCAAAACTGAACACAGTACTCAAGGTGCGGCCTCACCAGAGCCGAGTACAGGGGCACAATCACTTCCCTAGACCTGCTGGCCACACTGCTTCTTATACAGGCCAGGATGCTGTTGGCCTTCTTGGCCACCTGAGCACACTGCTGGCTCATATTCAGCCGACTATCAACCAATACTCCCAGGTCCTTCTCGGCCAGGCAGCTTTCCAACCACTCATCTCCCAGCCTGTAGCTCTGCTTGGGGTTGTTGCGCCCCAGGTGCAGGACCCGGCACTTGGCCTTGTTGAACTTAATGAACTTAACTTCATTAGAGGAATGTATTATATGAATACATATGAAAAATGTCATTATTAGATGGATCTTTATTTCCATAAATTCAGTCTTTTTCTTTGAAACTCTTATGGTAGAAGGCCTTATTTCTAGTATTTTCATCTTCTGTAACATAGCTAATTATATCCAGTGCACAACATAGTGAGATGCATCTAAAGTGCAGACCTATTTAAATAGCCGTTCACAGTGGGCCAGTAGAAGACAAACCCAAGCTTATCTATGTCACTCTTCCCAGTTACAAGAAGCTGATTGTAATATTTGTTTGTCAAGGCCTGTATAGTATTCATAAAGAGATACAATATGAAATGTAAACTTTAAAAAAATTATTTCCCCAAGAGGCATGGAAGGGTTCATGAAAGCAGAAAATAATTTCCAGAGTAAGCTGCTAAACATGAGTAAAAAGGTGTAATAAAATATAAATGGTCAGTTCCTATTTTCGATCCTTGTTTTGAAAATCTGTACAGCAGGAAAATGTGGTTAATAAGAAGGGCAACGAATTGTTGAATTGTTGGCTGAGATATTTTGGTGGTAATGAGTATAGTATGTGGAAAAATAAAAATAAAAAAAAAAACAATGTAGAAAGACATCTTTATTTTCAGATTTTGAGAAAGATGAGTTAGGACTTTGAAACTCTCTCCAGACTGGTAAATTCCTCCCATTTCTGCCACTATTATGTAGCCTTTTACACAATAAATTTTAAAAGTACAAGGAATGTGGGGTTCTTTTTGCTATCTATTCAGACAGTCAGAAGGGCCTGGTTACCTCTCCAGAAGTTAACTAAAGAGTAAATATGTAATTCTGAAAACGTAAGTAGTTACTGATTTGAGAGTATATAACTCAAGGACATGATATGATACAGAATTTGGGAATTGTGTCCTTTCTTTGAGTGTCTGTTAGAAGATATTTAAAAAGAAGAAAAGGTTTATATTTCAAAGGTTTATATTAAAAAAAAAAAAGTTTAAATAACCATTTACAAAACAGGCCAATCTGAGTAATATATTAGAGAATTTTTCAATTAAATTTTAAGGTCAATGGGATCTAAGCTCACATTTTGTGTCATATCTGTCTAACTTTTAGTTTCTTGTTTCTTCCAAAAGTAGTGTCTTCCAGAGTAGTTGTATAATTGGTTATGCAGGCAGCAGATCATTAAGTGATTTAGCTGAAGGTAGAGTTGGAGCAGCAGATTACTATTTGTATTACCAAATGTGATACATTTAGGAACTTTATCAAAAAGAGTGAAGTCCTCAGTTTTACAGGCTATTGGGTTGACTCATTCAAGTGGTTCTTACACATTTGTGTTGACTCATCCAAACAGTTCTTACACACTTGTGTTGAGCTCACACAGCATGTATACTACTCTGAATCTATTGATTTAGGGGAGTTTCCCTTGGTTTTAGATTGCATAAAACAGATGCAAATCAGCCAGATGGTTCTGCCTGCACAGCCAAAGGAATCCTGATGACCTAGGACCAATCCCTTGCCTCCAAACCAAATGGTGTAATGTGGCTCCTGACTGTGCATGGCTAGTCTTTTCTGGAGCAGAGTGAATAACATACAGAGCTCTTGGCCTAAACTATCTTCTCAACAAGCTGTAGTGGTCCTGTAGACTCAGATACTGTTTTTTTGGGATGTGTCTTTTTCATCAAAAATGCCCTAAACAGTGCGAGGAGTGTCATGGTCACCAGAAGAGCATTCTTTGCAGTATGAAATTGCTGGTAGATGTTTGGAGAAGGTGAGCTCAGCCTGGGCTGAAGGTGGAGGCTGCCTGTACTGAGTTCAGTCTTTTCAGGAATGATGTCAGGGTTAAACCATCCTGGGAAGGAAATGTAGCTTGATCTTGGAGGAACTGGCTGGATCACTCCAAAAGAAAGCCTGAGAATAAGTGCAGACTGAAACAATTGAGGGGTTGAAACATAGATCCGAACCATGGAGATAAAATATTTGTTGGTGGAGAACGATCCTGTAAGGCTTGGTAATGGCAAGATATTCATGCAAGTGAAAGTCCTCTTATGTAAGCTCCTCATCAGTAAAGATTAGTATATCTGGGCAAATGCACAGAAATAGATAGTAGAATATTGCAAAATAGGGAGTCACAAGATGCACACATTTTCATTGGACATCAAAAAAGTCTGCCAAATAAATGTGATTGTAGTGCATAATTGAGACTAATTCAAAAGAAAAAATATTAAAAGATATCACTAATATTTCTAGCTGAACTTTTCTCTTTTTCCCCAGGCAAGTAATCAGATTGTAGTAATGGTTTTAAATTGCATGCTTATATGTTACAAATGCTTTTAAAGATTTTAAATCTGTACCTGGTTTATATTCAGATTGTGTCTCTCTGCAATCTAAATCTGGTACGGTAATAAGGAAAATTGTAAGCACAATAATCAAAACAAGATCATGGAATAAAAGTGATTAAAGTGCAAATGCAACCTAGCTATATAAAATAGTGCTAATAGTAATAGCTGAAGCAAGGATATTTAAGATCTAAGGATCTCACATTCTTTTTTTATGATCTAATAGAAGCTACTATTACAGCACTATTGTTATGCTATAAGGCCTCTGACTAAATGGAAAAATGTTCTTTCCAAATAACTTTCCTCAGAGATTTAATATGCTGTTTTAGCTGAAAAGACATCTGATAAAACTTACAAAATTATTGTGATAAGTTACCTCTCCTGAAAAATCTTTCTCGCCTTCTCCATCACTGTTTTCTTTCCTGAGTAACTGTAAATCCATTATGCTCACATTCACGTGCTGCATGGTAAGCAACTGGGAACTGTTATAAGTTAAAGAGCTAGTATTTGGCACTTATGCATGTAACTGAAATACTGTTTCTTCTTGCATAATTTGGGTGTGCTTTTCATCAGCAAGAATCTGTGTCTGTAGTGTGAAATTCCACTAGCTGATATTGGAAAAGGCTTAATGCAATGGCAGCAATATGAAAAAGCTCATGTCTAATTCATTGCAGTACCCAAGGCCTCCCCCTACCCTAATGTATAAGCACGTGATCCTCCTATAAAAGAATGCTGTGTAGGCCTTCCTCCAGAATAGGGCTCTCTGGGATGAAATATGGGACTAGTTCATTTTTTTTGTAGACTCCAGGTACCCCTGACCTCTTGGTCTTTTGTATGTCTCTATTTTTTTGGCTTGACAGACCACATGCCAACATGCAGCCCAGAATTCCTCACCCGCATGATTTATTGTTTACAGCTGTTCCAGCATTTCAGACATGGCAGCTGCTTTTCAGATGTCTTCAAATTAGAATGAAAGTCTTAGATAGAGGTCTTAATGCAAACCTGCATGCTTGCAGAAAGAAAGGGGAAAAGTTGATGAAAAAATCATCTGAATTCTGCTCTAAAAGCTCTCAATTGATCCTAGCCTTGAGGGCAAAGGAAAATGTTTGGTTTATTTCGTAAGCTCATTAGGTGTGGGAGAGCCTATCTGGCATTTGCTATTGACTAGTCCTGAGCGAAAAGTGATCACTGGCAGGATGCTCAATAAGAGATCAATAACAAGCGTGTGATTGGATTAGCTACTTGATCAATGCTTTGTGCTAATATATTAACAAGCAAATTACCAGGCAGCCCATAAGAGCAGAGTGCTGACTATAATTGTATTACAAACTATCGTGATCTAATGACCCTTAAAGTGCAAAAGGTTATTTATACAGTCAAAAGGCCTAAAAGTGCTTTGAGTGATGCTGCATTATTTCAGAAAGAAAACCTTCCCCTCAGCTATCATTCAATTATGTGGTTAAAATTGGTGTGTCTGGCTTTCATTCTTCCCAAATTTTCAGACCAGTTTTAGTTATCATGGTGAGTTAGAAGGGGGAGAATGAGTGACAGTATTCTGATGGTAGTTAAAGGTGGCAACACTTCCACAAGAACTGGGAAATAATGGGAGGCAAGAGTGGGGAAGGAGATGGTTCTTTGGAGGACAGAAGTGCATTAGAAGTAGCACTGAGGTCAGAGTGGGAATATTGCCATGCAGCTGAGGGAGTTGCTTAGAGGCATCCAAGCCTCCAAGCCTGCAAGACATGGCTGTGCAATTACTTAGATTTAAAACTGAAAGTTCTGCATGAAATTTAGAAGTAATTCATAAGGTATTGTAAAAACAGAAGTCTTATGCTTTCTAAAGAGTCTATGTTGATTTGATTTTTCTACCACAAGACCTGAGTAAGGTATCTGCTGCTGGAAGTGCATGGCCTGGGTTCTCAGCACATATGTTGTTTCTTTTGTTTCCCTAAAGAGCAGATAAGCAAGTTTAAATGCAAGATCAATGTAGGGCTTCAGAAAAGGGGCAAAGTCTGTCTTCTGAATTTGGTGCTCGTAGTTGACTGGAAAATAAAAAACAATTATGTTCCCTTTTTAGTTAATTTTCCTCCCATTTTATAGTGCAAATACCAGACTGATTTCATTTCTGTTCTTTTTAGGCATTACCACTTACACGAGAGGAACAACCCAGCCAACTATCCAAGTGTTGTATAAAAACAAACAGTCACCAAGTCCTTGACTTCTCACTCAGCTGGGCAGACTTTATAGCTGCAGTCTTGGACTTCCAAGGCTCTGCTGCTGCCCTCCTTGTTTGCCTTCATCTTCCCCCCCTTCCATCTGAGGGGAGGCAGTGCCATGTTATTTGGGTGTTATCCACGGCCTGCAGCCGGGCGGGCAGGAGGCAGGGTGTCCACAGCTGAGCAAACAACTGCCGGGCTGCTCCCCATGGCGTCCTGTGCGGCGGAAGAGGAAGCGCTGTCAATCACTGCGCACATGTGTACAGTGGGGAGCTGCCGAGGTTGTGATGGGCGCACATCAATTGTCTTGGACTGCCAGAGTGAGCAAGGGTACTTCGTCCAGTGCAGAGGTGGCCAGGTGGGTTACCTGCAACATCAGAGTGGGCATGCAGATGAAAGTGAGTTTGCCCATTTTACCTTATTCTGTGCCCTTTTCTTTTTCTTTTTCTTTTTCTTTTTCTTTTTCTTTTTTGTTTTAATTTTACATAAGGAGCTTCCCGCAGATGTCTGGTGATGAAACGGGGCTCTCTGATGGTGATGGCTTTGAACCATATGCAATTCATTTGACTTCTCCTTTCTTTTCTTTCCCTTTTTAGAATTCCAAAGTGACCATCTGAAAGTGAATGTTTTCACAGCAACCAACACCTTTACAAATGACTTCAAAGTAGTCTGTTTCCTTTACAAAGCCACATGTTAGGACTTGAAAAATATCTGCAGTCATTACTTAAAAGCAGGTTTGGAGGAATTAAAAATTAGATATATCTTCTTATTTCAGTTACAGGTCTTCTTTAAAAATGTATGGGCCCTAGAAATGACAATAAAACTAATTGACTGTGACAGAACAGTTTAGTCAATGGATCTTTGAGTTGTCAGGTCACTTAGCATAATTTCTGCACATACGTTATACTTTATGCCTCCGTGAGGAAATTGCTCAAAGGAATATTTTGCTATCCATTCCTCTAACATAGCACATCCAAAATCTTGCTTTGCAAATTTAGACCTCAGTTTGAAGCTGAGGGTAGCACAGAAGTCAAAGGGTGTAATTTCAAAATAGTGTTGATTCACTGAACCAGCTATCAATTGTACTTTAATTGGTTATTGCTACATGGGTCAGAGAAAGAGACACCCTCCTATCACCTGCGGTGTGAGGGACAGGAAAAGGTCACATATAACATGCCAGTTTGGCTAGTCCCCATTCATCGTAAACTTAGGCTCTACAAATCCTTGAGATTTTAATTTATTTTTTTTTTTCCATTAAGAAGTAGCTATATGCCCTTTAAATGATTATCGGTGCATGTGTGTGTCTGTATTTTCTCACAGTCATTCTGATTACTACGCTTGATAAAATCAATTACTTCTCAGATTTTGATTTTTTCACAAAGGGTTTTGTCAGGTTGTTATAGACTGAGAAGTCTGATAGTTGGGAGTGCTGTTCACATTTGTGCAGCTTGAACATATCCTAGCAGCTTAAAATAAATACTTTTTTCCCTCTTGCAGGATTTGCTAGTCTTCACAGTCTTCATGGGCAATAGGTTCCCTTCCAATAATAACAGTGATGAGGAAAATTGTAGCTTCTAAGATAAGGTTTGCCAAGATTGAATCAAGAGCATTTTTAATGAGAATTTATAAATCGTTGCCAACTGTAGACCAACACTGTTATGTCTCAACCTGCAATATAAAACAAAGCCACAAAGTGGAGTTAATCATTACGTCTTCAGTGGAGAATAATACTTCTTTACTAAACAGCAAAATCCCATTTAATTCTTAAGCTTCCGTAACTCATCCACAAGTTTATCAAAATGAGCCGTTAAAGAAAATCCTGCATCTTAGCAAAGTTCCATAAAGCTATTAGCTCTCCTCGTGAAGCTGTAATTTAATACTGCTCTTCATTGCACACAATGTGGCTAATGATACTTCTAGGGATCATCACTGCTGGAGATGTTTCTTCCTAGAAGAACTGGTTGCATGGCGTGAATTCTGTCTTCTCCAGAAAGGGCTATCTGATGAATCTTTAGTGAACAGGTATTGCCCTTACTCTGTGCCTTGCAGTGGTTAGTTGGTGAGTCTGAAATGGGCATAAGAGTGGGTGGTTGTACATGCGGAAGAGAGGGAGAGAGAGAAATAAAAAATTATAATTTCTTAACTGTAGGCTGGGCTGGGAGTACTGTATGACAGGTGAGGAAGGTTACTAATATAGCGCTAGCCCATTTCAGCAATGCCACTAAATGGATAAGTTAAAAGAAAAGTTGAATTGTAACCTTCTGACTTGTTTATAGGTTTACTTACACAGTGATAGCCTTTGAAACACAATCTATTATGCTTCAGATAACTGGGTAGATAAAACAGAAGAGTCCCAAGCACATGCTTTTCAAACCCCTAAGCCCTCTTTAGCATCATGGCCTATATGTAGAGTGATAAAAACTGAGGGTCTCAGGATGGGCAAATCCTCTTCTAAGAGTAGAAACACAGCCAGCATGCCCTGGGGAACTATGGAAGTAGTTCTGTCCTCTTCTGATGGGAAAGAAAAAGGTTCATATCATGTTTGTCTCAGCATTGTAGGTGACTACTTTCAGAGCCTTCCTCCTTTCTCCACCTGGCACTATGTCATGCCCAATGGTATTTTCTTACTTTCTGGTCTACAATAGAAATGGGTTTTGAGAGTAAAATTGCACTGAGCTGCAACAGATTGCTTTCTTCTGATAGAGTTTCTTTCTAGGGTTGCTTAAAAACCCAGACAAACATCACTACATTGGTTATAGTTGGTTTGAATTTCAACCCTTCCTTAAAAATGTGGAGAGTGAGAAGATAAAATTTCTTTTGAAATGAAAACTGAGACTGAGACATAAGCATATGAAGCTAGGAATTTAGACTAGGCTAGGCATAAAGTACCTATGCTTTAATGAGGCCTATCCCTAAGCCTGTTTTATGACCATTTTATCCTGGTTCTTTGATGAGGCCATTTCAGTGTTTCTTTCACATTAAGTCTTGATTTACACTTTGAAAAGTTAACTGTTGGCTCTGAGAATCTTTAATGCCATGACTGAACAAGGATGTGTAGCTTATTTACATGTGTGCATAGCTTGCTCTCATGGTTGACAGTTTTGCTTACTGAAAAGGGGAGAGGAAAGCCAACGTTTCCACACTCTATTCCTCCCACGTGAAAGCATTACAGGCTTTTCTGGAGACGAGATTTTCTGACCATCTGGCAGCATTGTAGCTCTGATAGGCATCCTTTACCTGGGACCCTTCCTTGCTCAGCAGCATGTTTCAGACAGGCAGGTTTGTAGGAACAGCTGCAGTACAGGCATCCTGTTCTCCCTGCCCAGGGGTGTGAGGTTAGGAGCAGGCACCCCATCATTTGGCTCCTTCACTGCAGAGGAACTTCAGGGAAAAGGAAGCCTGTCTGTAAGAGAAGGGGATCAAGGAAAGCAGGTTGAGTGATCTGTGTGGGCAGCACAGCCCTGAGAACCAGCATATGACAGGGTAAGTGACCCTGCTTTCTTCCTTGGCCAACTTTCTGACTGATTTGGAAACTGAAAAGGAAAAGGGAGATGCTTTAGGGTGAATTTAGTGACCTAGGCAAGGATTAGAGAAAAACTGTACCAAGGCTGACATCCAGTTGCCAGTGATCAGGATCAGAGTTATCTGTATGCTCTGTTAGTGTTTTTGTTTGTTTGCTTGCTTGCTTTTAAGCAACAAACCCAAATGATTTGAATACATTCCTGTGTGATTATGATTATTCCCTTATGAATCCCCTGTGTTGTTAAGAGAGTCTTTTATTTATATTGCCTTTCCAATATTCATTATACCTATACCTGGTATTTCTAACCAAAACTTTTTCTCAGGAATTCATAATCTGTCAGTGATCCTGCTCACAGGTGTGACCTGAGTATCCCACAGTTTAGGTGAGTACTCTGGATGCTACTGCTGTTGAGGTACAATCTCTCTCAATTCATTCTCTTTAAAAAGAAGATTTCATTAGAGCAGGGTCTGGAGTTTTATTCTGCTCAGTCTCAGTTCACAGCATAGGTCCTTCTGAGATCTTTTGAATGTCTGTAAGTGAAATGGTTTCCACCCTTTTCTCATATGCTACAGCATGTTTTGGATCAGGACTTCTGACTTCTAAAATAGTGATGATAATGATAGTATTGTTGTTATATTATCCAAATAATTAATTGTAAGTATACAATATCAAAAATACTTCTATAAAAATATTTCACGTATGTTGTGAGTAGGAAAAAAAATGAAAAATAAATAACTGTTTGCAAAGAAGAGGTTTTATTTTCTTTCTTACTGCCTAGAAAATTATGTGTGCAACTTCCAAAAATACTTGTAAAACCAACGGTATACATTACCAAAAATAGAGAAACATACATTCTTTGTGTGGCAATGTTGACCTGGCATTTTCGTCTTCTTTTTTCTTCCTTGCTCATCACAGAACTATTAATTGCAAGATATCTATGCCATATACCCAAAGTACTATAGCATGGGTATTAGTGACAGTCAGTGGCATTTCTTACTCTTATTAGTACTTCGTTAAAAAATAAATTTAATGGAATTAGTAAACATCAAAGTGTGCAGAATATCTTTGCACTATATATCAACATGCCAAACAACTTCGCAACATAGTTAACTGCAGAAAAATCATTGCAGAGCTTTACCAACCCTATACACTTCAAAACAGCTCACTTAAAATCCCCCATTCCTTTGATCAAATACCTGGGAAACATGCCTTAACGCATTGGCAGTCTAGAATAATCATGCCTTGGTCATTCTAATGCATTGTTAATGTTCAAAATCACATACAGATTTTTGAGATTAAAACAACTTCTCTTCCTTTTTTTTTTTTTTTTTCTTTTTTTTTTTCCGTTGGCACTGCATTATGCTAAGGTAAAAGTTCAGTTGTTTTGCAAATCTGTAGGAAACATTTTAACATTCAACATTCAAAAATTATTTTTCTGATGATTTGGTACTCTCCATTGTGGTCAGCATTGCATCAAGGTTTCCATGTTGAACTGAGATGTACAGTGGCATATATAAGCCTTTTAGTGAGATATTCACTTCCTATTCTTTACATGTTGTGAGGTGTCCTACAAGATCTTGTTATGATATTGTGAATTGAGAAGGAAATAATTATTTAATAATGGAAAGCAAAGTCCTACAGTCTTTGCATACCCCAAACTGTCTCTAATTCATAGTAATGTTACAATATGAGTCATCATCATCCATTGTGCTTAACTGTTGCTAGTTAATTTAATCGCACTGCACATCTATAATGTCAGCAATTATTATTATTAGATCAATTTCTTATGTAGAAAAACAGACATCGAACATCTGTGCAATTTGTTCAAAGACTTACCTCAACTAAATGGGAAAGCGATGAAGAACATCCAGATCTATCTTTAACCACATGACAATCCTGCCAGACCTAAAAAGATGTATTGAATTCTACTTAATCACTTCTTGGAGCATGATAAAACACTCACCAATAAACTTTGATGAAATAGACACTTTCAAAGTATTAATGATTGGCCACTACCATTACTTTTAAAGTAATTAATTACTTTATAAAGATAGAAATGTCCCTCCCATCTGCTATATGGATTTCTCTCTGTGTCATGCCTGCATTTCTATGCTAAGGCATTTCTGTGTGCATATCACTGCTGAAGAATTTGATATTCTGAACACTAACAAACACTTTCTATCTTTCTGACATTTCATTCATGTTAAGCATTTTTAAAAATTGAATACTAGTATATGTTGGCTTCAAACTTACGGTAAATCATTGAACTATTCTTGTTATTCCCTGTAAAAGAAGTGATTCAATAATTCATTCTGAGTATATTAGTCATCCTGCAAACTTTCCAGTGGTCCTTCATGCAGCCTGCATTTGTATAAACCCAAGTTTCATAGGCAAATCATTTTTATGGGTCTTTCACCAACCTGTCACTTTTGTTCAATATCAATAGAATGTGTACACATCAAACCTCATTTAGATGTGAAAATTGCTTTCATGCCCATGATGAGAGGCCATTTTTGGAAAGTGCAGGGTTGTGGTTTCTTTCCCTTCTCTATTCAGACTTGGCTTCTGAGAACACCAAAACAGGACTATGAAGTACCTCCAGAAGTACTCCATTATTACACATTACTCCCTTTTTACAATGTACATCTGTATTTATTTATTTGTTTGTCCAATACCTCTCAATAATCTAATAAATATTAGTGTTGTTTTGGCAGTGTTTAAAATTGTTCTTAGTATTTCTGAAAACCTACATGTTCTTAATATTGTGCATTGCCATTGTACTACCTGAATTATTTATGCATAAGACTGTCAATGAACAGACTTTAGAGGTTGTAGAAGGTAAGTACATTTGTGAAGACAACAATCAGAAATGTTTCTTTTCATGTTTGTATTTGTAGAACATTACTCTGAGATAAGAGTATATTCACAGTACTATGAGAATGGGTTTCACTGGAATGCCTTCCCTACTGAATGAAATACACGTCCAGTCTGTGCTTCACGAGGTTGGTTGTTTCTGAACAGAAAATGCTACTAATACTTAGAAAATTGTATCATATAGTAGAATTTCCTGTATATTTTTTTTTCTTTAGAAACATTTAGAAACTTAAATAAAATTTATAAGAATTCTAAAGTTGAAAAGTGGAGAAATCAAGATTTGGAAGGACCAAACTGGACGTAATGAAGACTATCATAACACTATCCTCTGTACCTAAATAATAATACCTACTTGTAGAGTCTTTGTCGCTACAAAGATATATCAGGCTCCGCTCAGTTCCACAGTTTTGTCCATCTTGCAGATTCCAAAATAAAGATGAAAATTATGAAAGTATATGTCAGCTCAGAGTTTCTCTACATTGTTCTTTCAGTGTCTGACTGGGTGCAGAAGATAAACTGGGAGAGATTTTCTGAACAGAACTCTGAAAAGTTCAGTGATGTATTACTACTTTGTCCTTCTCCTTCCAGAATAGAAGGGCATGAGACAGAAATGATGTCCACTGTGCTATGTAAATTATATCCATCTCATTCAGTTAAAGGCTCTGGTCCCAAACTGTAGCTGTACCACTATAAAACTGAAATGATAATCTGAGAGTCTGGCTGATAACACATATATACAGAGGGTAGACCTACACGCTAATGTCACCTTTATCCCTGGACCTATCTGCATTTACCTTTAAAATCCTTACAATTACTTCAGTGTAGATTTTATAGAATTTTATGTAGATAGGCAGACATAGGGGTAGATTTCACTGAGATACTTTTAGTGCCTATTCCAAGAGATCAGCAATGAAGAGCAAATAAGCAGTTTGAGGGCACTGAATTCCATTTTGGTTTGCTTCACAGATCTTTCTGAGTCGTACAGGAATTTCCACTAACACCATGTAACGACTTTGAAATTCATCTGCAAAGCAATTTGCAAAATATTATGCAATGAGATCCTTCAAAACAGGGAAAAAAATACAACTGATACAACCCTCCAAATTGGCTAGTATATTCCATGTCCTATTTAATGCATGTAAGAGTCTCCTTTGAAAAAACAGTCTATGGAAAAAAATTAGAGATGTGGCATAAGCAATGACACTATTCTTTTAAGATTCTGTTTTCGAATGGGAATCAGTAATCCTGATGCTCATTATTCATTCATGTATAACTGTTCTTCATAAAATGTTCCTCATAATTGTTTTTAGCCAGCTAATGAATAAAATTTAAGGAAAGTTGAAAAAAAAGGATCAGATTATCATTTTATTATATAGCTAGGTAGTAACATGGTTAACCAGTTTTACTACAGATGACAGCACATAGTAGTAAATTCACATCTTGTCCAATATGCATTTTTAAATGCTAAAAGAGAATACAGCTTAACTCATGGAAATACCTATTCACCATTTTTATTTAATTGAGTTCATCAGTCACTGGCCTTTTATATTTTTATTTACTTATTTGGTTGTTTCAGAATAATTCTCCATTGCATTAACCATGTTAAAATCCTTCTTCAGAATAAGATCAACATCCCAGGCTAGATTTAAACCTCAGGAAAGGTAAAAGAATCTTTAATTTATGAAACTGAACAAGTAGACTTATCTAAACATCTCTAGGGCTTTAATGGGGGATATCTATAATTCTCTGAATTGTATTCCTTTCACAGTGATATTTTGTAATTCCATTCTATTACCCTTGCTTAACATTAATGAGATAAAAAGATCACATTATGGCGATTGATGTTCTTCAAATTAAATGCACGTTTCCATGTACAAAGCTGTCTGCTAATTTAAAAAACATAGCATGTAACATAGAATCATGACCATGGTCATCACTCAGCTGGGATCAGATAGCATTTTTTATCTATTCATTGGATTTAACAAGGCATGAGATGGAAGCAGAATACAAAGTGTGGGTAGATTATCCCATATCCCCCCTTTTGGCCACTTCTTGGCAATCTCGGCAAGGAAACTGAGGCTTCATGTTGCCATGGAAATAAACCTCAAGGTCAAAGGGGCATATGGAAGGTCAGGCAATGACAAAGGAACATCTGAGAGGCCATCTGGATGAGTGACCTGACATAATTAGTCATTAATCCCACTCTTGGGAACAATAGAGTTAGCTGAGAATGTGTTTGGACTTTGATCGTGGTCAGGGTGATCTCATGGGGAAAAGGGAAGAACGCTCCACTTAGTAACTAAGCAGATTACTGTGGCATGCTGTTAACCAAAGAAGAGTAGTCAGAAGAGGCCAGTAGGATATGCATTTTACATACGCTGTGTTTTCTCTTTAGTTACTACGGGCCTCTCTAGAGCCATGTGGCTCTAGGATTAGCATTTGGGTAGTGATTTTTTTTTTTTTTTTTAATTTTCAATGAAAAGAGAGCAAGTGTCCCAAAATACTTCGCTTAAAATTCCCAGGCAACAGATGGGAAGAGAGCTGAAGAGCCAAAGGCATCAGCCAGCTTGGTTTACAGGTGTCAATATTTACTAAGTAGAGTTTGCCAGGGTGCCTTTTGGGGAGAAAAAAATAAAAAAGGAGAGAATGGTTAATCAGTAAAACAATAACAATCATCCATGTTGTCTGTTTTGTATGCAATAGTTAGAATTATAAGATGACCGAGTATGTGGCAAAAGCTCCCCATTAGCACCTGTCTTTCCATTTTCACTCTATTCCTCCTTGCGTGTCATGTTTTCATTATTTGGACCAATACCTTGATGAAAGAATCTCCCTCGCACGTAGCTGAGATTCTTCTACTTGCTGATATTTGGTGATTGACTGTCTACAGTTTTGTGGGGTGGAAATATGATAATGGACTGCACTGAATACATGCAACCCAGGACAAGCAAAAATTTGTTTTTACCTTGGAGAAAAAGTATATGTTTTGGATTGTGCCATCAAAGGAAATAATAAATGAAGCAAGACTAAGGAGATTGCAGAGTAATTACAAAGGGAAATTTCAAAGTTTTTTTTTCCAATGAAATGCAACATGTAATGTGCTCATTTTCAGAATGAGTATATTGTTAAATATTTTTCTCTTTAAAAAAAAGGGAGAAAAGATAATTGTTCAATCATATTGTAAAATCTCTGCTTAAATGGATTGTGTTTTCCTGTGAGAAAGGTAACACACCATTTTCCTAGGCTAAAGGCAAAAGTTAAGTCAGTGATACTTAGCTATAAATAAAAGTAAGCTAACTTTTCCATTCAGGAACATCCATAGAGAAGGTCAGGTATGACATCAGCAGCTACAATCCTTTGCTGTCTCTGTGTAATGAAAACTACTTTTACAAATTAGGTTCCACATTTTATGTTGTTTTTAATAACTGACTAAACCCAGGAGGAATATGTGCTGTTTCCCTACAGTTAGCACTCAGTGCATAGAGGAAACCCAGTATTTTCTCTTTCATTGTTGTGACTTGGAAATTGAAGTCTACTTTTTTTTCTTTTTTTTTCCAAAATCATATAATTAACCTGTTGGGTTTTTTTTTTTGTTTGTTTGCATGTTTTTTAATAATCAGTAGCTGCAAACCAGGACACACAATATTAGTCAATGAGAATCAAAGAAATCCTTTGAAACTGTAGAACTCTTTTCTCTTCACTGCCTTCATAATTACCAAATGAAAAACTGACAGAAGTATTGCTTTGTACTGAGAATTATATGGTTGTGGTATTATGAAAATCAAAATCCTTTACACAACTAAAAATTAATTTTACATTTTTATTTCTGTTTTCTTAGGAATAAGGTGTTATTCAGAGCATAGGAAATTGCTGATGGTACTCCAAAAATGAAGGTATATTATTTCTGAGGGAAAGTTATTTCTTGAAGCACAACTATTATCATAGTTGTCATTAATGATTAATACCTTAATGAATAAGCTTTGTATGAATAAACGCAAATGAATTTTTTTCAATTGCATTATCATGTAGAGGCAACTGGCAAAATTTTAGCATTACTCTAGAAGGAATGATTCAGTCTACATGATCAGTGGTTCTCACACAACAGCAAAACTCTGTATAGGATAACGAAGACCTTCACAAGCAACAAATAGCCTTTTAAGTTTTTGGAAAATTTTCTTGTTTTCATTGGATAGATTCATCTTTTGCCCATTTTATTCTTTTAGAATAAGAGTGAAGGAGAAATTATGTAACAGGTTGACCATTGTGTATGACTTCACTGCTGTTGCTCTCAGCTGGAAGGATTCAGATTTGTTTCAGTAACTGGGGTGGTATAATGATACTCAGTTCTCAAAAAGATGGAAGTCTTATGGGTTTTAAGGTTTAGTTTATGCTGCATGAAGATTTTTGTTGTATCACCTAACAGCAAATTTTTCAGAAATATCTGGGCTAGCTTTCTGTGCACTAGATTACAAACCACTGGCATTAAAGCTGTGCCAGACCTGTGATATCCGAGGCTAACTGTTTCTGCTGAGAGATGAAACTAGTGCTGTTACATGAAACACCAAGCTAATGCATCTCTGTGAACTGCAGGAACTGAACAAATACAGATAGCCCAGGTGTTTCTTACAGAACATTGCATGACATGGAATTCATGCATCAGAAGTACTTCCAGGTAACAGAGGTCAGAGTTTTTTTATTTTTTATTTTTTTAGTAGGAAGTCCCAAATAGAGTTAAAAAATTAGGGATGATTTACTGTCAATAAGTTTTGTGAAAGGCTCTTCCATGCCAGTTCAATGGAAGGTTTCCCAGCCATAGTTATATCTTCTTTTCATCATGTGCATGCAAAAGTAATGATCAGAACTTCAGTAAATTGTATAGTCATTATTTTAGTATAAATGTAAAAGAATAGTCACAGAATTGGATGGACATTTGATGAGACTGAAGACAATCCCTTGGAATTGTTGTCAGACGGAATATATGGGTCCTTATAAAACATCGTTCCAGTATGTATATTGGAAAGCTATTTCAAAGCCTTGTTCCTCTTAATGCTTCTCCATTTTCATGTTTTATAGATATCAGTACTAACTTCTCCTAAAATATTCTTTTCATCGGAGAAAACATGAGTTTTACTCCTGTCTGCTAACATGCTGGCATCCTTTCTCCTCATCCCTCAGGACAGAAATTACCTTCCTGAGACACAAGAGACCAAAACTGTACCTTCAGTACAATGTTACTGTTATGAAATCTCACTGAATGTTTTATACCATAGCCATATTTCCCAGCTCTAATGGTGATACCATGATTTATATCAGTCTCCTCTAACCGAGTAATATGAGCAAGCCCTTTTGGCTCTGTCCTTTCCTCCTGCTCATAATATTGATATCATGAGTGTAGTCTTGCACTTTGGATGAGCAAAATCTCTCATTTTTCTTATTCCAGATCATAAGGTTGTGCAGGTCTTCTTCTACAATGTTCTAATCATCCTGCAGACATGATGTTGGAACACAATACTGTGAAAATGCATCTCCTCTGCCATTGGTTAAAAGATACTTTTTATTGAAAGAAGAAAGAAAGGTAAAGGAAAAAAGTTTTCATTTGACACTAAGAGGTGAGATTTTATTCTTCCTTCAACATCACATTTAAATGCAAGCACTTGATTTCATCAACAGTATTTTAGCCCATAAAGCTAATAGGTGCTAGCACAGAACTAGTTTAGGGAAGTCATTGCATTGATGGAAATGACACTGCAAATCTGTAGATTCTTTTTTCTCCTCTATAGCAAGAGTATGATATGTTCACAGGACTCTGTTCAGACTCTATTCACGTACCACGTTGTCCATTAGTGAGTCAGAACAGAAAGGCTGAATGGGGATATGAACAGACCAGTGTTTAATAGCATTGTTGGATTGCTTAAGAGTTGACTTGTTCAGATATTGTATTTCAAAATGACTCATCCTAGTGCCAGTGGTAACCAGCTGCATTTGGTTTCATTTATCAGTACTATTAAATAAAATACATTTTCTTTGTTCCCACTGTCTCCTAATACCTAAATAATACTCAAAGGACAAACCCTTTCCCCTGCTGAGTTTGATTTAACAACAGTATATCATGCAAGGATGTGTTGTTTTCATACTTATCTGTTTTATTTCTTGTCTGTGTACAGTTTTGAAGATAACATCAGCTTCTCCTTGTTTTAATTAACATTTGGAAAAATTTGAAAGTGTTTAATTCTTGACCTTTGTGCCATCTACGTTACACAGGATCATATTGTCCCTCTTTTGCATCAGTGAGCAATTTCTCTCCATGATGTACTGAGTATGAATGAGACTACTGTCTATTGCCAACTTTGCATAGGTTTCTTATGTCCCCTTCAGAATTACTAAAACTTTGCGTGCAAGAAATCTAGGACCTAATGTCATTGCAATTCATTGCACATGTCAACACATTACTGATGTCTGCCAGGCTAGGCAAGGTGGCGTTTCAGTTTAGAACCTGAGCTTAGGTTTCTGGTGTCCTTGTAGCAGTTGTGGTTAAGCACTCCATCTCATGGGGCTGGGAAGATGACAGAAAACAACTGCTGAAAACAATAAAGCATTTTTTTCTTCAGCTTTCCCTCAACAACATCTGTGCAAGGGCTCCTTCACAGAACCACAAAATTGTTTAGATTGGAAAGAACCTCTGAAGGTCACCTGGTACAATCCCCCCTGCTCAAGCAGGGACACCTACAGCAGGTTGCTTTCATTTGCTCCAGTGTTCCCTCTCTTCTCCCAAGTCAATGAAGCTGACAGGCAAATTAAAATAAATAAATAAATAAATTCTCTCATCTTTTAGCCTCTGACTTCAGCATTGCTCTGACTCACCAAAGAAAAAGAGGTCATTGAGCAGTACTGGATAATACCTTGCACAGAATCACTGGGGGATTACAATCCCGGAGCTGGGGACTGCACTGATCAGGCTTGCTTTCAGCTTGGGCACTTAATTAATTGGTGGAGAAAGCATGTGTGATTTCACATGGCAAAGTTGCAGGACTGGAGCGTTCATTTCCAGCTACCTCTCACAACATTCCATAATCCCTGAGCTACTCTATTTATTTTCACAATCCTTGATTGAAAAATGGCTTAGAAATACTGAGAAAGTTCTGGTGATAATTGAAATATCGATTGAATACTGCTATTGATATTTTACCTTGGAAGATTCATAGCATTCTGAGGTTATTTCCAACCCTGTTATTTGTTTTCACAAAATGGAAGCCAGAGGTTATTAGCAGATTTCTTATGACCTCGAAACATTCCAGGTATAGACAGAGGAGTTGCAATGAGTTTATTGCTTCTTCTGAATTTGTCATTTCATGTAAATGACAAAGAAAAAAAAAAAAGAAAAAAAACACCACAACCTCTGAACGCAATTTTATTGTGCATATCTGATGATTAAAAAGCTTGTATTTTTAAAAGGATTTCTGAAGCAAGTCTTTCCACTATTAACATTGAATTTAAAAATCTAAATAATGGATAATTATGAGTAAAAATAAGAATTCAAGTACTACAAATTTGTTATGAGAAAGCCTAAGAGAAATAGGATGTCCTGAGCTCAAACTGATACTCTAAAAGAGGTAAGGAGGGATTGATCTTCACTCTTCTGCATGAGCATACCGATTACCGGGCCATCTCATCTGCATGTGTAGGGAATCTGCCTCTTCCTCTATCATTCTTTACGCTATCAAGACTATCTAAGCCTCAAAACAAAATAAGACCTCATCCCCAAATAGTTACAAGTTATTTGACATTTCTAGTTGTTCCTTTTGGGTTAAAACTGTTTGTAAAACATTATGTAAATTCCTAAATAAGCTTGAATTTACTAAAACTAATTTTTCAGATGAGCATTGAAAATACTAAATAGATACCAATTCATTCATGCCTAAATTCAGTGTATTTACACAGATACAGTAGTTGGCAAAATTAATTTGTATTTACAAAATAGTGTTTTTTTTGTAAAATCAGAGTAGGCACACTGAGAACAAATGGGCTCTTTGATTAATGTTTATGCTGTTTATAACAGCTGTTAGATGTTACCTTCCTAATTTTAAAAATTTCCAATTTGTTTAAAACCATGTATGACTAGCTGAAAGCAAAATTCTGTGGAATTTTTTTATATTACAAGTATTTCTTTATACTACTAAGGAGAAAATTTTCCTGAGCCAGAACACCTGCTTCAAGAAGTACTAATATAAAATTAATGTAAAATGATATATAAGCTCAAAAGCTATCAAGCTTCGTGTAGTGCTATATTGGAAGTAAAAATAATTTAGGCCTATATGAGAAGGGTAAATAAACAGAATACACATAGTGCATAAGGGATTTTAATAAATAAAGAAAAAGCACAGTTGAATTTTTATTTTTTTTCAGAACAGAAAGACTGAACACTTATTTGCTTGTCATAGAGAAACTTAAATTAGGTCTTGAAGTTGACATTTCAGACCAAACGCCCATTTGGAGTAAGTAAGTTTTACTGTATAAATTTTTTAGTAGTACACATAAGACTATAGAAAAAAAAAATCCTCAGAGGAAAATATATTTGAAGAAAGTTTAATGTATTAAGATTCATATTAATTCAAGATATATATATATAATATAGTTCAAGATTCACATAGCAAGCCTTAATTTGCTAGTGAAGAACATAAAGCTTGTATTCATATTGTCATGGTTATTGCAGAATACAGGAATAGTCACTGAAAACCCTGTTGTTGACTGGGTAAACCAATTAATTAAGCACTAATATAAAAATTTTAAATCTATTTGCAAAGTTCTGTGCATGCAGTTGTTACCATAAAAGCAAGAAATAACAATTTGTTATATTAAAGTTAGTTCGAAAGTACAACTGTGCTATAACTGGAATGTTCTATTACTGATGGACTATCCTAAAATCTTCTCTAAATCAACGTTTTGTATATATTCATGTAGTGAAACTGAACATCACTGAAATAATAATTCCAATCAAGCAAATAGGAAAGACTTTTTTTTTAATATTCTTGAATTGAAACTGGAGCAAAACATATTTAAACTGTCCTATATGTATCTGTTAAGAAGATCGATATAGAAACAAAAAAGGCTTTGATATTTCCTACTTACATTCAGAAATATGTTGCAGGTCTGAAACTGAGTGTTCATTTTTTGGTCATCTTAAAGGGGAAAAATTTTAAATTCACTATAAGGCAATGTCAAATTTGTCAAGTATCCTTCAGACAAAATAAATGGCTATTTCATGCTTTCAGAGGTCAACTGAGTGATTTCTGCCCACCTCTCAAAGTCAACTGAGTGTCACTACTACAGTCTTTGTTATTAGGAGTGGGCTTGGCAAACCTGCAGTGGACACCTTCCATCCTTAAACACCAAAGGAAAAAAGCTAGAGCTGAAAGGTATCAAAACAATGAGCATGCTCAGAAATAAACCATGTACACCAAAAATCCCTCAAAGAATTTTTGAAGGACTATTGGCAGTCTGCATTGTCTAAATAACCACATCAGTGTCTAAATGAGCCTATTCTTTTTGTTCACTGTCTTCATCACCCGAACAGAAAATGTTTCAGGACTGGAGTATAGAGGAGGGTCTGGAGGAAACATGCATGTGCTCGAGCTCTGAAATAGGGCTCAACAATTTTTACTGTAAAGTGCAAATGTGGGGACTTATGTGGTGTTTTTAAGACGTACATAATGGGTTGCTCTCTATTCTCAAATTTGCTTTACTGTTTTTTGAGCAAGCTCTTCTGCTGTTTCAGAGCAAAGTTAAGATGCAAATTTAAACCACTAGAATCATGGCTTTCAGTCTTCACCTCTTTGATTTTGCTTTCAAAGGGGCTGCATGCATCCTCACAGTCTGTTACCAGGTCTTAGCTGGGAGCCAGGATCAACCAGCTGAGAGATGATAGAAAACAGCTCCATAAACTACTTCTTGCTTATTCCCAAACATATGAGCACTTCCAACCTGCTCATTTGATTTTGGCATGCAGCAAGTTCAATTTAACTTTTAGTCTTATATTATCAGCTTGACTCTGTCTTGAAAAGTAAATGCTCACAGAGGTATTGCTGGGAAGCAGTTTAGGAAACTGCTCCTTACTGCCTCCCAGCTGTAAGTTAATGGCTTCCAGCTGAACTCACTGCATTAATGCTTCTCTACTAGCCTGTCCCCTGCAAATGAGTGCTGGAGATGGACGCAAACCCCATAAGACGTCTTAGGTATCAGAGCTGGGATCCACTGTTTCTTAACGGTAACTTTCCTGCCTGTTTCTGAGTGAATTATTGTCTTCAGCTTTGCTTCTTCAGTGGTTTCTGGTGAAGCAGCATTAGCACTTGCATAGTCAGTGTCTGTGCTTCAGCTGGGAGCCATTAACTGACAGCTTGTGAAATGGTAAGGAACAATTTCCTAATTGCCTGTCAGCTGTAGCTGACTGAGGAACTCTTCCAGCATGTGTAACAGCAAAGCCAAGCAGGTTATTTTGGTTATTTCAAACAGCCCTCAGCAGAGATTTGGGCTACTTTGGTTTTATTTTTGTGGTAGGATCTTTTAGGAGCACTCATGACGTCATGTGTTGGAGGAAGACATACATCCTTAAAAACTCCCTTTTTTCGTGACTTGTTCTTCACTTGGGCACAGGTATCCATGATCATACAGTCACAGTTGATGTATGTGAGGCACAGGTTCAGGAAGCCCTCTCACCTGCTTGAAGTTGAGATTTTATATGCACATAAACCATGAAGGCTTGCCAAAAGCCCAGAGTATGCCCTGGACAGAAACAACAGTATCACCAGCTGGTGTGCAACCTGTGTACAGTTTTCTTGGAAAGTTGGTGAAAAGAGTTTAGTGCCTGCTTTTGCATGACAGCTTACTGATGGAAGGAGTCACGCAGGAGAAGAGCCACTCAGCCTCAGTGGCTCTGAAGCCACATGTCACATAAGGCCGTTTTACCTCATTTGTGAGAGAACATGATTTCCCTCAGTTGGTCTGCATTTAAGAAACGTACACAGGACCTGAACATTAAAAAAGAAAAGCAGCCTTTCTAACTGTTCTGAGACTGTGAAAGCCCAATTTTTATTTCAGAAACCTCTGTGTTTCAGAAATTTTTATGCTGAATGAGTGTGGAGATTGTCTGCCAATCAGTTCAATACAGAATCAGGCCCTTGTTTAAGAGTTCAACAGGTCTCCAAGATGGTACACAAGTAGACCAGAAGTGGCAAGGCAAAGCTATTTTAGAAAGGTAGCTGTTTGGTTTCATGCATGAAATTACAAGACAGATAGCTTATAAACTGTTAGTATCTATTGAAATGACAGCTTTTAAGCTATGCCTCCAAACCCACCTCCCTAATGGGTAGCTCTCAACAGTAGTCTTATAACAGTCCAAAGACTGAACCTCACAAACCCAAGCATATATGTTATGCTGCCAACTATAAATTGAAACCCCAGATGGCTTTGGGCTTCATACTGTGAAAAGACCTCTCTGATATATTAGCATGACATAAGTGACCAAATCAGCAAATAAAATCAGCTGTACTGGGTACTGAAAATGTGCCGCATTCAGTGAGCAAACCACCCATAGATTTCTGAAGTTCCAGAGTTATGGTGTTCTGTCATTAAAAATCTTGACTAGGGAATACAGAGCATTCCTAAATTCTTGTCTCAAGCAAAAGGGTTTATGTATTTTGACAGTGTGTTTGCTTGAGCAAGATCTAGTCCTGCTGGAAAAGGAAAATAGCTGAGGCTGCTCACATGACTGCTCTAATTGTACAAACTAATTAAATGCTTTCAGCTGTGTCTATACTGTGCCATTGTTTACTTGGCTTGTTCACACTCAGCTGTAGGTAGTTCTTCCAAACACTGCTGTATATATTACTTTTGTGTTGCTTGTTGCCCCTCACCCCAATGTGGTTTTTGAAAAGGTATAATATTGACAAATATATCAAACTTAACTTTCACATCTTGCCTCCTAAATATAGGGCTAGAAAACATGCTTATGGGTACTATAAGAGAATTTGTAGATAGAAGGTAGAAGTTGGTGCTTGGGAGGAATAGTCACCCTTGAAACTCCAAATCTGTAGCTGCTTTCAACGCAGATTGTGTGACTACCTTCTTTCAGGACTGGGGTGTAGTTTGAAAGATCAAGTGCCTGTACTCTTTAGAATGTTGTAGCTATATACATAATATTCTTGTGGCAATAAAACTCTAATTATAAAAGATATATTGTATTTCTATGTTCAGGTGCCTGTGGTGAAGTTCTGAAAAGTTTTGTTTGGGAACTGAACTTTTGCTTGTTCCTTCCCTTTATTAAACGTGTAATACAATTCTAGCTATTCTAGACTTCTGAAGCTGACAGCAATCCAATGTTTAACTCATTTCCAGTTATATTATGCCTATATATAAGTCAAGGAACCTTTTAAGAATATCTAAGCTTGTTTGAAGTGGCTAGTGAATACTGTCAGCTAATTTTGATTTATCAACTTCAAGTTACTAACTAGACGTTGTAAATTAGAAATGATTGACACATCCTCACAAAGCTTGGCTTATTGGAAAATAGTTTAGTTTTGTCTGAAAAAAATAAATAAATAAATGCATGGAATTGTAAGAAGGTTTTTGCCTTTTCTTTTTAAACAGAGTTTCCCAATCATGAGATGGCAGAGAAAGAAACATGGAGATTGTCTGCTCAGCACTGTCATCCAGACTGATCCACTTCTTTCCTGCTGTTTGGTCTTTCATATCTACATTACAGAAAAATAACGAAGTACCTTTGGTGGTTGGACTGGATGACCTCTGGAGGTCCCGTCCAACCTAAATTACTTTACTTTTCAGAAGATAACTAGTAGATACAGAAGGTACAAAATCAGAGTAGTATTTTTTCTACACCTGTTTTCCTCAGTACAGTAACTACATAGTTAAAATTTTCTTTTGAGTTATCTTAGTGTGAGGGAGTCATAGTTACATTAGTGGAACTGTATTCACTTTTAGGAGAAGCTACTTCTGGGAGCAAATCTGAGGGATCTTAGCAGGGCCTGACTCTTTCCTTCTGAACAGGGTGAGGTCTTGTCACTCCTTGGTTTGTAGGGGCAGCACTAGTTGGAAGGGACCATACATAGATCTAGCAGTGTTTGAAAGAATGTGTGTTCTCACCACAAATTTGGGTGAATAGACTAAAGGTATACTTTACAGTACTACTGCTACAGTATACTGCTACTGGCATGTGCACTCTGAGTAGTGTAGGAATAGGCTCGTAGAAGAGTTTTGTACAAAATGGCTATGGTAAGGTCAAACTCTGACAAAGAGTGTGAAATAATGCTGCAGTGAAGACTTAGAGACTACAGATACAGCCGAGTCAGCTCTCTTTTAGCTAACCTATGTGCTGTTGGTAGTCTGAGCACCACAACCCAAAGGTTTGCACAAGCTAATTTACCCTGTTTCTCATTTAACAGTAACCCTCATGTTACTACTGCAGCCTTTCGAGCTAAGATATACCCTCAGACTGTTAGTGGGACGGGGTGGGGGGGAATGAAATAAAAGCTTAATGGGATGACAGTTCCCATTGTTCTCAAATTGCACCCAGATACAGTGGAAGCATTCCATTGCTGCAGCATGTGTTCAGTGGTTACAGTCATGGGCAACAGTAGAAAATCCTATGACAAATAGATGTTGATCACTTTTGAAAATCTCATCCCCCGTTTTTGCTGAACGCTTCTATAAGGAGCTTCCTTTACGCTCTGCAGGGCTGTATTCAATGCAGGAATGTAATAGGAATGCAGTATGTATAACATTTATATATCATTATCGTCATCATCATTATCATGATGTGTTATCTGTCTGGCAATCTGCTTGCAATATGAATAACGATTCTTCATATTGGTCATGTTTTTCCATGAAGCAGATAATTATTGCTGGCAGAGAAAGGCAGCTTGGATTTAAGAAGGCACCAGATGTTGCTAAAACTGCTTTTAACTCCTCTTTGTTGCTTCCTGGAGCTTGCAGCATACAGAGAAATTGAAGTAAAAAACTGCTTCACCAAAACTGGTAGCCTAATCTCTTCAGCTGTTTCTGTTACTCTTTAGCACTAGTGTCTGTGTTGTGGACACTCAAGCAAGCTAGTAAATCTAGTCCAGGTCCTCAGTATGGTCCACTGGCATCAGTTAAAGATATTGATGGCAGCTAATATCTTCCTTGCTGATAAAAACCATGACTGGAATCCATACCAAAAGACAACTTAGCTTGAGGTGAAGAAACATATAAGTTTACTTGAAAACCAAATGTCTTTCCTTTTAGCAAAATATTTTACACTGAGTTTTGGCAGCAGAGGGCCAGGATTTGACACTGAATATCAGCTTCAGTATGAGTTATTGTGAATACATATATTTGAAACTGGTCACCAGCTCCAGAGTTTCCTACTTAAGAAACTTTTTCCCCTTGCCCATGACCTGTATTTTGTATGGGTTTGTCCTGAGGTCCACATTACATAACTATAGTTACAACTTGAAAGCTCCTGAACAGAGGTACTATCAAACATAGTTTTATCATAGGTCAACATAAAAAAGTTGGGGAGGGTTGTTGGGAAGGAAATTGACTGGACCAAACCTTTTGTATGATTATATTATGTATGGCAAGAACCATTATCAGTTCTCTCTATTACATAATATTTTATGGATGTCAAGCAGTATACCTTTTCGGTTATTTTTCTAGCTTCAAAATGTTTTGTTTTCTTTTTTGTTTGTTAGCTTTCCAACTTTAAAAAATGGATGACAGGATTTATTGTCTTTTGCAAATGGTAATCTTCATTTAGCTAAAGGATCTTTTGTTGTTTTAAAGAGAATTACAAATTGCCTAATATCACAGTAAGTTTCTTTTAAAGATAATTTGTCTCTGACACTCCCTTTACAGACAATAAATTACAAAAGAGTGATTACTTCTGTGATATTTCAGTGGAAATATTCCTAGTCCTATTGCTGTAAGACAACAAGGAATCAAGTACCTCATGTAGATTTCAAATTCTCCAAATTACACAGGGATAAAGTACAAAAATGACCAGGAGGTAATCATCCTGGGGAAAAAAAATAAAATAAAAAGTAATAAAGTCAGTTTTAACCTCATCAAAAAAAAAAAAAAGTCCTTCAAAGAAGTCATTGCAGACATTCATTTGCATTGATAAAATATGTAGCTATCCAACTGAAAAAAAAGTTTTTGATTATCTTTATAGATACCTACTTGTGTCACAGTTATATTTGTGAGCCAGATCCTCAGCCAAGATATGTCACGTCCTTATCTATCAACTGAACATTTTACTATCTGTAAGTGGAGAAAAGTTTAGTGCAAAGAATAGCTGGAACGTTAAAACTATTAACATTTCATTATTTTTCATAATTAAAATGTCACGTAAAATGTCTCATATCTAGATCTAATGATCTCCTTTTCTGAAATGCTATGCCTAGAAGAAAAAGTTAGAGGTTAAAATTAAATACAATTATGTGCCACAGGAATAAAATGGATATACATTAAAAGTATAGTTAGGCTGTAAATTCATTTATGCTTTTAAAAATTACAAAGGAATATATAAAATGCAAATTAAAGGAGGAAATCTTATTTATCTTCCCTGTTTGTATGGTAATTGGCTGCCTTTAATGAATTAATCTCATGCACAGACTCCTGCTAAATTAGACTACGTATAATGTACTGTCTTCAAGTAACTTCACATTCTCATTATGGCCTCCCTAATTTCTAAAGTAAAATTAATATAATTAGGGAGTGAATCAATACGTATTGATCTTGAGTTACTTTAACAGAACAAAAGAATAACAGATTAAAACGAAGTGATTTTTGTTAGCATTGATTTTGTTAGCATGCTGAAACAACAGTGATTAAGAATTAGATCTTAAAATATATTCCTTTCCTGAATGATATCCTCTAGTCATTTTGTATTCTCTGAGAAGCAAACATTTTTGCATTATTAAGTTTGAAAGATAAAAGCAAACAAAAATATCTTTGCACCCCTGTATTTGGGCAACTATAGCATTGCTTTCTTATGGCAAAATACATTGACTATATTTTCTTTTCATGAGATCAATTTCAGGCTGCAAATTATTTCATCAGACTTTGTTTCTTTTTCTTAGTGTAAATTAAAGGTGGATGCATGCTGGCAAACACTACCTGAATAAATCACTGGTAGTATACTTGGATATAATCAAGCATATGCAGTAAGGAATTTGAGGTTCATAATGAGAAATAATGGAAGCATTCACAGAAATCAGAGCAGCGATGTTTTTCTACATAACCACCAACTTATTTCATGTTGAAGAAAATGACATTTCCTAGCAGAAGAGAGTAAGTTCTTTCTATTGTATTCAGGAAGACATATTGCGCTCTAATGGCTTTAAACTGACATTTATTAGTAAGGTGTGAAGGGAAAATAATAATGTGCTACCTCAACAGCTGAAGTCTGTATCCTAAAAGTTGCAGCTGGGGATGGAAATGTCTCAGGTGGTTCCAGACTGAGGCTTGCGTTGCTCTGCATTCCTCTGGAGTGTCCATAGGGCACCAGGCTGCTGCTGCAGGTAGACTTTATCCAAACTCATAAGAGCATGTTGATTGAAGTCAGGCACAGTTAATTTGCTTTTCACATCTTAAAGTCTCTGCAGAGCGTAAACCCTTTTTCCTAGCTCATATTTCATTTCTGTATTTCACAGAAGCTTTATGATATGTGAACAAATTCCCTTGCTGCATGTGATAAATTTAAATTGCTTTGTTTAAAAAGGTAATTAATTTAGAGTTTTTCTTTCAATTTTCACACCATATGAACACGAATAAAAGCTTTTCATGGTGTATAAATTTATGTACAGTGATTACCCAAATGAATGGCAGAAACAGCTGCACCTTAAATCTTTACACCGAATATTCTGATTTACTTGAAGCTAAATTGCAGGTTCGGGTTGCATTTCAGGCATTCATTTAAACGTAGTTTTAGAGAAACAACAGTAGTACAAGAAGTGTTATAAATATTGGAGGAAGAAGATTTTTTTATGTTTTACTTGCAAATATACACAACTTTTTGTGCTCTATAACTTTGATTACCTAAAATGTGGTTTTGATGGAGGAAACGTTATTTCACTATTTAACAATATTCCACATTAAGTTTTCTGTCGATATAATTCTAATTCAATGTATTGTGTAACAATATGAAAGTAAAATAGCTTTCTATATGATGGGTGAAGAAGCTGTTGCCTAATATTAAATTTTGCCATTGACAAAACAAGAATACTTTTAACACAAAATCTTAGTGAAGACAAAAAGTAGATGTAATGTAAGGACTATCATCACTAAAACATAATGTGTTCCTTGTGTGTGTGTTTTTCTAGTAAGACACAGACTCATTCTAAACAGGCAAAGCAAATGCTAGTGACATCTTAAATAATGTTTTTTATTGATAATTTTGGGGAGAAAATTTCTGTTATAGATAAAACAGCTACAGTTGTGCAACAATATGACATTCCCAGGAAAACTGAACTTTTTCTCTTCCTACATAATCATATCTACTTAAGCTATTCTTTTCAGTTATTGATTACTCTCTTTCCACGTTAAGAGATATGAGTATACCTTCTTAAATAATCATCTTCAAATATTCTTAATATTGGACCCTATTTGAATAATTTAAGATACAGTGATATAAATTTTTTACTTGAAGCAAATCTGGGCATCTGTGCTGAAACAAAAATAATCTCATCCAGTCCTACTGGATAATTTTCACTTCAGTTTCATAGGGAACATCAAGAAAAATTAGTATCAAGGGAAAGGCACCTCTTTCAGGAACAAACTGACCCTGGAGCTTGATGAATAACTGACACTTTTTGTTGGTGTTCCAGAAAAAGAAGTTGAATCTTGGGGATATCCCCTGAACTGGGATATTCCAGGTCAAGATATTCTATCCTATTCTATTTCTGATTATTTTAACAGGATAATTTTGGGTCTCATATGGTGGTTGGTGGTTATACAGAAAAGCGCTGCTGCTTTGATTACTGTGAATGTGTCCATTATCTCATGATAATTTTGGATTCATGTTCTCTCATGCTGAGGTGGATGACACAGAGCAGTACTTATCTCTGAGTTCACTGACTAGTAAGAAGCATTAAAGGGAAGTGAAGATTTTTGTATTTGACTCCTTTTAGGAGAAACGTTTTATAAATTCTTAATGGCAAATGAGAGAGACAGGGAGGGAGAGAGGTAAAGACAGAGATCATGGGAAACCTCCTCTGGCAGAACAGTCTTCTTGACATAAATATTCCTACACTGAGACCTGAAAAAGGGAAACAGATCTTCCTGTGAGAAGTGGAGAACTGTTCTTTATGGGCAGAGTTAACATCCAAGGTAAATGTCTAATAAGTAAAAGAGGTACAGATACTAGAGAAGCAATAGGTTCATCCAAACAAACAAGCAAACTAAAAACAAACAAACAAAAAAAAACACAGAGTTTTCTCCAGAGCCATAAACTGAAGGAGAATTGGACTTGATTCCTTGGATCTCACTGATGAAACTAAGACTGTGCAAAGCTGCTGGCTCCAGGAGTTCATCCATATTTATGCTAGGCTCAGATTAATCTTTAAAGTGCAAGACCTAGTAGTGACTAATTTCACTTTTGTGACCAAAAGATGAACACCTAATTCAAAAGAGATTTATTTTAATTTTCACTGGAAGAGACCAGCCAGATTCATGGTTGGCTAAGGTAAATAGGGCAGTACCAATGAAGTGAAGAAAAATGTTTCTTCTGGTGGTCATTCCTGTTCCTGATTCTAAGTCATACCAAATATAGGTGGGTGGAGAAACAGGCAAAATAAGCAGTAGCCAGGATCATAAGAATTAATGATAATTCCCTCACAGCTTACATGCAGCTTGGAGGCGGGAGGAAGGAAGCCGCTAATCAAAGGAAAAGAAATAGAAAACAAAATGCAGATTTCAAAAAATTGGAAAATTAAAAAGTGAAATTTTAAAGCCACAACAAACATTTTTTGATGAACATTTTGACCAAAAAAAAAAGAGAGAGAGAACTGTAAAAAAACAACAATGAATTACAGAATACACACACACACACAAAGTAAAGCTAGATCTCAGGAGAAATAAGATAGAAGAAAAGCCTTTTAACATACAGAAGTAGTCAGAGAAGTGTAAATGGAGAAGCAGAAATGAGGTAAAGGGACCAAAAAATGGGAGACAAGTGGTGTCCTCCTGGTGCCACAGAAACAGAAGGGTATGTGTTTTGAACTCACAGGCACATGTGTATCCATTCTGTGAGTGTAAGTATGGAAAATCACTGGAAAGACTTCACTGAGGAGATTTGCTGGCAGCAACATATGGGAATAGTCATACAAACAGGATAGAAGTCAGCGAAGCCAGAGTACTGTGAGATCTTTTGGGGGGAAATTTCTGTGGATATATTCTTTTCTCCTCTGTTATAAGGAGGTAATCTTGGTCACAGATTTCCTGAAAAAGAAAGATTTATGAAAAAGACTTGATATTTTAGGGAGAGGTTATCATCCTCATTTCCTTATCCATACCTGGATATATTTCCATTCCAGAGAACTGTTGAGAAGATGTTGATCAGTAAGTTAATTTTAGTTTAAGCATAACACTTATATTTACTTTGGTACTTCAGTAGGTTTTTTTGTTTACTTATAGCATCTCTCACAGGATCCAGCAAGATATGTTTTTTAGTCATCATTGTGAACATTACTAGTCCATTGAAACAAAACAAAACAAAACGTAATGGCCATCACCTCTTAGACTGGAAGAGAAAGATACACTTTAAAAATATTGAATGAGGTAAGGGGAAAGGGAATACTCCTGACTATGGTGGGAATTGAATTAGGGAATCTAAAATGTATCTCAGACATGAAGCGCTGTTCAAAATGGATTGTGTTCAGTGGATTTAAAGAAGTTTATTACTACCTCTCATGCAGAGGATATTATTTTAAAATCAGGATCTCAAAAAAGAGTTGTTTAGAATTTTACTGCTACTTCAGGTAAGAAATAAATCAGATCTTCAAAACTTCACCTGTCCTAAGAGATATCAATATTTTTGACTGGAATGCTTCCATTCCTGCCAAAAAGCATGGACAAAAGTGTGCCAGCAAAGGTAGTTGGAGACAGTCAAAGACCTCCAGAGCTATAACAGTGAGGGCTGTTAGGGATATTTCATGCTTAAACACTGGTGGGATTCTCAAACAGAGTTTTCTGATGTATCTCAGCATGGCCTGGTACAATAATTAGCAATTACCTTACCACATCATACCTTTGGAATAGTGCCAGCCGTACCCTGTACAATTTTGCCAGCATAACCTTAATACCCAATAAATACGAGTTGGAAAGGACAGGAGTTGACACAGAGAAGGTAGGGGTAAAAATGAGCTTAGGGGTAAAATGAACTTACAGTTAACTTCAGAAAGCTAAGCTATGCTTTCTGAAATTCATTTATACTGTAAATGAATGTTACTCTTACAAAAGAGATGGACTAATAGCCAAGGTTTCATAAGAACGGCTGTTTATGCATCATATGTGAAGTTCCTCACACAAGCCTGTCCAGCATTCCTCATTATTTCCCACAGGGCAATTGGGAGCCCTGGATATTTGTTGGCTCAAATTATTCATCACCTTGATTGCACATGACGAGGTTCCCCTTGGGTGCCATAATAGCATCTGAGTATGACCCTAAGGTATTTAATAAAGGAATTAATTATTTCTTCTGCAATGCCTGAATGCTTCTATAACTATCACAGCAATATAATAATCTATCAAAATATCACTATATCCAAATATAAAATTCTGAGGAACGGTAATATCTCATGTGTGTTAATTGTAAAGCTAAGTTAAAGTTTAAATTACTGTTCAAAACTTCTATTATGAAGAAATTTAAAACTTAGATTAAAAATTAAAGCTTAAAGGAAAATCAGAATGTCCCTAGGGAAAATGTGCACTTTGCCAAAACTGTGACTTTTATTGCAAAAGTATCCTTCCTACCAGTTCTGCTGTGTGGCTTTGGAAAGAGCTCTCTCATTACAGTTACCAAGGATCTTCCATTGCATTTCCAATTGTTTTGTAGAGTGCATCCAAATTTTCAGCTTGATTGTATGACAATAAAAATTGTATCATTTAACATTTCTTTCTTTAGTAACAAATTTCTTTAGTAAGAAGATTTACAGTCACTGTGGTCAAAATGCAAACATTCTTTTATTGTTTTATTTTCTACTCCACGTAACCTGTTTTAGTAGGACAAGAACAGACCAGCATGAAAGTGTGAAGCTTTTTTTTTTTTTGTCTTTCCTTCTACCTTTCCTTAATGGTATGGGAAGCTAAAAATTGCATTTGACAAGAAAAAGCAATAAACCACTTGGAGCAGGCAGTCTTCTCTTCCCATCTTCCCCAAAATCTTCAAAACTATAACAAATTTAAATACAGAACATCAAGTCTATATAGCCAAAGTCAAGAAAAGTCAAGAAATCCACAAAGTTTTCAACAACTACTGATTGTATTCTATAAATACTCCATTTGTAATCCTGTTTTCTTGTTAAATGTGAAGCTTAATAGATTATTGATTATGCTGTAAAATCTATACCATAAAATATACAAGATATGCGCAGTGGTAATGTTGAGGTTGCTCTTGCAGCATTAACTTTTATGTTTCCTGACTCTGTGGATTTTCACTATAACCTTAAACATTACATTTTTATACTGATAGTTCATGTAGCTCTTACTAAAATAAATTGCACCTACCTTTAGCATTTACCGACAGACATACTTTCCTCTAGAAAAGTATGACAATGGTCTTTTCATTCAAAATTTGTTGTGACAGTCATGACAAACATATGGATAGTAACAGTCTTACCAGCAGGATGCTTATCTGTTTTACTAGTTCAGAAAGGTCTGATTGATGTGAAAGACCAAGGTCTCTCTAAAGATAATTTAGCCATTTCCATACAGTTTACGCTTGTGTTAGCTGTATCCTGCAAGGGGACTCCCAGGGGGATTTTTTCTGACCTTCCCTCTAAAAGGTAACACATAAGAGATTCCTAAAGGAACCATCATCTAACAAGACTAATGATAGCTTCCATGCTTAT
Organism: Anser anser; assembly: GCF_964211835.1. Classification (NCBI taxonomy): domain Eukaryota; kingdom Metazoa; phylum Chordata; class Aves; order Anseriformes; family Anatidae; genus Anser; species Anser anser. Next base: position 45,211,556 of record NC_139722.1, on the reverse strand, counting down.
TATCATTCAGTGAGAGTGAAAGAGACTTTAAAAATGCAGTACCACATTCCTCCCTTGATGTTTCTCATGATCTATTAAGGTATTAGATGCCAGATAAATTAATCATTAAAAACTTACAGTTAAGTCTTTACAAATAATAACCAGGTGTACTTTGATTATTTTTTATCTCACTTTATATATTTATATATTTATGTCATTAAGCACTAACCATAAAAGACAATTTGTGTTTTAATGAAAAATGGCTAGCTAAAGTTCACAAAGGCCTGTATTCTTCAGCATTTTAGTGTGCTAGAAAGTCAGGAGGATTACAGAAAACCATGCATTCTTTATTTCTGAAACAGCTCATGATTTGTCACTCAGCTATCCTTTCAAGCTATTTTGGTGAGTGTGAGCTATTGTGATGACTGTTTATAGCATATAACCTAACAATTGATTTATTTTTTCCTGATCAGTAATACATTGCTTAAAAGTTCCTCCAGTACAGAGTTACTGCAGAGAGTTTGCTTGGGAGCTAATTTTTATTGAAGTTTTTCTTCCTTATCTTGTCAGCTTTTTTACAATAAAAGACACAATCTCCATTTCTATTTAACCATTTGCCACCAAAATACAATTATTGACATATTTTCCAATGTAATCCAGTTTATGTTTTTAATAAAGAAAAATAAAAAGCTTTCAGAATAGTGATTGCTTGTTGAATTTCACTGCTGTCATAAAGATCTAATTCTTTTCTTCAGGATTTGTATTGAGTTATTCCTATGGGGACCATGTGCCCACATCTCTCTGGTGACCATGTTGCTTTTAACAGATTTTAGGCCTTCACTTTAAAACAGAAAATGATTGACCTGCATGGCTGTAGCTTAAGTTTCCTGAAGTAGTTCAGCTCTATTTCTAGATTCCTAGGTAGGCATGCATTTGCACTGAGTGTGGAAAATTCTTGACGTTTCTCCACTGGAATATAACAAGTATAGGTGTATTCAACAAAGTAATTACAAATACGATTTTAAATGATGAAACAGTATACCAAGAAAGATATACTTCTTCTGTCTTTATCCATATTCAGACAGATTGACAGATGCTTTGCTATGGAAAGCCTGCATCAGCCAACAGACCTTGCATGCCATGACGCACACTGTGCTGTGCACCAAAGCTCTCCACTGTTTCTCTCAACACTGTGCAGAACGATAGTATCGTAAACAGTAGTGGCAAAGCTCCTACTGACATTGATAGAGACAGTGCTGAATACACATCTACAGTCAGAGTATCTACATCTATGCTGTGACATGACATCTAGTAGTAGTTTCTCTTTCTGAGAAGAGTGTTAATAAAGAGGCAGTCTGGCAAAACTTTAAAAGAAAATGGAGAGATCAAAGATGATTAGTGAAACAACCAATAATTAAATAATTGTAGCTTTTTTGCCCCATTATTTGAACAAGGTCTTGACTTTCATATATTCTTTGACAAGGTTGATGTTGTGTCTGGAGATAAGCCATACTCTGCCAAACAACTAGTAGAAATATCATAGTATATTTTTGATATCTGAAATCTGAAAATAATTAATGATGAAAAGTTAAAGTGATGGGCAATCCTGTTAGGGTAGGCTCCTAATCTATTCTCATTAAAATAACTTAATGCTTCACATTTCCCCCGATTCTTTGAAATCTTTTGCTATTTGTTTCTAAGGCCTACAGCTTGTATCCTGTAATAGGGTTCCAGTACCTTTCTCAGTGTTACAGCAATGAAACAAATAGCTTACTAAAAATCCCTTTCCTAGAGAACATTCCCACCACTACAGTTAATTTGTTGTACTAATAACATAAAATATGGGAGAAATGAATGAAAAAAAATGTTCTGTTAGTTAGAAAACCTCCTCCTAATGTATGCAAGACAATCCAGAAATGTTTGACTCCAAATTGTGTGAGCTGACTAACACAGAATATACCTGAATGTTAACAACAGTCATTTCAGGTAAATCAGTTTTCACATTAGATATAAGCTTTCTAAGAATTTTCTAAGAATTCTAAGAATCTATGGGAGTAGCCATGTAAATATTTGAAAATATATTTGCACAATATATTATGAGTCATTTAGCCATCTCTTTTATTGACACTTGAATAAAGAAAAGGAGATGTGAAATCTCTTCATAGGAGAGCTGTCCTCAAGACTCTCACTTAGTGAAAGAGATAAGACTCCAACAATTGTAATAGACATTCCTCTCCTTTCTTCTAATACACTAATTTAGACATCAAGATGAAGTGCCTTTTGTGCCGCTGAAAATGTATGTTATACAATGCAAACTGTTAATAACGACATTTACACACACATCAGCAGAATTCAAGTACTTGTATGACATACATTCCTTAAAAGTCAGATACCTATTCTAGTATTGGTCAGTAATAGGACCAAGGTATAATGTATTTTTATATTGTTAAATGAAACAACAAAAACTAGGAATTGTACAGTCATTTAATCAAAACAGTCCTCACCTGGCAGATCTATGACAAAAGAAAGATGACATGGTGAAAGACAAAATTGCACCTAAAATTTTAAGTCCCTATAAAAAATAAAATAAAAAAATAAATTAAAAATCATGGAATAATGTAACAATAGCCAAAACCATGGGAAACCATAAATAATTCCATCCTCTCTTACCTTTTTTTTGGATTTTTCCAAAGCCAAAAACCAGCTTTGTCCCATCTCTGCACGTTTGCCTCATTAGGATTTTGGTCTATGGGCACCAATGAAGATCATCAAGGAGAGGTCAGATGTTAGGCAGGATAAATCACTCTTTGTAGGTTCCTTTTCTTCCGTCCAGTGGTGGAAAGTTCTAAAAATAGAATCCTTAATTTGATCAGAATTTTTCTGAACAAGAAAGAAAAATTCTGTTCAGTGGAAAAGAATACCCATAGAGTATTGTTCTAATTTCCTTCAAGCTGAATTAAACTGGTGAGCACCAGTCTGGCTTGATAATTATTCTGGTAGATGAAATAAAACTTTTGGCTGTGTTTTCCTTCAAAGGGAAGGATGGACTCTAGTTCTAAATGTATCAGAGATTATCATTTAGAGTTCATACACATTGTCTCTTCAGGCTGGATGCAGTAGTGAGGTGGCCCTAGAAGCAGTCATGCAGTACAGTTAGTAGAGACAGAAATAAGCTGTGGGGTATTTCACGTATGGAAAAGCTAAGTGTTATTCTTTAAACAGAGTTTGATGAGGAGGATAGCACTGCACATCCAACAGTTTTCATGTTATCTCTACATAAGTATTCTGTGCATTGAGTAATTATTATTAGTAGTAGTAGTAACCATTTTTCCCTTTCAAACATTTCTCATTTCATTTCCTAAATATCCTGTTGAAGGCTATAAATGCTATAAATGTAGAAATGAATGATTGCCTATAGAGTTAATAAGCAATGAAGACTCCAACATGACTTACCGGTATAAGGCAAATGTTTTATTACAGGAATTAAAAAGATGTAGTGTAGCAGAGATATGGAATCTGGAGTGTGGAAATGGTAGAGGTATGGAACACTGTCATAGGAAAAGAATGTTATACAAATAAAGGAGAGCGAGGAAGTGATGGAAAAGAACATCAGAGAACCATTCTCTTGCTCTGTGGCCTGGCCATTTCTAAGCATAATAAAAATGAGAGATACGAGGGTAATAAAATTCATGCTAGACACAACTCTAAAAAGGGAACTGACCAAAGAATAAGAAAAAGCACTTTCCTCACACATGTTTTAAATTTCCCAGAGTGTATTCACCTCCAGTAGCAAAGTACAAAGGTACCAGTGGCCCCTGGCTAATTTAAGATATAGGAAGCTCTGGTGAAGAGCAACATATGCATGGAGCAAAAACTTTAGTATTGTTCTGAGGGACATTTTTTCTCCCCTGTTCATTTTACAAATGCCTGCATTATCACAAAATACTGTGAACAGTTGAGGAAGGGATTCATTCTTCATATCTGCAGCAACAGTAATTTCAATACTTGTGGATATCATTCTTAGCTTCATCAAAGGCTTTATATCAGATAACTGTGCCATTATTTCTTCATTTTCTAAAAAGCCTATCCTCATGTAGTAGCTATGAAGCATTATGCTTTGACTTCAGTCTCAACACTACTGAAAATCACTGAGTGGCAAATGTTCCTACTCAGCAGAAAATAAAGCTATTTTTTCCCAAAATCTACATATGTCATCTGTGATGTACCGTATCGAAGCTTGATACTCATTGACGAGAAAAATTAATGTGGATAAACTGTTTTTTGAATGTCCCTTTTGAAAAGCTTGTACGTATGTAAGTGGAGGTGTATGGAGAAGAGTCCCTGGTGTGGAAGGAGCAGTCCCTCAGCCTCAGGGAGTTCTGCAGCATCTCTCCCACATGTCAGTGATGGAAGGAGGCTGAGCCTCAGGTCTCAACCATGCCTTGACCACACCTCCTGTCCCTGCTTTACTTCTCCAAGAAAACTTTACAACAAAACCCAGTAATGGGAGGAATGCTAGAGATCAAAGGAGTACTGAAAATGTATGGGAATAGCAAGAGAATTATTATGGATAATTAAAAAAAAAAAAAGAGAGAGAGAGAGAGAAAAGGGACAGACCACTTGGAATGTATTAATTAAATCATCACTGGAACTAGCAAACTGAAAATATAGCAGTTTCATAAAGGTCTTGTTGCAAATAATAGTACCTACAACCCAGTTTTCCCCATGGAATAGAGTCTCAGTCCAAGGCCAAGGATCTTCCCACATTAGGGTGTAGTTTTATAATAACTTAGCAGCAAAACTGAAGAGTAACTTCCCCAGTCTGGCTGCTTGTTTCCATGTCTGTGTTGCAGCTTGCCACCCACACAGCTATGCAGACTTGCTTTTTAACCCCGTTTCTGCACAGCCACTAGGATAACTACAGAGGAACAGATGAGCGTTAGGAAATGACAGCAGAGGAATGGGAATGAACAGTTATGGGGGGGGAGGAAGCAAGTATTCTACTAACTCTGATAGAGCTGCTCTTCTGGCAGAAGTGAGGGAAATGTAGCTCTAGCCTTAGTTACAACTACAGAAGGCTTATTCATGAAGAGTTCAGTCTTAAACTGAATTCTGTTGTATTTCTCACATCTGTTTCTTAAGGAGATGGGGCCCCTTCCAAAAGGCCTCTCCAAGGTTTTGAGAGCAATGATTAGAAAGCTGCAGTTAACCTTCAAAAATTAACATACAAAAATGGGAATCCTTATAGGTCATCAGGGCACTCCCTCTTGGCCAGCATTTCCCAGAGGAAATCTAGAAAGCATCAAAATAGATTTCCTTTGTCCTGAAACTGAAAATTTTTTTATACTCCTTTAGTTTAATTTTGAAAACAGCACATTTGGATTCAGAAATATTGTAGCATTCCATGGAACTTGCACTACAGTTGCCTTGTGCATAAGTTTTCCTACATCACCTGTTGAGAGTCACACACTATGATATCCATAAGTCAATATGTATGTATGCCTTAAAAATATCTGTCGTGGTGAGAGAGAGCAGAGAATAAAATCTGTCTACAAAAGAGAAGAGCAGCATTTGGCACCCAGCATTGAAATCCCATGAGGAACTGGACAAGAGTTCAGTAAAAAGGAGTCTTTTGTTTTCTTTTTTTTTCCTTTTTTTTTTTCAGAAAGAACATGCTTTTCAAAAAATGAAAAATAAAAAAAAATCCATCAAAAATCTATTTTCCCTTAAAGCAAATTTTGACTGAAAACTTTTCAGCCAGCTGTAGCAGTCTCTTAGGAAGGCTGCCGCTATTGCTTAGAGAAAATTGTTCTTTATATATTTTATTTGTTTAAAAGATTTTCAGTGTCCTTTCTGAGGCACTGCCAGCTATTTTCTGAATAGGTAGACTCTTGTTGCTATAGTAATTAAAGCCAAAACTAGTGCTCCAGTCAGAAGACTTCAGGGCATTTTTTTTTCCTGAGTCACTACTGCAAGTAGGACCTGTATTTACACAAGTTCCCTTGCCTTTTCACGCTAAGAGTAGCAGAAAAAACAGACATGCACACTCAGATGCACATGCACACACTCTATTGGAAGTATGAAGGTTTGGTTTAAGGTAACCATTTTAAGGATACATCTCTGGAAAAATAAAGGGATGCACATTTTTGTCCAGAATAGTACACCACTAACATGTGAACTTACTGGGCATGAAGTTTAAAAGAGACCCTAAAAGTTATTAGACATTTAAAAAATATATATTTCCAAGGAAGTTAGCTGTCTGAATAATTTTGAGAATGGGGATGGAGTGCTGATATCTGTTCTGTGGCTTTGTACTGCTGTTGAACTGAGAGGTGGTAGTGGGAAGAGTTCCTGACAAAATAATTTTAAATTATGTGTTCTGACACCCATCATTTTTATGGGTTCAGTGAGAGACTAGATGTGTATATGTGAGTTCCTTGTTTGTCCTTCCTTCCTTCCTTCCTTCCTTCCTTCCTTCCTTCTTTCCTTCCTTCCTTCCTTCCTTCCTTCCTTCCTTCCTTCCTTCCTTCCTTCTCTGTGACTGTCAGTTTTTTCCCCCAGAGCTACAAATAATTTACAGGAAACAATAAAATCCTGTTCACACTGAATTCAGAGGCAAAAAAAAAAAAATGTGTTCTGATGCCAACAAAATCAGAAAGAAGTCATTTTGGAACTATCCGTAGGAATGTAATTAATAACAAATAATTTAGAAATCCTTTCCTCAAATAAAAAAATATCAAGTGCATTTGACCATCTGGAAAGCTTGAGGCAACTAACATGTAGCTCTTAAACCAGAAACATCAGACAAAAGTTAAAGGTCTCAAATGAAATGGTTTTGTAGAGACTGTTAACTCAAAAACATTTCCAGCTTTGGAAGAAATATTTCTCTTTGCCCTTGGTAAAAATCCAGGAGTTTTGAAAACAACAACAAATATTTTCAAAACCAAGAACTGATTTTTGGTGCTGAAGTTCCTGCATATCCAACATGAAACTTACTAATGTCTGATGAACACATAATTTTACAGAACAATATGCACTAAACAGACCTCCAAATATGTCTATGTGGGCGCATGAAAACAGAGGTAGTAAAAAATCACAAGTTTGTTAAAAAAATAAAAATGGTAAAAGAGGGTTTTTAGTCAAAGTTAACAGAATTGTCAGCAACTGTAGCTCTTAACATTTTAAACTAACAGGAAGAAGCTCTTGAGTTCCTTTATTGAGTAGAGAGCTTATAAAGAGGGACGAGTACCAAAAGAAGCTCCTCCAGTGATGCAGCCCTGAGTCATTTCACCCACAGGGTGGGAACTGGTCACATTGAAATAGATGTCTCTGTGCATACAAGACAGAAGCACGGGAAATGCTGTGGAAGTAGGAAGAGGAGTGGAGACATGCAGTTACCAAAGCACAGCCTGTGTGGCACTAAGAAAAAGCTTGTTGGCTAAGTGCTGGCTTGAAAGGAGCCCAGAACTGCAAACACAGAAAATGGTTCTTGCCGTCTTGAGGGAAATAGCACTGTGTTCCTTTGGAAACAAACAGGATGACATCCTGTTTGACTGCTGAGTCAGTTTTTCCTCCCAACAAGCACAACCCACAGGATCCTGAGTTTTGGATAAAGACTAGGTAGAACTATTTAAATTAACTAGTATTAGCGTTCTATGATGTTAATCATAGATTCCCATAGTGTTCCATTCAACTGCCTGTTTATATGAGACTTCTCTCTCAAAGCTCAATGAAACATCTCACCATAATATTTATTTTTAAGTCTTTTTGTTGCTTTTTCTTACATGTAAGAATGTCCCAAATAAGATGTTATGATGCTTCTACTTCATGGTTCAAGATGAAAAAGGATTAAATATCAGTTCATACATCTTAAGATACCATGTTTTTGTTGCATTTATAACAGTAAATAGCAGTGGTGTACCAGCATGTGTTAACAATTACCAGATGATTCATTTTAACAGCAGCTTCCCTGTAAAGGCTTCAATATTTCTGAGCACAAGGACTGTGTCATTTGGCTAATCTGCTTATTTTATCGTCCCAACCAATGCTTGCCCATTCTTTGAATTTCATGTTTGCATTCAGAATCCTTTTGACTGCAGGTTTGGGAAGTACCAAATGCTTGCCCATCTGGGAAGGACAGTTTAATCCCCCAAACAGACTTGCTGACATGAAAACAATATATTTGGAATCATTGCCAGCTATGGGTTGGTCCTTTGCACATGGCACTTCAGGCATGGGGCATGGGAAACAGACTTTTATTATCCACATGCCCTATTTATAGAAATGAAAGTAGTTAGTAAAGCCTATTATTCATGTTTTGTCTATTTATTGTTATTTTACTTTTGCTTTTCACACAGTAACTTTCTACTGGCCAACAGGATCCTTAAGTAGCTGTTTGCCATCACAGCTTCTGATATTAAGCTACATACTGCAATGCTGAATCCAGCCTCTCCTGAAGGGAATGATATATAGGCTCATATCCGACAACAACTGAAAATAAAAACAGGGCTGTATAACCACACAGAGCAGGAGGTTGCCTCAGGCAGCAAAATATAATGGGCTGCAAAACGTTAAGAGACTGTTTACACACTGGCAACCTATCGTGCTGCCCCAATACAGACCATTTCACCCAGATAAAATTACACTGAAGTACGTAGTCATATACATGTATAGCTGTAGGGAGTATGTGAGATGTCCTTCAGCTGCATGCCCTGCTTTCCTTAATGCATTTAACTACTTCTGCAACTTCTCCTAAGAGGTAACACTTTCTGATTGCCTTGTGTAGAGGTAATCACATATTTTTTCCAGATGGGGGCTATGCTGGTTCTTTGCTGCAAGCAGGAAGACCACATATAGACTGTTTAGAATGCAGCAAATTACAGCGGCCCCCAACTAATATGAGAACTTGTGTTATAAATCCACATTCCCACCTCAGCTTGATCTAAGCAAGTCTACTAGAACCAACACACCTGATCCAAGCAAGTTTATTAGAACCAACACATCATATGGGATCTTACTGGAGTGGTCTTATGGTATGCCCTCAGTTGTAGTTGTATGGTCTCAGTATGCCCTCAGTTGTAGCTAGCCCTTGTGGCCAGAAGAAGCTGTAGGACCTAGAAAATATCATGTCTAACAGGACTATTGATATAAATGAACAGCATTAAGTCTGAGATCAGAGAATTGCTTAATGCCAACTGTGTAGAATGAACTGCTGCTAGAACAGGAGCTGTCCTAATCTAAGAGTCTTAATAAAATTGTGTCCATTTGATTTGGAGATGCATGCCTTCATCTTCAATGTCTACAACATGCCTTGCTATCTGTACATTTTCTTCAGTACTTTCAACAATGCATCTAGTAGAGTTGTTTGACTATTGCAGTCAGTGTATCTACCTAAAATCTAACAAATGAAGAAAATACATCATAAATCTTAATTTATAGCAGCAGTAAATCTCCAGAATTACTAACAATAGTGTCTTATCTCACAGTCTTTATTTTGGAGTAAACAAGTACATTAAAATCTATGGTTATCTGGTTAATAGTCATTTTAATCTTTCCATTCTTTCCTTTCCCTCTTTCCCATGCTCTTTCTATAGAAGGATCCTTAATTTGCAATTAGTTCAGCCTTTCCATTCAAATATGCTTTACCTCAAAGGGTGAACAGGTGAAAAGTAAGGTTGACTTTGAAAAGGACCACTTATCTAATACATAGTCAAGATTTTAATTTCCAGTGCACAGAAACCTTGCAGTTTTCTGAATAAAATGAAAAGACATTTCTACAAGAACAAAATTAAAGAGAGCTTTATGAATGAGACAAAACTTTTCCACTGGTATTTGGTTAAAGTTTACATGATTTTATCCAGCTTTGTGCATTTTTATTGTGTGTGCTGATTTTCTACAAACATTGCAGAAATTCAATTTGAACGACGTAAATATAAAACCAATTTCAAAAAGATATGTATAATTACAGACAGAAACAAACTTTTACATTCACATACAGCAATAGTTTGTGCTGGAAACTCCAGGGGGCTCATTCAATCAGTGAAAAAAAAAATTGTTCTATTCCAAGTAAGCAAGAGTACTTAAGTTTTGAACACTTGCATGCATATGTATTGACACAGACAGAATGTGTTAGTGGAAATTTACCTATGTAAACGTGCTATTTTAATGTAAAATACAACTGGACTTTAATGTTTATTCTGCAGCTGAAAAAAACACATTCATCATTTCTTTAAAGGCATGGATTCTTACAGCATCAAATTGACACTAGAAAGGTTAGGTGTGAAGAAAAAAAACAATGTCCAAAGCAACTTACATACAGAGGAGACGAGCACAGACATAAAATAGATGTGAAAAAGCCTCTCCTTACTTCAAGTCATCAGCTTGCTGTAGTGGTTAACTCCAAATATTCATTTGCTTTTTCTTTAGCACCAGAGGTCTAGGACTATATAACCACATCCTTCACTTTATATTTAGTGATGCTATAACTTTGGTTATTTTCTGTCTTTGTCATTTCTTAAACTCCTCAAGGCAGTTCTTATAAATATTCACGTTTTTCCATGCTCCTAGATTCTTAAGGTTCAGAAAATCTTTGAAATGATTGAGCTCTGTGACAAGGTATCATGGAAGACATCAAATTAAGGAAGAGAATCAAGAAAAAAAAAAAGTGCAAAGAAACAGGATTGAAAAAGCTCCATCAGCTATTAACAGAGTAGAATTTTTAAATCGTGTAATGTAGGTGTTTTATCTATTTAAGTATATGATATAAAAGGTGTGATTTATCTTTAAATATACAGAAGTGTACAGTTTCAAAAAGTAAAATTTAACAACCTGTAGGTTATTAAATAGGTTTTGATTATTTGGATGCTATTTTTCAAAGGTTTTCAAGAATCTGGAGAGAAAGATATTTTTTTTAAAAAATGAGGGATACTAGTTTAAATTAGAAAGCATTAATCAGTATGCAATTATTTGATATATTAAATCAGTATATATTTGATATATTAAATCAGTATGTTATATTTCTACATTATTCTGTTTTTCAGTTTCATGCAGATGTGCCAAACCTTTGAACAAGGGACATCAGAAGAAACTAATAAATAATAGGTTGACTCATAACTGAAAAACCAGAGAAGAATGTGATGCCCCTTGAAAGGAATCTTGAATCAAATACTTTAATTAAACAAAATGTAGATAACAGAAGAATTAGCACTAAGAAGTTATCTTGGGAAAGATAATATGAATTTAAAATTTTCCTTTTTTTATAGCTTTAAGTTTTTGCAGCACAAGTAACACAATGTAATAATGGTGTACCTAAAGTAAAGATATATTATTAACAAGCACCATTTTTGCCTCGTAATTTTAATGCGCTAAATATATATATAATTGTAGAGCATTGTAAAAGCTTATGTCACTCTCAGAAAAGTAATTCAGCACACCATCCAAGTCTAACTCAGATCAGCCTTTTATAAAGGTTCTCCCAACAGACATCATCAAATGATTCCACCTGTTTTCATTATTGTAGTAATAGCAACAAATGCTACTGGGACAAATCAGCATTCATTGACATCATTGATCTGACATGCTGAATTATAACTTAAGTTACAGTTAAATTCTCTGCACATGGTAAAATGGAAATCCCATTGCAGGGATTAACATCTCAGTATTACTGAGCAGAATAAAAATGATAGGCAACAGGTACATATAAACTTCCCTAATGTTTCTCAGTTCTTAAACCCAAAGAGGTTAACTGTAAAATCATATCTTGGCTCCTACTTAGCCTCTTTTCTCTCAGCTAGACTATTTTACTTATTCTTCACTGTTATGCTGATAACTCCTTGTGTAGTTTCTTCTTATGAGTCTTGAACAATTTGCATAAGGGCTTTTCTTCCCCTTCCTAACAGACTTTTCCCCTGGGATTTGAAGTGCAATTTCACTTGCTATCTGCTGTCATATTTCATTAGAAGTTACATTTGAACTAAGAATTTTCTGTGTTGGTTCACAAGATTAAAAAAGAGAGAGACACACAGAGAGAGATTTTGCGTAATCTTTTGCATTTAATAAGAAATGAAATGCGTGCATGATTTCACTTAACTTTGGCCTCAACTCAGTGCAACTGCTTAATGTTGGGTGTTTGCCTCCCAGAATAAGAGTGAGGGAGCTTCAGTCTGAGTGGCATCAGGGATGAACCTGAGCATAGCTGCTCTAAATTCAATGAACTCTCTCCAAGTGCTATGATTTCACAGGTTGCAGGTAACCCCTAAGTAAAATGCTCAAGCCATACTGGAACGATATTTTCAGATTATTTCTTATTTTCTAAAGTTACAAGGAAAAAAAATAATGAGGAAAACTGAATAACTAATGGGAAAATTAGACTCTCCAGGGGCAACATATCTTTTATTTTGCTTTTCTTTTATTTAAAAATAGAGATTTCCCTGAACTTTTCAAAGGTAAATTTTTAGTGAGTAGATTTCTACTTCACGTGTCTTCCTAATCCTGACTAGTTTAGAAACTTACACAGCCAAGCATATATCCATATAAACATAAACAGAGATGATCTTAAAAGATCTTAAATTTTCCAGTTATATGACTCCAGTTCTCTGTTTTCAGAGAGAATTTTCCCTCAGACTTAGATTTGAGATAAATAAACAGTGTTAAAGATGCTCTCATTCCAATATAATAAAAATAATAACATCTCATTATTTTCTTTAGAGGTTGATAACTGGATCCAGATCATAGGCTGTGTAAGTCTTTCCCTTTGGTGTCCTCTTTCATTTTTATTTTTTTTTTTTTTACTTATATTAGCTTATGTTTTTTCTCTCTTTCCATTTGTTTTACCTTTTCTTCACCTCCTTTCACTCCTGCCAACCATTTGCAATGGGAAAAGAGCACACATCAACAAAGCCTTTCATATTAGCTTTTTCAAATTCTTTCCAACAAAGCCCTCCAATTTTTTTTTCCTTTGGATATATATTACAGTTTCAAATCTGATTTCTTTCTGGATGTCAATGTTTAAAATGTCTAAATTGAGACCACATTAATTATTAAATTCATGTACTCAGTTATGGTGGAAAACTTTCACCCAAAATTAATTTTGCTGTTAATTAGTTTACAAAAATGTATATAAAATCAATAGTGTGTCACAATATGCCTATGTAATACTCTTTTTAGAATTTTATTTTAATCACAGCAGGATGAGTATAATCCCTAAGAAACAAATAAAAATAAATAAAGAAATATTAAACAAGGAAGTATCTTAGAGAAAATCAGCAGGCATGACAAACCTAGAGACAAAAAAGTGAACCATTATGAAATACAGACCATAGGGTGAATTACAACAACATGAAAAACAATTAATCTCTCCTATTACAGACACCTATATCAAGATGCAGTGAACTTGTATTTCCATATGCCGTTTTTTCCTTACTAACTGTAGGAAGAACCTAGATGACTACATCACATTCAGTGCCTAAATTTTAAATGGCTAAAGGTAAAGGAAAAAAAAAATCCAATCTCACAGGTTTTTTTAAAAGAAAACAAGTTCCCACTGTTACAATTATTACAGAATACATTTAAATGATTCAAGTATAGTTGGCTTTTTTTTTTTTAATAGGAACCTGATGATCCTAGCACTTTCAATTCCCAATAAAGCAAATGAGAGAATTTAGTCTTGGTTGTGAACAAATATATGGCTACCTTTTAACATATTTATAGTTCTGAACAAGTCAAAAGAGTGCTTCTGTAATGGGGAGAGTGGGGGCAAGACATTGTAGAATCAAAAATCTGGAAAATCAGAATAAATGATATGGTCAATGTTGTACTCAAACACAACAAAAAAAATACATCAATGCAACAATCTACTTTTACAAGGCAGCATAGAAAAAGGAATTTGTAAACAAAACTTAAAACTGACACAGTAAAAAATACAGTTCGAGCAAACCAATTCAGAAGCAGAGGACAGTGGTGTTCCATTTGAATGAAGTGAAATCTAAATAAGAAGCATTAGTGATCCTCAAAACATCAACGTCTATAAAAAAAAGTATTTATACTATAAATGCAGAAGAAAATAAAAATACACATAATAATAAGAAAAGAGTGCTCATCGTTCTGTACCTTACCTATTAACAGAACAATTTAAATTTAGAGACATCCAGTTTGAAAAAATGAAAGCTTATCTTTGTAGCGTTAAACAGTCAAGGAACACAGGAGGAAATCCTGGTAACATCCATACAGTATTTGTATACAAATGAAAAAGTATACTATTAAGGCAGAAAGAGTCAATGAAAGGCCAAATGTAAATTGAGAAGCTGAGGACTGTAATCTAAACCCCTGGAGATGCCTTCACAACAGATTCTGCATGGAAGATGAAGGGATAGCCTCAAACTATATCAACATATTGTTTGTTAATTGGCTGCCATGTGTGGCAAAATCTTTTTATATTAATCCCATAGCAGATGTTGGTGAATATTCAGTGTAAAATAGAGAAGTCCGTGTTAGCATTCCTAGAGCTGTGATTATAGCCCATAGAATCATGGCTATAAATGGCCTCTTGGGATGATCTGTGTATAAAAGAAAGACTCCAGATTGAGAAAATAAATCATGATCAAATATTATATAATTTACACCGTTTGCTAACTAAGAGAGAGAGTTAGTCCATTAGTCCATGTAAACAGAAGAACAAATGAATGAAAATGATAGCCAGGGGCATTTGAGCATTCAGCTTAGTTTTGTATTTGATGTAATCAATACTATGCAAAAAATCCTTCTTGCCTTTTCTCTTTGGGTCCTTTTATCTAGTAAAGAGGGTATGAAGGCAGAAAACAGCACTGCACCTTAATAGTAGTGATTTGTGTGCCATATCAGCTACCCTAGACCAGCTACAAAGCTATGCCCCTACCTCTGCTCCAGCAAACTGAGCAGCTGCCATTCCCACAGCCAACACAAATAACTGCTGCTACAACAGGCAACAAAAACAATGCCGTGGCACCTGCTACCCTGACCAAACATGGCAATGGTAGGCTATCATTCAAGCCAGTGGCAATAGGGCCACATAAACCCAAATACATTCCCTTGCGAGCTCAGCCGCTGTCCTATCTGAGCACAAGCACATGCCTGCCAACCAGGTTCCCTCACTCAGTTGCAGCTCTCAGGCAATCTCAGTCTGGTATCTTCCTACTGGAAAGGAGAAAGAAAGAGCAAACAGGGTTGCTTACCCATGTGACAGAGAGCAACTCCCAGGACTTTAGCGGGACTCTGTCAAATTACACTGTCTGAGCTCCTTGTTTTCAGGTCATACCATGCGGTCATGAAATAAGCCTCTGACAGGCTTTTCAGGTCTGTAAGGACATCACATTTACAACTGTTCAGCTTATTGTTCCTTAGCCAGTTTAATGTCTCTCCTTATTATTTCTTACGGAAACAAGGGAGTATGACTGCAGACAATTTGTCCTAGATTCTGAAATATTATTGATTTCTCAGCATCAGAGGACTCTCAGTGCAACTCTCTGGAGAACGACTAACTCTGTCCTGAGTCCAAATTTAGTCCTAGGAATTATAAAAATCCTATATAATGAAGACAATTACATTCTTTCTGTTCTTACTGGTATGTGGAAATAGCACAAAAATAATTTTACATCAAATAAAATAATATTTAACTCTTCCCGATTTTCCAAAAGTCATGACAGTCTCCAAAAGAAAGTTCAGAATTTAAACTTCCCACTTAAAATCTTCAGATTGATTCACCCACTCAAACATAACATGGCTTTAGGTCTCTGGAGGACCTACAGAGGGAATTCATTTAAAGGAAAACTGGTAAGATGATAATAACATTTTTATTGTTGAATCTTGTGCACTGTAAAACATAGTGATTAGCATTACTGTATTTTGAATATGGCAAAATGATTCGGGACTTCAGAAGAATAAAATCTAAGAATAAGCAAGATCTTGACTTCCATGAAGTTTGTCTATCAAAACTTTTAAAGAACTAAAAAAGAGCTTGAAAGCACTTGAAATATAAACTTACTAAACCAATTGCCTTGTCACAGACTGTTTGTCCACCTTTTATTTTTATTTTTTTTAAAGAAGAAAAAACTGACAAACTGAATATGGATTCCTGCTGAGATGATCTTGAACTCCTGCCATCTTACCTGGTATACTAACAGAGGGGTCTGGTATTTCTGGCTCCCTGTCACAAAGCCAAGCATGTGGGTACCTGAGCATCCTGGTTCCCACACTGTGAAGCCAAGTCTTCTTTATTGTAGTAGGGCTGGAAACTCTAACTGAGAAGAAAATTTCAAAACAAAGTATTTTGGTTGTACAAATACCAATCTTGTTTTGATTTTCTTCCCCATGGTAAATTTCTAAGTAGAATTTATTTCCAAACTTAGGTGAAAGGGTTTTTTGGTTTTTTTTTTTTCCCCCCAGAATCTTCAACCAAATACAATCTTTGTCTTTTGACCAACACTTTTAAGAGCTGGTTCCAAAGCATATGATGGAAAAGGAGAATTCCAAGCTGTTGAAAGGGTTGATACACTCTAGGAGGTGGATTTTGTGGATGCCAAACTGTTCTATTGAAAGTGCTTAAGGTTTGAAGTAATCTTTATGCTACAGATGACTGTCTTCATGCTAGATTTTCCAGCAGCTGAGAGCTTGATTCTAATGTTCAGGTCTGCAGAACTCAGTTGAGATATTTTGCCATTCGCAAAATGTACGTGCTTAAAATAGGTGAGGCAGAAGATGCCATGAAGAGAAAATACAGCAACTAAGCCCATTTATAATTTGAATAGATTTCTGCAGAACCCTACCTTGCTTAGCTAAACAAGCCTCTCCACCTTCCACTCTGGAGTATTTTGTGCGCGTGCTATTCATGTGGCGCCATGCTATTTTCACAGCTAAACTCACATCTTATTTTTTGTTCTCTAAGTGTAGCTTGATTTTCTTTTCATATTTCAATTTCTGACCATATTTTTTGTATCCCTTCTCAATTCCTCTTTTCATTTTTGTAAATACATAGTGAACATTCCATATTAAAAAGTAAACATTTACAATGACATGGTATAAATACAGTTTTGTGGTATACATAGTCTAAATTTAGGAAATACTGTGGTAAAGGCAATGCCACAGAAGATTATTTGTTTACCTTTCTGAGGCACCCCAGTTATTTAAGTATAATTAAGTTAGACTCTTTCTTTTTTTTTTTTTATGGATTTTTGTCCATCGCTGAAAAGTATTATTAGCACTAACAAAATTAACAACAAAATCCACAGATTTTTCACTATGTTTTAGAAATAAGTTTTCATCCACATTTAGAAGTAGCATGACATATTGCTATCATATTTTAGCTTGGTTGGATTGTTTCCCAGCTATAAAAAGGGAAATTGTAAGAAATATGGGTAATAAGACTATAGTAAAATAAAAATGATTAGATGAATAACAAATTTATTACTAAATTTATTCTTATTGAAAAATATTTTTCTCACCTTTAATTTGATATGCACTTTAAAAATACTATTTGAACATCAGAATTTCCAAAGGATATTATTAATTGGAGAACTGAGGCTGGTTGAATTGTTTGCTTAGCAACATTTGGCTAGCAAATAAATTCCATACAGCCACGCTCTCTGGAAATTATTCTTTTTCTTAAGTAATTGCACAAATAATTTCTTTCAATATTTTCAGATTTTTTTTGCAATTTATTTCCATAGCACTAAATTCCTTATGAGTCATATGTAACTGACCACTTCAGGCTTTTTCAAAATATCAAGTATTCTCAAGTATTTCTGGTATGAGTTTTTGGTCAAATTAAATATTTGTGGGAAAATGAGCTTTATGATTTGGACCATTTCATCCTAGATGTCCATGTACCATTAATTCGTCTGGAAGGAAATAACAGTAATGCAATTTATGTCAAAAGCATAATACCAATAATAAGTTTATAATCACAACTACACTTTTCAAAGAAGTTTATCGGGTGAATGACATTCTTGTTTCTATGATTTCTTTCATCTTTTAACTTGGAAACAGTGATTCCTGTTGAGTTTGAAGAAAAAAATTACCGTGCTTTTCAATTAAATACATAAAAATATTAGATGTTTTTATATTTTTCCTAACTTGGTTTTGCTTTAAAAAGACTAATAAAATAACTTATTAATATTTCAAAGTTAAAAAGGCAAAATATTTCATTTTTTGTCAAACATTTTCTTTGCTTCCAGCAACCACTCTGTAGCAGAACTTGTTAAAAATTTCCTTACCTTTGTAGTTGATATGATCATAATCTGTTTCTGCTTAAAGAAGAAAGTTGTGTTGTAGTGTTTACAGAAGACACTAAAATACCCAAGATACACCTGCCTTCGCTGAGACGCTTTCATGTCTGAATCCATACTCTACCTGGTGTGGATCCAAATCTGGAACAGTTTTCCGGTACACAAGAGACTGAGTCAGGCACTGGACTCATAAATGTTTTACAGGCTATGTATTAACTGCAGAAACTGATCTATTGTTTGAAAACAAGCATTGATTAGAATATCTAAGAACATAAGAATGAACATGACGGGTAAGGGCAGAAGCCTGTCTAGCCTGTAACCAGCAGGGAACAGTGAGCGTACAACATGATTTTTCTCTCACTTACTCTCCTAGTTCCTCTTCCTGCAGTTTGGAGATATCTGGAGCCAGAAGTGCATCAGAATCATGCAATTTAATAACCCTTGACAGATTTTTACTCTCTGAATTTGTCTAATATCTTTTTGATGTCATTTATAACTTTTTGGATTTAATTTTTACTTAAGCAAAAGAACTTCCCTTAGTTTCCTTTATACGTGATCATATATATATATATGATCATTTCATTTGGTGTCTTCCATATCCTGAGCTATGTGAAACATCAAATAATTGTTTCCCGTTCATCTTCTCTCTGGCATTCAGGATATTATATTCTTCTTTTATATATATGCCTGTTCAACTGAGTCATTTCCAGACTGAACTGTTCTAGTCTGTGTAAATTCTTCTTATCTTCTTGTCATCCTTTTCATCCTTCTCTGTACTGGTTTTACTGTATCCTGTTTGATATGTTGTAACCATAACTCCAAGAAGTGTTAAAGATCTCTTTTGCTTAGTTGTCTATTCTTTCTTTTAATAATAAGCTTTAGCACCCTGCTTGCTTTTTGACCACTGAGGACTAACAAAATGATAACTTCAGAAAACAGTATATGGAGACTCCAGGATCCTCTTTGTGATTGAAAATACCTCATTTATAGTCCATTGTCTGGTCTATAGCTGAATGCTTACAGTTTTTTTTTTGTTGTTGTTGTTGTTTTGTTTGTTTTGTTTTGTTTTTCCATTAGTGCATTATTTTGCATGCACTGACATTGAATTTAATAATGATATTTCATCACCTATTCACTCAATAGTTTCCATCAGACACGGCAACACGCTGATATTCTCACAGCAGTGCTTCTCCTCTTTTCCAGCCCATGTATGATCTTGCTAAGTACTACTTGTTGAAGAGAAGATCTTTGGGAGAACTCAGTGGCAAATTCCCTGTTATAAATGCTGACCATTCATTTATTGAATGTTGTTCATCAAAAAACAAACAAAAAAAACCACATATAACACTCTAAGTTGGTAGTTAGTGTGCTGATCTAAGCAAAACAGGCTCAAAGCTCTGAGCAATATATCTTTCCTTATAAATAATAACCTACATCATTTGGGTGTATCTTTTTGGTGTGCCCTTATGTAACTAATAATCTAGTGGCAGGAAATCTCTCTGGACAAATGAGACATCTTGGTTCAAATCTGACATGCGTGTGATTGAAGACAGATCAACAGTCCTTGAGTTTAGCTAATCTCCAAACTACTGGGCATTCCCTAAGGGTATTCAATGTCATAGGTCTTATAGGTCTTTTTGTTTTGTTTTGTTTTGTTTTGTTTTTCTTGGGTTTTGGGAAGGATTTTTTGTGAAAGGGTGACCTGATGCCAAACTCCAAATGAGTGTTCATTACAGAGAACCTCAATTTTCCCTACAAATCTCAGTCAAAGCTTCTGTTATGTCTGGAGGAAAGTACCTGAAGGTGTTTGAAAGAACACCTTGTGTTTATGTACGTTTATATCATTATTTCTAGCTGGGTATAATTTTAGGCATCTCCCTTCCTAGTTTTCTGGCCCCTGTTTCTCTTGGGCAGCAGATTTTCTTCAATCACAGTGGTGAAAGGGCTTAAGACCCTAAATTACAACTCTGGAAAGGAAAGCATTGACAAATTCACAGAACTTGCTGTGAATGTAGACCTTTGGTCTTTTCTAGAAAGTATGTTGACAGGATCTGCAACATTATTTGACTGTAGCTCTCACCTATCCTTACCAGTTTAATTCTGTTTTGATCCCACGTTAATGACACATCTGTCATAATGTTAATTACCAACAAGGTAATAGCAAATGTAATTTTATTTTCTTTTTTAATAGTAGTAGGTAAATAATTGGAAAATATGGCTTTGTATCTGATTGAAACACAGCATTCAGACAGGGGGACTAGGGTGAGACTGAAGATGGAGGAACAAACTGGTTGGTAATTTCCATGGTTATTGAAGACTCTCACATGGGAGGAACCTCTTGTAACTAACCCAGACAGGAAAATGCTTAACTAGAGGTCTGAAAGGTTTAGATACTAAAGTTAATGACAAGATTGAAGGCTGCAGGAAAGCAAGCTTCACTAATTCGGATGATCAAGCTATTTTTCAAACAGTGATATTTTTGAATTACATTATGTTTGCATAGTGCCTTGAAATGTAAAAGTTATATATGAAGGTTATATACATTGTTATAATAATTATTATTGGATATTCTAATGACAAATAAAATTAGACTTATATATATATATATATATAATTACTTAACCTTAAGGAATTCGTTAAATTAGATAGCTTACTTTTCCACCTCCATGTTCAGAAGAAAAAATGAATTATCTGTTGAAACTAACAACAAAAACACCTTCATCTTAACTGGGCTGACTGTGAAAGGATTTATAACAAATTGTTGTCAGAACATTGTGACCGGCATTGAAATAAGCATGCCTGCTTGAGATTTGTGTGTGTGTCTGTAATCTTGATGCTAAGATTGAACAGCTGCTGTGTACCTGTTGGTAGTGCTTGTTTGCTGGGGTAAAGCAATCTTTCCCTTCTTGCGCTTTCCTCTGTTGGAATGAAGCCAACCAAGTTCTGTAGAATAGAAAGGGGAAGGAATGAAAATATGTAAATCAACATCTAGTAATGGGTTATATTATGTCAGTAAGCTACTGACATCCTTCTCTATCATTGTTCTCTCTCTGTATTGCTAAAAACAAGCATGGGGTTGTCAAAATTTTTATTCTTTCAGTGGGAACACTACATTGTCCTGACTAAGCCTGAGGTACCAATCAATTGCTCAGTCTTTGGATAGCAGTCCAAAGACTTTGGGAGGCGGCCCCTAAGTTCTGGAAAAATATTTCAGACATTTACAGGGAACAATTAAGAGTCTAATAGTTACAGAGTTACAGACCAAGGAGAGAAAAAGTTAAACAGCTTCACTGCTCGTGGCAAGGCAGTGTACAGCACCATTACTGTAGTTGATCATCTGTCCATTAATGAAGTACAACCAGCATATGTCTGTTCCCTCTGTGTAGAAGTTTTGAAAATAAGGGATAAGATGCCATCTTTTTTCAAGCATACAAACTATGTGTATTGGGGGAAAAAAAAAAAAAAAACTAGTACGGAAGCACCTCCAAGTAATCTAACTGAAGCAGTTCAGAGCTCCACCACATGTTTAAAGATGGTTTATAAAGAGAAATGAACAGCTCCCACAAGCCTGAGTGACAGGAATCCGCCTTGCAATTCTATCCAGTTAGAGGACACAGCTGGGAGGTCAGACACTGCCATTCAAATGCCTGTCCCTACTCAGAAAGAGGGGATATGAACTGCTGTTTTCTCCACCCAGCTGAGTGACTTAACCATTATAGGCTATATGATATTCTAAGGTTGCCCTTTTGTTGGACCCATTATACAAAATGCTAAACATCACAATGATTGGAATGCTTTGCATTACAATGTGAATTCTAATCCCTTCAGGAAAAAAATGGAAACGCTTACAGTGCTTGCAACTGGGGCAGAGATCAATGGGACGAATTAGATGTCTCCTTTCCTCAACTTTTGGCACTCACGTTTTGATTAAAAATATATTCTTCCTTTTCACTCAATTACCCAATTAAATTGACTTAAATGTATGGACAAGTTTGTAATGTTCTAAAATATTTTTAACATAGTGACTTTTTGCAAAAATGTGTATTCTTTAACTCTAGTTATCAGCATAGTGGGCCAAGAGTGGGCCAAGAAATCAACAGTGCAAATTAAAGTAAGAACATCTTATCTAATGGAATGTAAATATGAGCAGAAACTGCAAGAGCTGAAGGGGTTATGACATTGTCCGTCAGTCAGTACCGATGATAATACAGCCTGATACCAAAGGGAATGCATCACTAGGAACTGTGAGGTTAAAAGATGACTACCATGTAAAAATAAAAAACAGAGCCAGAGAAAAGTAGGTACTTCATGCCTTTCATCTGTAGTATTTTGATTAGATCTCTGTTGGAAAATGTAAAGCAACAGGTCAAGCATTTATCTATATGTAGATCATCCTCTGTTTCAGTTTGTTTGCTTGTTTGTTTAATTTCGAATAAGCAGTTATGGGAATGTGAGTCTGGGGAATGTGGACCAGAACCCAGGCCTACTCCCCATTCTGAGGAGCTAAACATTGAAGGAAATATTTAAGGCCACTATCTGGAGGTAGGACTAGAACAAACACTCTTCCCTGTCTGGCCATCTCTTAAAAAGGAACAGGCAGAGATGAATTTGAATAAAATGGTCGCATGCAAATGACATGTTTAGCATGCTATAGATGTCTGGTATAGACTTCTGGTGTTCATATTTTAAGGGGTATTGGAAAATTTACATAAAAGAGTGATGGCAATATACCCAATGGAGAAGGAAAATCCATAGTTTCTACTGGCTATAAAGCAGCCTGTTAGTAATATTAAAAAGAAAGTTGAATAGTGACTTGATGACAATGCAGAAATACTTATTTTTATTTTTTATTTTTTTTTTGAGGGGGGGGATATGGAATGCTAAAATATTCTTTAAGCCAGGGAAAAACAGTGTAAAAAAAAAATAGCAGTGAGTGAAGCTGTAGCCAGGCAGTGTTTTAGCAACTACATTCTTAATTATAGGGGCTAACTATGAAGCTGTGAGGTCTCTCCTAACCTTGAATCTTGGACACTTTCTGGACACATGCTATAGCCAAAACTATATCAAGAAGAAGCATGCACACTACATATCTGGCTACGTTCAGAGCTGAACCAATAGCTTTCAGGGTAGGTATTAGGCAGTAAAGATATTTTGTCTGTGAGTTACAGTTTAAAAAGAAAACACTGAAAGCTTCTACATGCATTCACAATAACACAGGTTTGGTAGCCACAGAAAGCTTTGGGGGAAATGACATTGAGACCCCAGGTAGGATTTGTTGCACTGCTTTCTCTGCCTTGATACATTAGTGTTCTCCCTGTGTTGTGTTTTAGATGCTGAAGTGATATTTCAAAACCTTCTGTGAAAACTAAGCAACATCTGAACAGGCTTTTGGGGGTATGTAATTTTGGAGATGTGAGAGTCCAGATCTTGGGAGCAGAAATGGCAGACAGTACCATTCCTTTACTATGTCTATTATTTTACACTTTTATAGCATACCGATATAAGTTCTTTTTGACTCCTAGTAAGAGAAATAGATTGTATATGCTAACTCCAAAAAAGGAAATCCTCAAAACAATTTTCACTGAAACATGTATTTAAACTTTAGTTTTCCCAAACTCCAGTGATTCTCAAAATTTCTAGCTGAACCATTACTAGCTTCTACTTATTAACATTTTGAGCAAATTCCACTGCTCTGGAGCAGTGCATCATGTTGTAAAAACTGGACACATATCCAACATGGAGCCAGGCTGTATGTGCTCAAAGAAGCTGGGTAGCTGGTAAATCTCCTGCTGTAGGATATAGGCCTTATCACTCAGCATCATCCCTGTCAGACAATTTGTGCACCGGCATGTAGCAGCAGTTAAATGAAAAAGCCTGTAGGCAATCCTCCGGAGCTGAAGGTGAAACGCCTGCTGCACAGGAGGCAAAATTGAGAAATAAAAAATAAAAATGTCACTACAGAACAAGTAGGAGAAATCCATAATTATTTCTTCTTTAAGAAGTGTTACAGGAAAATCCTGCAGACGGAATAAGCAGGATGCAATTTCAGCAGAAGCTGGGGGAATGTTCCTTATCTATAAAAAATGAATAAAAAATGTCCTTATTTTTTGACAAAATGATAATTTCTTTTTAAAAAATATTGCATTTTAATGTATGAAACATTATCTACATGATTCTGAAAGCCCACTGTTTATGCCCCGCATGGATTGTTTTGTCTCTTGAGGTACGGTGTGGTATGTATGTAGAGAGGCAAGGAAGCCATGCCCAGGAGAGATTTATAAAATATCTCAGCAGGATAGAAGAACAGTGGGCACAACAGAACAAGCAGATGCACTCACTTGTGGGAAGAGTGAGACTTGCACTACACTTCTAATGCACATCACAGTAGGATTTAGGAATTTTCAGCCAAATGGTCTGAGGTTTAAAAAGTGTTGTCATTTTCCATGTGGAAAAAAAGAAGGAAAAAAAGGGGGGGGGGGGGGAAGGATTTCATTAAAATATCTAGGTATTGGAACTTGGTTTTGTTGCACATCAGAATGAAAATAAGGTGTTCACTCTGTCCCAGGTGCCCTTGAACAATAGGTTTGAGGCCCTGGAGCTGGAGAGACTGGTGGGTGAGGATGAGGTAGGAAGCCTACCCGGGAGGATGCCTGAGGTGAGGAAGTTGACTCCACGCCTCAGGACTGCCTCCACCAAGAAAGAAAGAAGGGTGATTGTTGTAGGCGACTCCCTCCTCAGGGGAACGGAGGGCCCTATTTGTCGGCCTGACCCCACACATAGGGAAGTCTGCTGCCTCCCTGGGGCCAGGGTCAGAGACGTTACCAGGAAGCTTCCAAACCTGGGTCGCCCCTCTGACTATTACCCGCTTTTGATAGTCCAGGCTGGCAGCGATGATGTTGAAAAGAGAAGCCTCAGGGCCATCAAACAGGACTATAGGGGGCTGGGACGATTGGTGGAGGGAGCGGGAGTGCAGGTGGTGTTTTTCGTCCATCCCTACGGGGGAAGGGAGAGGCACGGAGAGGACATGGAAAGCTCATGTGGTTAATAGGTGGCTCAGAGGCTGGTGCCAGCATAGAAATTTTGGGTTTTTTCACCATGGGGAGCTTTACTCGGCACCCGGCCTGATGGCCCCAGATGGGTCTCTATCTCCAAGGGGAAAACGGATCCTAGGCCAGGAGCTGGCGGGGCTCATAGAGAGAGCTTTAAACTAGGTAAGAAGGGGGACGGGGCTCAAACAAGGCTTGTCGGAGCTGTGCCGGGGGAAACAATGGCTAGGCCGGGGAAGAAGGCGATGGCCCAGCTGAAGTGCATCTACACTAATGCACGCAGCATGGGTAACAAACAGGAGGAGCTGGAAGCCATTGTGCAGCAGGCAGGCTACGACTTGGTTGCCATCACGGAGACGTGGTGGGACCGCTCCCACGACTGGAGTGCTGCAATGCCTGGCTATCGGCTCTTCAGGAGGGACAGGCAGCACAGAAGGGGTGGTGGCGTGGCTCTCTACATTAGAGAATCTTTTGATGTTGTGGAACTCCAGGCTGGGAATGATAAGGTTGAATCCCTGTGGGTTAGGATCCGCGGGAAGGCCGGCAAGGCTAGCATCCTGGTGGGGGTCTGTTATAGACCGCCGAACCAGGATGAGGAGATGGATGAGGAGTTTTATAGGCAACTGACAGAAGTTGCAAAATCGTCGGCGCTTGTCCTCGTGGGGGACTTCAACTTCCCGGACATATCCTGGAAACACAACACGGCACAGAGAAAGCAGTCTAGGAGGTTTCTGGAGAGCATGGGAGATAGCTTCCTGACGCAGCTGGTCAGTGAACCTACCAGGGGTGATGCCCCGCTAGACCTTCTCTTCACAAACAGAGAAGGACTGGTGGGAGATGTGGTGGTCGGAAGCTGTCTGGGGCAGAGTGACCACGAAATGGTAGAGTTCTCTATTCTTGGCGAGGCCAGGAAGGGGACCAGTAAAACTGCTGTCTTGGACTTCCGGAGGGCTGACTTTGAGCTGCTCAGGACGCTGGTTGGCCGAGTCCCTTGGGAGGCGGTTCTGAAGGGCAGAGGAGTCCAGGAAGGCTGGGCGCTCCTCAAGAAGGAAATCGTGATGGCACAGGAGCGGTCCGTCCCCACGTGCCCAAAGATGAGCCGGCGTGGAAGAAGACCGGCCTGGCTCAACAGAGAGTTGCGGCTGGAGCTTAGCAGAAAAAAGAGGGTTTATAATCTTTGGAAAAAAGGGCGGGCCACTGAGGAGGACTACAAGGATGTAGCGAGGCTGTGCAGGGAGAAAATTAGAAAGGCCAAAGCTCATCTGGAGCTCAATCTGGCTACTGCCGTTAAAGACAACAAAAAATCCTTTTACAAATACATCAACGCGAAACGGAGGACTAGGGAGAATCTCCATCCTTTACTGGATGCGAGGGGAAACCTAGTTACTAAGGATGAGGAAAAGGCTGAGGTGCTTAATGCCGCCTTTGCCTCAGTCTTTAGCGGCAATACCGGTTGTTCTCCGGACACCCAGTGCCCTGAGCTGGTGGAAGGGGATGGGGAGCTGGATGTGGCCTTCGCTATCCATGAGGAAATGGTTGGCGACCTGCTACGGAGCTTGGATGTGCGCAAGTCGATGGGGCCGGATGGGATCCACCCAAGGGTACTGAGAGAACTGGCGGAGGAGCTGGCTGAGCTGCTTTCCATCATTTATCGGCAGTCCTGGCTATCGGGGGAGGTCCCGGTTGACTGGCGGCTAGCCAATGTGACGCCTATCTATAAGAAGGGCCGCAGGGCAGACCCGGGGAACTATAGGCCTGTCAGTTTGACCTCAGTGCCGGGGAAGCTCATGGAGCAGATTATCTTGAGGGTCATCACGCGGCACTTGCAGGGCAAGCAGGCGATCAGGCCCAGTCAGCATGGGTTTATGAAAGGCAGGTCCTGCTTGACGAACCTGATCTCCTTCTATGACCAAGTGACGCGCTTGGTGGATGAGGGAAAGGCTGTGGACGTGGTCTACCTTGACCTCAGTAAGGCTTTTGACACCGTTCCCCACAACATTCTCCTCGAGAAACTGGCTGCTCGGGGCTTGGACTGGTGTACGCTTCGCTGGGTTAGAAACTGGCTGGATGGCCGGGCCCAGAGAGTTGTGGTGAATGGAGTCAAATCTGGTTGGAGGCCGGTCACTAGTGGAGTCCCCCAGGGCTCGGTACTGGGGCCGGTCCTCTTTAATATCTTTATTGATGATCTGGATGAGGGCGTCCAGTGCACCCTCAGTAAGTTTGCAGATGACACCAAGCTAAGTGCGTGTGTCGATCTGCTCGAGGGCAGGAAGGCTCTGCAGGAGGATCTGGATAGGCTGGAGCGATGGGCTGGGGTCAACTGCATGAAGTTCAACAAGGCCAAGTGCCGGGTCCTGCACCTGGGCTGCAACAACCCCAAGCAGAGCTACAGGCTGGGAGATGAGTGGCTGGAAAGCTGCCTGGCCGAGAAGGACCTGGGAGTATTGGTGGATAGTCGGCTGAATATGAGCCAGCAGTGTGCTCAGGTGGCCAAGAAGGCCAACGGCATCCTGGCCTGTATAAGAAGCAGTGTGGCCAGCAGGTCGAGGGAAGTGATTGTGCCCCTGTACTCGGCTCTGGTGAGGCCGCACCTCGAGTACTGTGTTCAGTTTTGGGCCCCTCGCTACAGGAAGGACATGGACGTGCTCGAGCGAGTCCAGAGAAGGGCGACCAAGCTGGTGAGGGGTCTGGAGAACAAGTCTTACGAGGAGCGGCTGAGGGAGCTGGGCTTGTTCAGCCTGGAGAAGAGGAGGCTCAGGGGAGACCTCATCGCTCTCTACAGTTACCTGAAAGGAGGCTGTAGAGAGGTGGGGGTTGGTCTATTCTCCCACGTGCCTGGTGACAGGACGAGGGGGAATGGGCTAAAGTTGCGACAGGGGAGTTTTAGGTTGGATGTTAGGAAGTACTTCTTTACCGAAAGGGTTATTAAGCATTGGAACGGGCTGCCCAGGGAGGTGGTGGAGTCACCATCCCTGGAGGTCTTTAAAAGACGTTTAGATGTAGAGCTTAGGGATATGGTTTAGTGGAGTACTTAGTGTTAGGTCAGAGGTTGGACTCGATGATCTTGAGGTCTCTTCCAACCTAGAGAAATCTGTGAATCTGTAATGTAACAATTTAATAAAAGAAAATCTACTAGTTCAGTGACAGGTCACTTATCTGAAATGTGGGAAACCTATACTCAAGTACCTCTTTTAGGGTGACTTCGTTTCTCAGATATGAGCCATTAGGTTCATAGTTTGAATGAAGTAGTGTTTCCAGTCAGGCAAGTACTTTCCCCAACATTTTCTGTTCATTCATGACTATGCTAAGACAAGTGGACTGACTAAATTGTGCGAAGGGAATTTCCAGGCAAAGAGGTGTTTTTCAGATGTTTATGTTGTAGTCATCCTTGACAGATGAAATAGTCAACACTGAATAAAAAGTTAGAATAGCTCTGAGGCAACACTTTGGGCTTCTCTGAGTGCTCAGAACCAGGGTGGCACAAAGCTACCTCTGCTACATCTGCTTCCACTTCGGCTCTTGCCTCACCTAAATCTGATGCTCTGCACATATTAATATTTTTGACATGTATGGTGTGAGATGCTGCACTCTAGCTCCTGTAACAAACCGAAGCTTTGGACTGGTTGCAGACATTAGCACATTGTGTAGAGTCCGCAAGGAGTGCAAAATTAAAATAGATGTGATGTTCTGGTTTATGTTAACTTCATCTGTTTTTATTTGGGTTAAATCTTCAGTAGCTGTCTGGTAGACTTACTCTTGAACTAGTCTTCCACAGCGTCTATCCACCATGTACAAGCCCCTCTCATATCCCCAAAAGATGGAATAATACTGTGTGATGCTAAAACTAATAGGCTGTGCTCCACAGCCTAATAGCTAATGTTAAGAATATCTCTAATTACATTAGCACTGACTATACCCTTCATTAGTGCAGGAAAATTATTCATCCTTTTCTTATAAGCAAAGATATGACCTCACATAATAGGAAATACAAAAGACATTTAGTGTGGTTTTCAGAGTACCTCTTAGTGAGTTAGGAACAAGAAAGAGAAATTTGAAAATCACACCCATAATGAACGAGTAGCAGAATAATTATCTCTAGCATAAACAACTTTAGAAATGCATAAATCAAACAGCATGCAGTACCAACATTTTACTCATGTTTGCGTAACATAACATGGGACAATAAAACTGTAGAAACCTGGCACTTCTGCAGTAGAATATCATGTTATTCTAAGAGTAATAAGTGGAAGAGAAACACATCATATCTGCTCCTTAGTGCAAAGCAGATCATGGGTTTGTATTTAAAAATACCTGCAGTTCCTTTTCAAAAGCAGTTTTGGTCGTTGGCCCAATCTGTAGGAGATTTAGGTATCTAAGTCCCATAGACCTCCACAAAACAATACCCCCATCGAATGGCCTGCTAGGGTCAATGCACCTTCTCAGATCACCTCCTCACCACCTCAAAGCTGTTCTCATTCTTCAGTAGAAAAAGAAGGAATGAAGTATAAACACACAGTAATACTAACACCTCATAATGTTCCTGTGTCTTCCCCAAGGAGAAGTAAATAACCTGGTATATTCATGTCCAAGTATGTAAACATATACCTGTGGTCATTACCTCTTCAGCATTTGAGGACCCCGCGACTTATGAAACACAGGTAAAAGCTTGGAACTTGGAGAGTCTGGTGCCTAATCACATCACTTGGTCTTTCTATAAAGGGAAAAATATAATGAAGAAACTTGTAAGCCAGAAAAACGGGGAGTGATATTTGCAGAGATGGGTTTGTAGCAGGGTATTTTTACAGGTTACATCCACTATTTATTTATTTGTTTGTTTGTTTGTTTGTTTTTAGTTTTGTATGATTGCAAAACAGGTTGCACATCATGTTTAACATTTAATCTTCTATATATTGTAATATGTTAAGAAATTTAGTGAGAAAGAAATCATAAATACATAATCAAGTGAAGCAAGTTTTTCAGCAGAGTTTTTCATATTATTTCCTTTTTAATTTTTTTAACACTTTTTTTCCCTATTTTTTTTTTTAAACTGGTCTTTATTTTAGCCATGTGAGAGATTGCCAAATGTGTCTCAGAAACCAAACTGTATATTAACATCTACTGATTTCTCCTTATCTACCATGTTAGTAATGTCTTCAAACATGAGATCTCTTGCCTGATTTTATGCTTCCCATCTTTAATCAAGCTGTGTCTTCCCAGCTGTTGTCCATCTTTAAGACAGTTTCTAGAGATGAGTTCTGTTAAAATACTCACAGCTTCTAAAGTAGTGAGGGAGACTGACTTTGAATTTTCATTTGTATCTACTTTGCTAATAATAATCCTCACCAAAGTCAATAGTGGAAAATATAAAAATGTTACTACTTCTGTGTCAGATTTAAGCTTTTCCAACTGAACATTTACTGGCAAAATCTACCTGCTACTTTCAAGCCTTTCTGAAATTGAATCCTCTTTAAAAATGATTAATTTAAAATTTAATGAATGGATTTCAATCTTCAATTATTTAAAAGAATATGGAGAGAAGAAACATAGATGATGCTTTCCTGAAAACAACTGGACCAAACAGGTTCTCAGACTAGATTATTAACAGGTAGTATTGAAAAATAAATAAATAAAATAAAATCTTTTAATTTTTATGTCTGTTCTTCAGCATTTTAAACAAACCAATAAACCAATTTGCTCAATAATGATCTCTGACATTAGTGTTAAGGTAACCATATATGCAACTTTATTCTTTTTAGTAAAAGTAAAGCATCCAAGAGGATATAAATCATAACATTATTTTTAGAATATGCATCACTTCTAAATTTGTATTTTTTTAGATTAAGTTCAAAATTATTTAGGTAGAACAGTGGATTATTTGAATATCAAAGGATATATAATTAAACAATGGAAGCTTCCAGCTGCTTTCCTCATTGTTGGTGCCTGCACATACTGCAGGTAATTTTTCTTATTTACAAATGATGTCATATTAGTGATAATAAAAAACATTCATGAGAAAATGCTCTCTTGCAACACTCAAAGCAATTTGTTGGATTAGTTCTATACAACAGAGTGCAGGTTATTGCACACTTTCAGTCCCTGTATTCATTATGGCTAAAAGTGAATTAGCTAGGATTATATTTAAACAATATTAAGTGTAACAGACAGTTTAGATAAGTGAAGAGCTAGTGTATAAGAAGGGTTTATAAAACAACATGGAGTGTTGTGAGGTTTTATGTCTGACACAATGGTGTTTCTGTCGTGCCCTGCTAACCAGACCATTTGTCTGAGGTATGAGGAGTAGCAGGAACTATGAACAAAACCACACAAGTGCATGATTGAGTAACGAGATCCATATTTAGGAGGGTCTAAAAGATAAGCTTAGGTACATATGCCTAGCTATTGTACAAAGTCTGTAAAACCCATTTTTCTTGTGCATGGGTAGAACAAACACCAGTGTTACTTTGGTTACATCATCCTATTTTTAAGCATTTGTTTAAGGATATCCAAAGACACTGTTGCTTTCAAAGCTGACAATTTTCAGGACAAAAGGAAGACAAGGGGGTTGATTAATAAGGTGTACGTACTACCAGTGGGTACAAATTAGTTTAAAAGAAGGTTCACTTTAGCAACACACTGTTTTCAGGTACTTTTTTGCTTTGGTTCAGGTACTTCAGTGGGGTGTGAGCTTAAAAACTGAGATTGTGCTGCCACCTTGAGGATTTTTTTGAAGCATGTCCCTTAGCAGAAGGGAAAATTAGGTGTACACACTAATTTCATACAGTTTGTGTACTTGCTTGTACATGCATATTAAATATACCCTATATATTACCGTATTTATAATCATATATATTCTATAGACAATGCACTGGAAAATATATTAATGCTGTGACAAGTTTCTGCAAACATAACCTAAGAAAAATTATAAAGGAGTTGTTTCATAAGCAGATTTTAAAATAACTTGACTTTTTATTATACAAAGATCAAGACTGGATAATTTTCTCAACAATACTAGGTACTATGGGTCATTCATACAGGTGCCAAAATTGTATGTGAAATCCAGGCAGACGTGAGTTACAAGGCAACTTGGCGTGGGTACAAGATTGAGATCATTTACATGACCCGGGATTTAAAGAAATTGACTTTAATTATGGATTATCTGTGATTTAGGACATTTAGTCAGATAGCTTTTGTTTGTGCCTAGCTGAGATGGGAGTTAAGTCCTGCAAAAGGATCCTTCAGGCTACAGCCCTGCATCAGAAACCAATGTCAGTCACTGCTGCAGATACACATTTCAGTGGATTAATGGGGGTGCATCCATCTTGAAGGAATTCATTTGTTGTTTTTTTTTGTTCATTAGTTTTTGTTTTCCCCAGGACTTTGGTACTACCGTGCTGATTCTCACCAAATCTAATGTTATCACTCTGTTCATCAGGAAACATCTATGGGCTGATATTAAGTGCCTAAGGTAAGAGAAAACTTGGGATGAATTCCAGATCACAAAGTATGGTGGGTGAGATAAATACACATACTGTTATGGACAAGAGGAATGCTGTCCTCAAAAGCTGAGTCTTCTGAGGGAGACTTAAATTCACAGTCTGGAACCTCTCCTTTTTTTAGGCATCTGCACCTGACATTTAGAGAACAGAAGGCTGACTTGGTCTTTTTGGATACAGAGGGAGATGGTTTTGGCACTAATCTCTCCATACTATTGGCCAGTGGATACAGCAGTCACTTAGGAAATAAAAATAATTTTAGTTCTTCCTCATCCTGAGCTGGTGCAAAGCAATATCTCCTAATATTCAGTTGTCTTGTATTTCGCTACAAGGACTTTTGCCTGACTGAGTGCTAGAGAATAATTCCTCTTGTACCTCTCTTTTTTTATGGCTTTATGAAATGAGAGACCTTAGCTGGCAGTTTAAGCAGCAGGGATGAACAGTGGTCCTTCCTACCATATGATTAAGGTCCATTGTGTTAATGGAAGACAAAGATTTGAACTAGAATAGAGAATAGAACTGTTTCTTTTTTTTTTCTTTTTTTTTTTGGGGGGGGGGGAGGGAGGAGTGCTGTTTTGTAAGAACATAACATCAATGCCACCTATTTCAGTGATGTGTGAAAAAGAAGATACCATGTTTTGCACTAATTTCTGTGTTTTGTGTTTGTACAGTTGAACAACATTGATTAAGCCAGACTTAGTGAAAAAGGTTAAGGAATGCTTTAGTTTATGTCTGGGGTTAGCTGTCTCACGTATCTTTAGGAAGGAAGCTGCTCTGTCCCCCAGTGACAGCAGTTTAGAATACACATATAAAGACATTTCTGAAAAAGTGGAAATTTCATTGAAACGTTGTTACCACAGGCTCCTGGACTTGAAGAGGCTTAATGGATCTGGAGCATCACAACTTTCAACTTCAGTGTTCAAATTCTAACTCCCACTTCAGTGCCTAAACCTCTTAATAGATTAACTATATATACTGAATTAATTAGTATTTTGTGTTATCAAGAATAGTGAATTTCATCACACAAGAGAGACATTTCATTAATAAGCATTATAATGAGCTTAAATTCATTTTTATTTTGGCTCAAAAATTGTAATTTTTTATTGTTAGACAACAACAATGGATCTACAGGATATTTATCATGTTAATAGGTAACTGAGCAGATAAACACTTGTCTGCCAGGTGATGAGCAATGTGAGGCATTCTGAGTGGTTTGCTGATAAATAAAGGTATTACATACTTGCTTGTACCGCATATAGAGGACTGTATGCCTAAAGGAGAGAACAGAGCTTTAAAGAAACCTGATACCAGAAATCTACCTTTGTCTGAGAAGATCAGTGACACAGAAAAAGATTTGGTGAAGGAAAATGATAATGCTCCTTAAACTCCAGTTGAACTTCATTTCTCCATGCATCTTAAGGCATAAATATGTTCCAAGCAAATTTAAAAAGCTTTCAGTTGCAATCAGCAGATGAAGTTACATCTGCTTTGCATCCATCCAGTTTACATCACTGCAGAATTTGGCACCACTACTCTACGAAGTACTTGCAGGGAAAACATTTCATTACTGGTATGCTTTTATTTATTTGTTTTGCTTAAGATAACACAATGATGAAACAACTGGATTTTATTCACTTACTTAAATGCATTTCTTGGTCTACTCATTAAACAATAACATTAAAATAACAGGGAGAACCATCTGGCTTTTTGAAGTTTTTTTCAATACATTACCAAACCACATAGAATATTTTACCAGGAAATAATGTCTTCCTGGACAGTCTGGATTCTTTTCCACATGTATGGAGGGAAATTGTCTGTGTTTCTATCCATTTCTCACTTCAAAATAACTGGCTATCATGTGGAGAGGAATGCAGAATTATAGGACAGCATTTTGTATGTGAGCATCTATGGGGAAAATGACTGGTGTGTGTGTACAGTTGCATTACACACATATTTTAAGCTAACTCTGCTTTAGACTGTTTCCCTTACCTGTGTATGATCTGACCACTGGAGTTATCAAAAAGAAAAGTTGAAGGATGAGCAGAACTGCTGGGTTGAATGAGTCATAATAAGACCTCTCATAATGTCTCACAGAATTTTGTAGAGTTCCATTTTAATAGCTCTACATGAAAAATTGGTGTATAGTTTCTGATTTTCATTCTTGAAGGTGTAGGCAAAAACTTTGAACTCAATGCTTTAAATGTTCAGGTAGTAACGCTTTCATGTGATGGTTTAAGTGTTTTGAAGGGACTGCCAGATAACAGAAAGTAGAGCTTCAACTGAGAACTATCTGAACAGCAGACTTGTACTTCCCGCATATCTTTCTTCTGCCAGAGGATGTGAGTGAAGGAAGAAAAGCATCCAATAAAATCTGGAGTTTCAGTCCAAATGTAGCTTAGGAAAACACATTAGATTTACAGAAATATGAGAGAGGTTAATAAAATCTTCTGGTTCAATACCAGAAGATCATCATCATACCAGTTTGTTTTAGTACAGATAGGAATACATAGATCCACCCACCACCGCCACCTGCATTCTCACCAGACTTTCACTCTCTCAACAATTTGTTTCTCCTCAGTGATTCCATGTGAGCTGGCTTTGAAAACATGTACTGCACTACAACTTCATTGAGAGGACATAAAAAGGGTATTAGGTTTATTTCGTTTTCCTACCAGACTGGAGGGTTATCGTAGTGGTGTATTGATCAATGCTGTGGATGAGAGTATAAAAACATGTTTATTATAATTGCATACAGTGTGAATTACATAGAAAGACAAGAAAGTAGGATTAAAAATCAAAATGAACAAGCTAGAGAAACAGTTTGGGGAAAGAAAAAAAAAAACACCAAAAAACAACTTGAATACGATCTTTGTCACTTATGCATGGATAGTCAACTGCATCATGAACTAGACCAAGGAATGAAAGCCTATACATCAGTTCTGCCAAAAAGCACCTTGGGGTTAGAGCACATAACCACTCAAATGCAAATCACCAATGCTATGTGTTGTGAAAAAGACAAACATCATGCTAATCTGTAGAGGGTGTCATGTGCAAGCCATACACTTTCTGCTACTACTGCTTCTTTGGCTACCTGGACTGGAATATCTCATCCACCCTATGGGTTTGCATTTTAAGAAATATGTGGACCAGTTGAAGCAAATGTCAAGAGGAACAGGAAATATCAAAGATCTGAAAAGCACTCTGTGACGAGCTGATGGTGGTGGACCAGGAGTAGTTTATTTCAGAAAATAGAGGAGACAAAGAGGAAGTTCCAGAAAACCTTCAGATACATAAACTAGATGCACGGAACATAATAACTAGGTGCAAACATGAAAGATCTTAACTGTTGCCTCTGCCCATGAGAACCGTATGAGCACTAAAGCCCTGAGAGAGCTGCAACACCACACTTCAATGGTGTTTTTAAGAACAATTAGAACAAATGTCTATCTGGATATGTAGTTGACTTTGCTTTTAAGTCATGAGGGTGGAGTAGACTAACCTCTGAGATATTTTCTTAATCTATTTTCCTATTACATTAATTGAAAAAGCAGCATCAATATTTTCCAGGCTCAGAGAATCAAAACTGTAGTAAGGTACAATGATCATTGTACTAGTAATCAAATGCTCCTCTGAATGGACATGACTGGAAAAGGTCACTAATGCCACAGGAGCCATTGTCAACAGACAAGCAAAGTATATCTAGGTCTCTTAGAGCCATCTCCTGTCAAATTTCCTATTTCCTCCTATTTTCATGGTGAAAAAAATAGAAAGAAAGGTCTTTTCCACCTCTATAATGTTTCTAGGTTATTGTTTAAAGAGGCAGTGATGGATGGTCAACTCCCCCTTGGGTACTAGTGGAGTTTCAGTATTCAGGTGTTCTCTTTGCGGTATTTTTGAACAAGCTTTCAAATCATCAAACACATAGCATTCTGAGGTTTCCTAAATTCTGGTCATCATTTGAGCCAACTGCAAAATTGTTTTGTTGCAGCAGAATAAAAAAGAGTTCAGTTTAAAGATCTGACTGTCTGCAAAGTATTTTTGCCTGCTACATACTGTTGGATGATGTAATTTGGCCTGAGGGAAAATACTATTCTTTCAATAAGTGCTTGTAGCATTTCATTTTCCTTCTTATTTTGCCCTGTAAAGTTGTTGGTATTTTAGTAATATACTATCCTCATTCCTTCCAAAAATTTAATCTAACATCTGGGGGGAAATAATTACTTATATAAATATTCAAAGAATGGGCAAAACTTGGAAGGTTCAAAATTAATGTAGAATACAAACGTGTAGCTGTCCGGTCTTTTTATAGAACATTTAAACTAGTAAATAATTTTAATTTATAAATTCTATGTACACATATATATGCATATGTTCTCCTCATATACCTGCAACTCTCTTTATTATTGAAAGTTACTATAATGTTTCTACATGGTTTAAGATGTGCATATTATGTATACATGAATATATATGTATATTGTTTCTCATTTCAGTTCAGTGCTGGTTATCTACTTTGAGATTAACACAATTGTGTTTAATCTTATATGTCTATAAATAATGTGCATATAAGTGCTCTTTGTGCTCATAAATTTTTGGAAGGCAAAGGACAAGGTAAACACAGATTTTTTTTTCTTCTATATTTTGAGTTAATGATTTTTTTAAAAGAACATCTTTGTCCTAAATCAAAACCACACAGCCTGTCAATAGCTTTTGGTGATTTAGAAAACAACTGTGGATCATATGGCACACAAAGGAAGAATGAGTTCACTGAAACTACCACCAAACAGCATTTTAGATGCAGAAATAGAACTGGGTAGGAAGTGGTTTTCCTGTCCCGCGAAAGTTTTCGAGATCTCGTTTTTCCCGTTATGCACCAGAATGAACACAAGGTCCACTAAAGATGAGACTAGGAGAAAGATAATAAACCTAAGATCTGCCAAAACAAGTGAGAGCTTCCACGTTTATGTAGCTGGTAGGGCATTTTCCTGGGACAAGGAGAACCATGGTGGAGGCTCCTGTACTGACCCCATCCTAGGTCCCAAGAGCATTCAGCTCTGTGTTAAACATAGACATTAGACTTGCATAATTGGTTACTAGACTGTCAATTATTTTGATGTAGATATCTTGTTTGTCCATCTTTCTTAAAATTTTGGTGTTGATAAACCACTGTTTCCAACAAAACAATTTCCATTGCTGGGAAACCTCTGCCCTTCATTAGTTCTCACAGAAATAATTTTTACTCACAATGTCCAACCCAGGGGATGCAAAATTTCCTGTCAGCTTTCTAACATCTATGAACTAGAGATAAAA
This sequence comes from Anser anser, assembly GCF_964211835.1. NCBI lineage: Eukaryota > Metazoa > Chordata > Aves > Anseriformes > Anatidae > Anser > Anser anser. The sequence goes on along the minus strand of NC_139722.1, from coordinate 45,173,477 downwards.
TCTTGGTCCCAAATCCTTCAAGGCATTTAGACACCTAACCATGGAGACACAAAGACCAGACCAAAGAGAGAGAGAAAGATATTTGGGTATCACCACTGTGAGCTTGCAGACATCTGGGGCCTGCAATAGAATCCAGATGGATGATTTTTGCCTTAGTCCCTGAAGCATAGGTACACATTAAGACACTGGACCAACTTTAGCAATTGAGTTTCAGTGATATGCTGTGCCCCCAGAGAGCAGTCGTGCTGGGGATGTTGGAGAACCATCCTGTCCTGAAGAAGCATTTCAGAACTTTTTGCAATTTTAGGAGGGGTGTCTATGCTGTACAACAGTGATGGACTACAGTAGCTGGCCCAAACCTGCTCCTGCTGCCACATCTGCACTACTAGTAATATCTCGAGACACTGAAGCTGAGATGTATTTATTTCTACTCAAAGCCAATTCAGACCTTTAACTGCAACCTAAGCATACTTGGAGCAGAGAAGCAGACACACAGCTCCTTTGCTAACTCTGCAGGTTTGATAGGAGAATAGGCAGAACAGGGGAGACTCTGGCACCAGAGCTGAAAGTGCAGACTTTAGCTTCCAGTGTGATATTCCTTGTTACAGTACAGATGTATTCAAAATTAAATGTTACTCTGGAACTGTTTTAGCTGCATTTCCTCCAAACCCTCCACATCGGAGCCCTCAACATCCACTTCTGTTGCAAAGGTGAGAAGGGCAGCCCATATATTAATAGCAAGTCTGCCTCTAGTTGATAAGCTAGATACCTGATGCTGGTTTTCTGGTGACATCATTGTTTCATTTCTCTAGATTTCTCCTGACATAAAATACTCAAAATATTGCTCCAGCAAAGAGTGCTTGCCTCAAGGGATAGCTCAGCACAATGCTAACATTACAGGTAAATGGGGTGATTTCTGGAGAAGTAAAGTAAAACTGTTTGCCCTCTCTGTTGCTCATTGATATAATTTCACTCCCAAATCACTTGATGGCAAAAGATGACTGGATACTTTAAACAACATCGTTCTCACACAGTAGAAAGAGAACAAGTGGTCTGTTGCACAGCTGTGCGCAACCCACCCACTACACACAGAGAGTAGTACAGCCTTACTTTCTTATGAGGGCAATAAGTGTGCACATAGAATGAAATTAAGAAACCTTCCAAGTTCCGGGCCAGGTGCTGGGCAGATGTATGGTGAGGGGGTGGAGGGACTGTGGGGAAGCATTGAGAAGAAATCTTCTCTTGTAGGCGACCGGGCAGCTGCAGAACCCCTCAAGGAAGGCTCGTCCAGTTCAATGGCTTACTTTGGCACCCACAACAGAAAAGGATGAGAGAATTTTCTTGGCAGATTTGGCCTTGTCAAGCCCCTCTCCATGCAGTAGCAATGCCATTGCCCCTTCCATGCATGCAGCAGTGACACAGGACTAACCTCTACACCTGCACATCTTTCTCCAAGTCAGGCACTGACACCTACTTGCAGGACAGCTCTCAGAAGTGAGCAAAGGACTGTGTTTGTCTCCTTTTTTTTTAGCACTGCATTTTGAGACAACTGAGTGAAAAGGGCTATGTGAAATCTGCATGCTGTTGCTAGCATTCAATATATAAACTTTTACAAGTGAGATTTAATGTCATGTAAAAACTGATGAAGACTGCACCTAATAAAAGTAGCTGTTTATACACATTCACTGTATGATCCAGGTTGTCCCTTTCAGTTAACTAGCTACACTGAAATTTGCAGTGACAGATGAACTACCAAAGAGACAAGTAACTAGGCTGCAGTTATGGATTATCCGTGAAGCTCATTTGGCTTTATGGAATGCAGTAGTATTAACACAGCCTACAATTTTATGTAAATATATTTAATGCTGCTTAAAGTGAAAATAAATATGGAAACAAACAGAAAATATTTATTCTCCAGTCCCAGTCTTTGAACTAATTTCTACTTTTTTTTTTTTTACTTTAAAAGAACAACAATGACATCCAGTGGCTGTAAAATTCTCTAACATTTCTTTCTTCCATATTTGACACTAAATCTAGTGTAAACAATAGATTTATTCCCATTAAAATTGTAAACTGAGATGGAAATTGTAAATATTTTATTTTTTACAAATGCTGAACAGAAGTGAAAAGCCTTAGCATGAAGCTAGACCTTGAGACATTTCACAGACCTTTTTGACATTTTTTGGTAACAGTGAAGTATGAGGAATTTTCCCTAAACTCTGAATCCAGTTCAAGTCAAAATAAAATTAACACCTGTTTTTTAAACAGTTTCATGTTCATAAATACTCACTACTACGAAACATTTCTTTCACTACCTTCTCTGCCCATTTGATAAATTTAGAAAGCAGGAGCACCTGCTAGCTTTTCTAAGCTCTGCTTTCTGAGCAAGAATCTCCCTCTCAGCTTGCAAGTAATATGATGAAGGACCTTTTTTCATTTCCCCCAAGAGACAGAAAAGCCTTGGTGAGTCTTCTGAATCCACATGGATCTCATGCAATCAAGATCTACTTCCCCAGCAAGATATATTCAAGTTACAAGCATCCCAAACTGCCTTATACAAGCAACATTTTCCATAGCGATATGTACTATACCACACCTTGAGATGGGGATGGTAAGAATGAATAGTGCCTCATCATTCCTTCACCCTTCCCTAAAGAAAGGTATAATAAAGATTCCCATAAATGAAAGAAAGCAAAGAAAGCAAGAAAGAAACAGCAAGAAAGGAAGCAAGCAAGCAAGTGGTAAAATCTGCATTATTTTCCAAGATCCTTTGAACCAGGATTGAAATGAGGGGGAATTCCCCAGCCTGAAGTACAATCCACTAATGCAATTTGATTTTCCCTACTGGTAAAGGTTAAAAATGTATTAATTAAAATTATTCAGGAATTAATTTGAACAAATTCCCCCCTGTCCACCCCCCACCTTCTTTTTTTTTATTATTATTAGCAGGTAAACTAGCAGAGGACTCTAGGAAATGTGCCCTCCATCCTTTAGCCCTTTTTATTTCTACAGACACCTTTTCGTCTCGCTTCTCTGAATACCAGGATTGTCTACCTTGCAGAACCCACCTCAGTGGGAGGTTTATAATATCTCCAGCTGGGGTAACCCAGACATACCTATTATCTCAGGGCTGAGGGAGCCTTGTGCAAGGCTAGCTACCAATGACATTCCCTGTCTAGTCTGTGGCTCACACATCTTATACCACCTGAAATCCCTCTCCTGGGCTCAGACCGTTTCAGGGCTCCCAACCTTCCATCCTACAGCAGGTAAACCACTTGGCTTCAGGAGCTGGACACAATCTAGGGACTTCCTAAGGAGCCAGACAAACCTGGAGCTGTAACAGGAAATACATAGATTTCAGTTAACCATCAACATTTTAAATGAAGATAGATTTATGTGGAGGAAAAGGGATTAATTTGTCTCTCCTGTGGCCATTTACATTTAATGAGATAGCTCTTGCTGTGGAGATTTCTTTCTCAGTTCAGCAAGGATAAGTTCATAAGTGGGCTACTGTTTTTTGTTTGGTTGGTTGGTTGGTTTTTACATAGCTTTTCCCTTTTCCTTTAGCTTGAGGTGGTACATGCCAATGTATTTGAAAACAGTAAAACCGGTGTGAGAAAACTGACCTGTCCTTTAAAGCAGAAAAAAAACTTTTGAAAGAACAGTGCTGTGTTTTTGTTCTCCTGGGAGTAAGTCTGCATTTTGTGGTGTAATATTTTGTGGTATGAAAATCTGAGAGCTGCTGTAACTACAGTATACTTTACTTCCATTCATCTATCTGTATTTGGCAGAAGTACAGACATGCTATACAGATTGAGAACTGTACGGAGACTGACATATCATCTGCACTAGAGAATGAAGGAAGATACTCTCAGTCTGTTCTCCTTGCTAGTGGTACCTGAAAGATTTTTTCAACCCAGCATTACTTGGAAGCATTTACTAACTTTGACAACGTATTTTGCTCTGTGAACCTCTGAATGCATTGAAAATATCCGCTGTCAAAACTTCAACCCATTACAGTTAATTCTAAGAAACATAGATTATATAAGACTGTAAGAGACATATTTTTTTCCCTGAAAGGATTTTCATGATATCCTGTGAAGCAAAGAAATGCATTTGCTATTTCCACACCTACTGCACAGATTGGAGATGAATTGATGTTCCCCTTGGTGCATCTCTTGGAAAAATATACTTGTAACTGAGAGGAGAGAAAGTTGGCCTTTGATTTCTTCCTAACATGGTATACATGGTTAGTAAAGTTTCCTTCCAACCACATTTGGGCTACAAGTCTACATAGGAAACAGGCACAGTCCTGCCAAGAAGCATATATGGCTTCATGCATTTGAAAGTATCATTACTGAGGAAAAATATAGGGTGAGAAAGAAAAAAGGCTTGTCAATAAGCAATGCAGTCTGCTTCCTTTTTCTAGTGACTGTTCACTTCTTGATCAATAGTGAAAAGCAAAAGCAAACATGGCATAAAGGTGTTCTAATTATCGATATATGTTATAAGGAAACCTTCATTTTGTACTTACAAAGACATTAAGTTTGTGCAAGTGTAGTACAAAATATATGAATATATTTATTTTGAAATGTAGAGGAATTCATACTGTAATTGAAAGACAGTGCAACATCTCTGACACTGCGTAGATCTTGAAGGGGAAGAAAAATCTTCCCTAGATAAATGCAGCACAATACTTTTATTGTTCAGCATTATCCCTTATTTGTGGCAGCTGACAAGAGAATTCCCCATGGATGGCTAATGGCTTCATTTTGTTGATTTTATTTGGGTGAAATCAGTTTACTGTTGTGAAGAACCTGCCTATGTCGTCTTTAGGGCATCTGTGCCTTCTTACCATCTCCACCACCCAGCCCAACCTAGAGGTCACCTCCTTTCTTCCCCACCCCTCTGCTCTCTGACTGGTCCCCAAGGCCTTCAGTCTGGTGTTTCTGCCCACTAGAGCACAAGTTGGTACCACCGCTCCTGCACCCCCTCTGTGCCCACAGAGAGCACAGGTTTGTTACATGACACATGATGGAAATCAATAATTCAGTGTTTTCAATGCAGAACAAAGCACTCCACCACCCCACCTGGCCATGAAATTAAGTTTTTTTCCCCACAGAAGTGGGAATTGCAGGTTACTTTCCAGGCACAGCAAAAGAATAACTATTTTGTGGAAAAAAAAAATAATATTAGTTGACTTCACTTGCTGAAATATATGCTGTCCCCCAGAAAGAAAAGAAGGATCCATGGACAATTGCAGACACACAGCAGCAGCATTTCACTTTTTATTATTGTCATTAATACCTTAAATACCTTTGTGCTTAGGTAAGCAACAACGCTGCTTTTGATAGTCTCAGTCAAGATGGAGGAATAGAAACATGCAACCACAGAATAGAAGCCACTTCCCAATCCCAACAAGATCACAATTTAGAGGCAGCAGATGGACCCAGACAGATGGCAGAGTACGTGCACACTGTGAGACAGGAGTGATCTCAGAGCAGCTTCCTGCCTGATATCACTGACCTTGGGTTGGACTAATGGCCGGGTTTTCATGGTATTTGAAGAAGAGGGAGGTAGCATTGACAGCTGGAACTTGCAGCTGCTTGGAATAAAAATACTGATAATTTAAGGGTAAAAATACATATACATAAATGTGCATGTCAATCCCTTTATCTTAGATTTTAATGTCATGTGAAATACATGCAGCATTAAGTGAAGTTATGAAGTCCTAAGCTCACTTCCTGTATAAGAATATGTATTGCTTTTGGCTCCCACTATGATTTTTTTTTTTAATTAACTTGCCAAACTTAAGCAGTTTTCTCTGTCAATTCCCAATTTCGTTGTTTTTATGGCATGGAGGGTAAATGGATATATAAGCTTTCATCAGTCTATATTCTTTATAGTATTTTCATTTTCAAAAACAAGTTGTTTTATTATAAAAGGAATGTTTTATTTTACCTAGGATCCAAACTGTTAAAAATAATCAAATATAAAACTAAAACCTTCTGAAAACTATTACCTTTATCTTGAATATCAAAATCAACCAAAGGAGGCAGGAATGTCTGTGTAACATAATAAAGTTGCTCAGGGCGTTGTATTTTCAAACTTAAGAAGTTTTGTAGTTGCTGTGTCATAAACCAAGGAAAACTGGTAAAGTCATTTTAGTAGCAGTTCAGACCATACATGGTGTAACAGTAACAGCTCCCAACAAGCATATTTTAGGTAGGCCAAAATCATAAAGTTTGAAAGTGTAACGAGTACAGTAGCTACACTTGTAAAACAGACTTCTCCAGCCTGACAGGGCAAAGTTGTTTCAGAGCCCATGACTGCCATGGTCTCTGTAGTCCAATTTTTTATTAAAGACTCTGGTTTATCTGCTTATGGGCTATTCTTCTTGCAAAGTTCCTATGTAATTCTGAATTCCATTTTTCCTTGGATGTCCAAATAGCAGCAGAATCTTAAGGTACAAAGTCTAGTTTATTTTCTCGGTCCAATTATCCTGACTTGATTTTATGAAGGTACAGTTCATAATGCATACATCCCGTCTCTTTTCTGTCCTTTTTTGTGCAGGACAAAATGGAACACATTTCCCTCTGTTCCTTGATATTTTATGGTTGTATTTTATTATTATTAATGTCATGTACTGAATATACACCCCTGTTGCTATTTCAGACTTGTCCAGACTGGTACATTGAAACATCTCAGATGGCTCCGTCCTCTCTGTCCTATCTTTTATTGCACTTCCTTCAGACTTGAGTCTCACCTTAACCCCCTTTTCGTATTCTTATATAGGATTTCTAGACTACTGTACCTTTACTCACAAACATGAAATCTCAGCTGGTGTAGCAGAATGTGATCTTCCTCTTGTGGTTTTGAGCATAGTTGCTAATATGGGTGACTGGCCTGCCTTCTTAAATCAGAGACCTGCTTACCCTTAGCAAGAGTAATATAGCCTAAGAGAAAGGGCTCTGAAGTCACCAAAGGGATAAACACAAACACATGTAACTCACCCTAAATTCTCTGATAATGGATACAGACATCTTGCTTCCTGAAATACACCAGTAAGATTTACTTTTGGCCTATCTGTTCTCTGTAAGCAGTCCTGTTCTCACTCTTAATACTGTTCAGTTATATAACAACACTCTGACTTCTGGTTCAATGTGTTGGCAAACAGAAGCTTTGTGGCTGGCAGCTGGATTTTCCCAGATAACAGCAAAGTCACTGTCTCTTAGTGAGACCCTTGGCTGCAGGGAGCTTTCTCAACTCAGAAGCTGCAGCCACAGCACGTGAATGAGGGTTGACCAGCTTATCCTTCACAGAGCAGTTCTGTTGCTGGCAGCTGGGATATCGCCCAGCCAGAAACCTAGGATGGCAGCAGCTCCATAATCTGTATTTGTGTCTCTGAATGCCCAAACCACGTGACATTGTCCACTTCCAGCTCAGCACATACCCTTTCTCTTACAGTCCTTATCCCCTCTAGTGCCCTAGTTAAAAGTGAGGCCACCTGTGTGTAATCGTTTTTTAAAATACCTGTGTGTTTCCCCATATATTGGCTGGAGAACTGGAGCCACTGATGGATGTAATGGTTTTCTTCCTCCGTAGCAGATTCATTGTGTCAATTGAACGAAGTTCCTCTGTACCCAATAAATAATGGAGAAGACATTGTAGGTGGAATAGGTGCAAGCTGAGGTAGTGAAGAACTAAATGTCTTCTCTGTGTTACACAGCAACTGCCAAGAACATATCAGAGATATTTCAGCAGTATGGGATCTGTAACACTCCATTCACGTAGCAAGTGTTGGACCTTGACCCTAAGATGAAGACTGAAGAGCTTTTCTCCACTGGAGATTCCCACACACAACAAGTGTATCACCTGGCCATTTCCAGGTGAGCTGGTGTGAGTCTAGAAGAAAGAGGTAGAAAATATTCTGATTCTGTTCTTTTTCTATTGCAAAAAATGCCATATATTTTTATTTCTTCACCATTAGCAAAATAAATAATAAGGTACCAACAGACTGTGAAACACACTTTATTTCCTATTATCAGATTTTATTTCGAGTTGATGCACATGCAGATGAATGTTAATGCAATATTTACTACAGATGCACAGCTATCATTTAAAAGAAAATATCTTAAAGAAAACCATTCCGGATATGGAATGCGTTACAAAGCATTGACAGATATCACAGAATTTTAATATTTTCCATGGATGTCAGCTTTGGGAGTAGAAGAATGGGTCAATAAATCCAATCTTCTGTAATAACAAGCAAAGCTTTTTCTGCCAGGAATTTTAAAATAACAGCAGTCACTGGTGTTGCACTAAAAGTAAGATTATATTTTAAATCTCATTTAGAAATGTAAATCTGCATGTTTTTATGAAGTCACACAGTGACTCCAAAAAAACTGCAACTGAAGTTAAATATTAATTGGAAGTCCAATAACTTGCTTGCAGGCTGTACACAGCTTTCTATTTTATAATCTGTTAGGAGCTAAACTACAAATCTTCAAAGGATAAATAACATCCTTATGAGGGAATACCATCACACATGCAAGTGTCATTTAAGCTGCCACAGTTTAGCAAGCTTGTTAATAAAAAAGTTCATTTGTGAATAAAAATGTTTATTTATGAATATAAACAAATCTCTTCAAAACAAGTTTCACAGTCATCAACATTTCCTGTGAAATCCATGCAGGTTATTTTTGGTATTCACTTATTCTCAGACAAACAGAAAATTATTTTCAGTTAACAGCAATCAGCCTGGTTAGTCTCACCTTCTTAGGCAAATTCCTAGAACAGAGACCTTAAGGTGAATATGTTAACAGCCTCCTACTAGGTAAAATACATTATTATTATTATTTTGACATCTGTATGGGCTGCTCTAAGATTTATCAATTTATTTATTTTTTAATTCTGCAAATCCCAAACCTAAAATTGTGATCTCCCTGGTGACAAAAAAGAAACGTGTTTTTATTTCAAGGCAGCTGACTGGTCTTGCTTCTTTCAATTTAAAACCCAACTGTGGACAGTAAACAGGCAGTCGTCACCCTGCAGAAGTATTTAAGACCAGCTTAATTCCTCCTCTCTGAAGTTTACCTCAGTTAGCCATGTAGATATAAATATTGAGCATCTGCACTTGAATTTTACATCAGGATAACTACTTAAAATTTTCAGTAAAAAAGCAGCCACAAAATATTGTTGTTTTCAGCCAAGATATTCTATGATCCTTTGAGCATACTTCATTTGCAATGAATTGAAGAATACGTCTGAATCTGGCTTTAAACAAAAACTTAGGTGTATGCTCTGTAAATCAATATTAAAGCCATGATTTTCTGAATGGATCTTGAGCCACCCAGGTGAGAGAAGAGAAGATGAAATGAGAAAGACTTGGAAAGGAGGATCACCAAGGAAAAGAGGCCAGTTGCAGATCCTACAGCCATTGTTCTGCCTCAGCACAAAAATCTCCATTGGAACTGGGAGCTGCAGTGGGTTAACACGCACAGCCAGGAGGTCCTGTGGTCCCTATCAGAGTGGGAAAGCCAAGGCAGTCTTTTTTAAAGCCTGGTCCCAGGCAGCTACAATTCATTTTAATCGAAGAGGAATATTGATTTTTTTTTCTTTTATTTATTTTTTCAAAGCCCTGGGGGCGCTGTAACCCCCAGCCTCTCTACTTTGTCTTACCCTTGCTGCAGACTGAGAGCTAGTATGATCTATTGTTAATGTTTGAATGGATTTCTATTTGGGGTGGGATACCAAACGTAGGCTTGGTGAGCCACACAAAATAAATAATGGACAGGAAAGCTTGTTTTACAGGCTGAAGTGCAGTGGGGTGGGGAGTAAGGGTTAGTGAAGGAGAGGCTGGAAAGGTAGTTGGTTAAGATTTATTTGGCAAACGTACAACTATCCTGTTTGAATTGTATTTGAATTAATTAACTTCATCTGTGTAAACTGGATCAGTATCCTGTAATTTCCTAAGGGTATGACTGTATCAGGAAACTGAGTAGTCAGCAGAGCTGGTTGAATAGTTAAAATAACTGATTTACAAATATTTCCAGGAATAAAACCACTGAGTTTTGTTTCTTATGATTTATAGGGCAATATAGGAAAATTTATCTTACCTGAAAAATGTCCTTTCTGTAAGAGGGGAAGTCCACAGCTCCTTGGTTTTTGCTCTCATACTTTCTGCTCTCTGGAGGCAGAACCAGGCTGGTCAAATGAGGCCATACATCAGCAAGTCCCACAAGTTTCCAGTGCAGCTTCATAGAATGGAATCATTTACAGCTTAATCCACAGCTAAACTTATAGAGAAAAAAGAGAGGGAGAAAGAGAGATCCACACAAACAACTTCTGCAGCAGAACTGTTTAAATTTCTTTGGCAACTGCTCTTACACTCCATAGCATCTCTCAAATATATATATAGATTGGAGAGACAGAGAGAGCATTTACAATGAATACATAAAGCAGCATGCAACTATATGCCTGACTCCGAACTACACTTCTTGTGCCAGGTGGGCAGAGGAGGTCTTCAAGTTTTCTTGCCAGAAATGAAATCAGCATAAGCTTCTTCCCAGCAAAGACCATGCATTTACTACAATGCAATATCCATTAGATGTCAGGGAGCATAAGAAAATAAGGAATGCAAGAATTATATCTCATTGCCTTTCCTTAAAGGAAGAATATATATATCATTTTGAAAACATTATGCCTACTGTGTTGCTTGCTCCAGATAATGACAGGTTTGCCTGTATAATTTTGAGAACTTAAGAAAAGAATAATAAAAATCCTTAGACACTTGTGTTATTTGGACAAAAGCTGTCTAGCTTGAAGGTTTCAATGAATAATAAGGAATAAGCACAAATATTTGAAAAAGATTACTTTGAAAAAGATTACTTTGAAAAAGATTACTTTAGCTTTTTTAATCTCCTTTGCAAAGCCATTTAATAACTCCTAGCCATTTAATAACTGGAGCCTTACTGACAGTATGTTATTTTAATTTATAATTAATAATTATGACTACAGATTATCATGATGAAAGACTTTTAAATATTTCATTTCCTTGTTTGTTTATTTGTTTTTATAGACATTCTGACATCATAGGTTTCTCAAGTATTTATAGAGGAGGTGTTTGTTTTTTTCAATTTTTGTAGGTTTTGTGTTCATATGTGGCTAAAGAGTTTTGGGTTGGCATTTTTTTTCTGTTTTTTTTTTTTTTTCATTTTCTAACTTCTTTCAAACACCACTGTTTGAAAGAAGGTAAGACTGCAACCTTTTAAAAAACCTTTAAAAAAAATCATTAGTGATGGGACTGTAAGGCCAACATCCTTCAAAAATGAAAACGTGAGAATCAATCCGCATTTCTGAAAAGAAAAAAAGAAAGATAAAAATATGCGTAGTCAATGAGTTTAATTTCCAGGTGGGAATTGTTTTCATTAAGACAGGTCTGAGAAATTTTGTATCTGGTTGTGAGAACTGCTCTGCAGCTTTACAAAGCCTATAGTGGTCTAGGAAGTGAGCTCATTTATTGCCTGTGGTAAATAAAAAGAAGTCTTTTTATTTCTGAATTTATCTGCATTGCTAGATAAAAGAGAGAGAGAGAGAGATCTTTGAACTTGTCTGTTTGCTGGGTATTTTCTCAAGGTTGCAAAAAGTGTGGTGAACCCATCTGGATAGCCTGCTTTATTTCCTCCTCTCATATCATCTTAATTTTTTTCTGGCTGAGAGTAAAATTTTGTAGATTACAAAACCAAGAAGAAATTTTGTGTGAATCTTGCATCTCAAAGGAGTTACAATATGTAACGAGTATTTTCCTTCATCTTACGCCATCTTACTTTCTTCACGGACTCCAAACACAAGGACAAAATGAAGGGCCTTTAAAATTAATTTTGAAGATGAATGACCAGAAGTTTCCCTAGTTTTTTTCCAGCAAATCAAAGCTATATCAACAACAAGCTCTATGGCCTTGCAGATTGCAGATGCAGACACAGATGTAGAGGTCTCTGAACTACTTCTGAAATTGGAAGCAGCCCAGTCACATCAACATGACATCCTATCATAATTAACTAATGGCAATATGGCTGCCACAACCCAGTCTAATATTTTGCATTGCTTTATGTGCTGTAGATGGATCATCTTTTGCCAAGCTTTTTGGCTATCTCTACTTGCCTCTGCGGTACCAATGACAATAAAGTTGAACAGACATGCATGAAAAGAATTTGTAAAAACACACACAAAATTAAAAACGTGCAGAAGAAATCTTGAATGAGAATATGAATTTGTTTCTCTATGTTCCCCTAAGATACATTTCTCCAATATATTTCACTACAGGTTCTCAGGACCAGTAGTGTTATAAATAGGGCATTGACATTTAGTTGAGTAAGAATTCATAGTTAAATTTTCAGACTTAAACCTTAACTCACTTCCTATCTCTTTTTTCCTATATTCTGTGATATTTAAGGAATAGGAACCAGTACAACAAAACATCTCTATAACAGGTCAACAATAACCTGTATGCATTTCTATTGATTTCAATGAGATTGCTATCAGGTTTAAAGATATTTTCTTGTGTTGGCCATATTAAGACATAACACTGTATTTTAAGCAATAGTGAAAATAATGTTAGAAATTAATTAATAAATCTGTCTGAGATACTTGTGGTTTGCAATAGGAGTAGAAAGGATCCTAGAAAATTTCGAAGTATGAAGTTGTAGAGCTTAGTTTAGACAAAGAAGAATTTTGGTTCTCTAAATAATAAAACAAGTAATCTCTTTAATGTGTTAGCTTGTTGGTCTAAACTAGAGTTGAATTATAAGACTTGTATTTTGATAAGATACTTGTTAGATTTAAGCTGTGCTGGCATCAGAGATGTAGATAGCATATTTATACAATAGCTGTGAACTTAATGATGCTGACCAAAAAAATACAATGTATGTGCATGTTGATTTAAGTTAATAGAATAAGAGGCACCAAATGCATGGTGAATACATGATTCTAATAATAGGAACATATAAGCATGCACTCATGTCCCCAGAAGGGAGGCATAAATAGAGGATTTAAGAGAAAGATTTCTTTGGAGCACCTTTGATAATTGCTCACCACTTTATTCTACCAGACCAAGGAGGTGTGGGTTAAAAGTTGTTTTTAATGTTGTCTATAAGAATGCTTCTTTAATCTTGCTGTGAAAAATGTCAGTGCTGCTTTCTGCTTACCTGACACCATAATATTTGAAATAATTGCAGAGGAATAACTGTTTCTTTTAATTTTAGTTGTTGTGTGATATCCTTGTTCACAAACTGATGGGAAACAAGAAAACATGAATATTAGTAAAAGTGCAAGTTACTATTTTGTGCTTTGTAATGTTGTACTGCAGTTTTATTGAATATGCAAAAAGAAAGAAAGAGAAAATAGCCTGTCAGTCTAAACCTAGGATACTGTTTACAGTTGCATTAAATGGGACCTGTATATACAATGTCAACAAATTCATAAAAAAAAAAAAACACAAACAACAACAACAAAAATATTTCAGTGCTTCCAAATCCTGGGTCCAGCAGCTACAATATTAGCTACTAATTAGATTTCAAGCCTTATATCCTACAGGCTCTACTGAGCTGCAGAGTTTATCTCAGGGCCATTCAAATAGATATTTTGGTCATAAATACCATATTTTAATAGGCAGTCTTTGTTATTAAAAGTTAAAAATTATTTTGGTTTCTGGGATCCCACTGTGCTTATTTAGGAGCATTTGAGTTCCAGAACAGCCTGCACTATTTAGTCTAATGATTTACACATTTCCAGCTTTTAAGCTTCTTTTCTGTACGGTAGGGTAATGCAGATCAGACAGCCCACTTCCACTTTGCTTTCCAAAGGAAAGCAAAGGGGCTTTTCTCTGTTAACCTGTTCTGTGTTCCTTAGGCATTTCTTGATGAGGAAAAGAAATGCTTTGCAAGTCAGTTTGCTGAATTGACTGAAGTATGTGCATAGATTTAAGCACACAAGCAGAGTTACTGAAGACATCAAGACTTGTTTCTAAGCTTCATGGTTGATTCTACTGAAAAGCTATTCCCTATAGATATTTCATGTATGTTCTATCAAACTATTTTTCTTCCCACCAAGTACATACAAGAAAATTAAGTGCTCTATATCAAAGACCTACTATTTAAATCTCTTTATGGAAAGTAATTATAAATTTTCTTGATTTTGTTTTATCCATAGCTTAAGTTATTTTCCACGTCCTGCTGGTGGGCATCCTGTCTTAAATATTCAGTGGTCTTTCCACAATTAGTGTGCAGCTTTCCTTGCACATTCCCTACTTTTTCTTTTACCACACCCCCTCCAAATAAGAGCAAGTGTGAAAGTAACAGAATAGAAATAACAGCAGAAAAAGTGAGAGAAGACAGAAGCAGTATGTATTCAGAGAAGAGGCACTCTAAAATAGATATTTTTAAATAATTTAAATTTAAATAAGTTTAAATTAATTTAAATGTATGTGAAATAACAAACTAGGCAAAGGAGAAATCATCAGTCTTAACTTCAGAAATAAAAAAAATAACTGCAGGACAAAAGCAGGAAGAGGAAATGTGAAGCAAAATACTTAGTAAGGTAGAGAAAATGTAAAAGGAAGAGGTGACAATAAGAGACGGGACATCATCAAAGATGAATATTTAATGCTATTGCAGAGGTGATATTTAAAGCTAATGTACTCTCTAATACTCTCTAATTCAGTTAACGTAGCCTACTACACCCCACAAGGTCTCTGAGGGAATGTTTCATCTCCCAGCAGTGAGAAGTGGTTCTGGAGGAGAACAGCATGGGTGGAGACTCCTGGGCAGAGTAGGAACGGCTGCTGTTTGATAGATGCCATAATCCCCTCCAGGTCTGGTTTGTGTGATAGGAAGTAACAGCCTCTGCTTGAGCAGCTCCATGCAGAGGGCAGATCTGAAGCCTGGGCTTGGGCAGGCTGTGGCAGTCCAGAAAGCACACACCGGACTGCCATGCTAATGACATGAGAGAAACATGAGAAGAGTAACAGAGAAAGGGAGATTCATAAGAGAAGTAAAACATGGCACTTTCATGATGAAGCAAGCTCAGACACAGATGTGTGGGAAGAATTGATGAGGTCCTGGCTCTGGATGCCTTATACAGAGTTCATGAGCTAGCGTTGCCTAATACACGTCTGCACCAAGAATTGTTCTAGGGATTCTCCCACGTGCCTGGTGATAGGACAAGGGGGAATGGGCTAAAGTTGCACGAGGGGAGGTTTAGGTTGTATATTAGGAAAATCTTCTTTACCGAAAGGGTTGTTAGGCATTGGAATGGGCTGCCCAGGGAAGTGGTTGAGTCACTATCCCTGGAGGTCTTTAAAAGATGTTTAGATGCAGAGCTTAGTGATATGGTTTAGTGGAGGACTATATACTAATACTAACACTATATATATAGGACTATATACTAATACTAACTACTATATACTAATACTAACAAGTATTAGGTCAGAGGTTGGACTAAATGATCTTGGAGGTCTCTTGCAACCTAGATGATTCTGTGATTCTGTGATTCAGTGATTAAATGAGACTGCTGGGGGCTCCATAAAATGGCAGGAGGAACTCTTACCAAAGCGTATGGAGAACCTTATTTGTTAGTTTTTCCTCATGCAAGGCAGTGGCACAGTGGTTTCCCATGGATGAGGGAAGGTAGAAGTAATCGTGAGCAACAGTACCCAAACCATTAGACTAAAGAAAAAATTTTATTTAACTTGAGATCATGGCATCCAAATGTAGGTTTCTCCATATATTTGTATCTACATGTTCATTGATAAATTGAGAGCTTTATTATTTGCTGGAAGTCTGAAAGCTTTAAGAATTTTTCAGTCACTGTAATTTAATATTTGACAATCTCTTTGATTAAACAGTCAGGATTGTTTTGGAACAGTGCATTTCTGAAGAACAAACCTCATGTTGTTTATGTGAATATCCTTCTTATATTTGTCAGTGACTCTGTGTACCTCAGTTTCTTTAAACCTGTTTCTAAAACAATGGCTAATGACAAAATGATCTACATTTATAGTTGACTGACAAGCCATTAAATCACTTTGTAAACTGGTACCCAGAAGAAGAATTAATGGCAGAAAATTGGAGCTGTAGAGTAACAATTTACTTGCCGATTCTGACCTGCTCAGCACTTTAGCTACAAATTCACCGCTGGATTGTACTTCTTTATTTAAATCTTCTAAAGACTCTGTTCATTCATAAATTCCTTTGTAAATCAGATATTTACGGTTTCCCAAAAGTCATTTTATCAAAAGGGGTTATTGAAATCATGCCTCTACTATGTTTCCCTGAGATGGCTACAGCTGTATAATTAATAGTTCTAATATAGTTGAACAGTATTGAATAAGCACTAATTACTGTTTACGTGAAATTTGGCCTTAAAATCTGCAACTTCTTTTTAACCATAGTCTTCCTGCCACTTTGTTTTTTGACTCTAGCATGTTATTCATGGAGATATTTTTTTTCAGACCCAACAGCTGGAAGGAGGGGTTTTTTTCTCAGAAGAGGTCTTTTGGCTTCTGATGTGCTAACCCAGTTTCCAAGTGGGTTTCCTAAGGAGAGTACTCGGTATATGAGCAACCAGACAGCCCTGTTACTGCTGTTTGCTAAGGAACTCCACATATTTGAGGATACATATTTGAAACCCTTTCTAATGGAAGGACAGTAAGTAAACTCCTGGACTATTCATAGTCCATGTTTTTGTTCCTGACTTTAGAAATCTTGAAGAACAAGCTGGACATGCGAATCAAGAACAACAAGTGCAGATGTTCTTGTCACAGGTCAGGAAAGGATTAGATAGTGATATCAAGAACTTTCCAACACTTTCTCTGTGACTTATTTGCTACAAAAATAAGCTCTTCATTAATCTTCCAATTAACAAATAAGAAAAACAAGTTAAAGTTTATTAAATATTGGCAGATTTACAGATTGATGTAATATAAAATCCTGTTTTAATGAGATTATATTCCAAAATTAATATTTATGATATAGCCCAGGTAAACTCTTTAAAAAGCAGCAGAAAGAAAAAAAAGAAAGAAAGAAAGAAAGAAAGAAAGAAAGAAAGAAAGAAAGAAAGAAAGAAAGAAAGAAGGAAAGAAAGAAAGAAAAGTGCTTGCATTTTAACATCTATGTGGTTATATTGTTCATTTAAAATAACGGTGATAACTTAGAGTTAATGGCCTTTGTAAAGCTCATTTTGTTTGCAGCTGTTTTGTTTTTTGTTATTTGATATCCACATTGAGTCTTTCAAGAAAGCAAACACAGTTAAGTTACAACTTTCTGTATCAATTCCTTCCTTATATTTTAAGTAAATCCTCTGCTTTTTTTTCCTTTTAGGTCGTGCCACTCAGACCACACAGCATAGTGACTATAATAGTGAATATAATGTCATCCTGCTGACAGAACTTGATAACCCTTCAGCATGTGTTTGGGTACAGAACAATTTCCTATGAACTTAGAAGTTATCATTCATCTAGCTTTTGTGAAAAAATAAATTAAAAAAAAAAACTTTAAAGGATATAAAGAACTCTAAAAGTGTGTGCTTATTTCTGGTGGAAACTGATGAGACCATAAGAAACAGAGTAGTGCTTGAATTCAATAGCTGAACTTCTCCAGGAAATTATATTTACCTAAGATAGTTATGGGTTCCAGCAACCCTTGTGCTCACCAAATGAGCCCTAAGCTCATGATTTTAGTGAAATAGAAAAATATGTCCAGAGCAGTGGTAGCCGAAGAAAAATTGTAATATTGCTACAGAGAGAGAAACTTGAAGGAATCAGGAACATCCGTTAATATGTTCAGGCAAACACTATTAAGACTGTTCAAACAATGTCATATCTCTCCATCTACCCCAAGCTTTCTTTTGACAACTGTATATCTATGTTTTACTTTAAGCCTCACTATATGCAGTGTAAAGCCATAGGCGACACCTTTTGAATATGTCTTTAGTAATGTGTATTTTTACTGAAGTCACAATGAAAACAAACTAAAATTGTCCTTCATAGCAGTGGATTATGCAGAGACTGTAGTATTTGGGAACAAAAAAGTTGTAGGCTTTTTTGAGTTCTTCATTGCCTGCCTTTGTGAAAAGTATCTAGGCTACTTTTCCTTCTTCCTTTCCTCTTCTTCAGCATTCAAAAAATAAAAATCTAGTCATCGAGAGAGGCCAGTGCATACATAAAAACTTGTTGGCTGAGCCTTAGTCTGCATGAGAAAGATGAAAAGATGGCTGGAAGGGAAATTAACCAATGTATATGGTAAGGAAATTATTTTCAATTCAAGGAACAGATGTGGTTTTGTTCTTTTCTGTTGTAGTTTAAATGGGGAGATTTGGTTTGATACCTGAGTTGCAGCTATATAGTGATTTTTTTTCTGATTACTTTTATATCACCCATATTCTCTAAAAATTCATGCATCTTTGTGACTGTACCCATCATCTGTAGACTTTGCTTATTCAAGGTTAGATTACTCTAACAACCTCTGCATGATTTAAATCCATCTGGAAACTAAAGATAGTGTAAAATCTGGCTGCCTCAAACCTGGCTGCTCTTCTAAGAAAGTGTTGTGCCTTTATGAAGTTTACTGCAATTTTGACATATGATCTTCATTGCCTACCAGTAGATATTTGGGTGTTTTGACCTTTTAAGCCCTACATGACTGTGTACCCAAGAGACTAGCCTACTCTTATGTTATTCCTGAGCCAGCTGCAGGCAACAGGCATGCTGGATTCCTTTTCATCTACCAAAGAGTATCTTGGCAAAGCATGGGGTGTGATAGCTCCTTCAAACTGCAAGTGTGGTTGCCTATTTGGCCCTAACTTGTTTAGTGTCCTGAAATCTTTACTGTTTGGGCCTTAATCTTCAAAAGATTGTGGTATTAAGCAGAGGAAAAAAAAAAAACGATTAATGATTAGAAAGGGGAGTCTGTCTTAATCTTTTCTTTGATGGTTTTGTAATTGTGGACCAGATGGAATTGCTAAAGATTAAATGGTGCATCTATTCTTAAGCAGAGAGAAAGACATGATGTAAATGTGCAGCTCTCTTAATTTATATTTGGGCTTCTTCCATCCATGTTGCCTAAAATCCATGGGTATTGTATGCTTTATAATAATAATAATAATGTTTACTTATAATAATAATAATAATAATAATGCTTACCCATGATCCCTTGTACACCTCCCATTTCCCTGTCTACATCAGATATTGGTTTAAGAAACATGTCTTGAAGGAGCATGATACAGCCTAAAGCTGGAGTACCTCTTCAACAGCTGAAATTGGCATGAGGAGGCTTGAGATAAGGCAAAAATATCCTCCAGCTGCTATACAGAAAGTATAGAGTCAACTGCTGTGGTGAGGCTGCTAATGTTCAGACTGATGATGTCCATCTCTCTTCTGGAGAATCAGTCAGTAAGGCCAAGGTGAACAAGAAAGTTGCCTGCTCTAGTCAGTGATTCAGCTGGGACAAGACAAGATCAGGAATCTGCAACTGTTTTTTTCTTTTTTTCTTTTCTCTTTTCTTTTCTCTTTTCTTTTCTCTTTTCTTTTCTCTTTTCTTTTCTCTTTTCTTTTCTTTTCTCTTTTCTTTTCTTTTCTCTTTTCTTTTCTTTTCTCTTTTCTTTTCTTTTCTCTTTTCTTTTCTTTTCTCTTTTCTTTTCTTTTCTCTTTTCTTTTCTCTTTTCTTTTCTTTTCTCTTTTCTTTTCTCTTTTCTTTTCTCTTTTCTTTTCTCTTTTCTTTTCTTTTCTCTTTTCTTTTCTTTTCTCTTTTCTTTTCTTTTCTCTTTTCTTTTCTTTTCTTTTCTTTTCTTTTCTTTTCTTTTCTTTTCTTTTCTTTTCTTTTCTTTTCTTTTCTTTTCTTTTCTTTTCTTTTCTTTTCTTTTCTTTTCTTTTCTTTTCTTTTCTTTTCTTTTCTTTTCTTTTCTTTTCTTTTCTTTTCTTTTCTTCTCTTCTCTTCTCTTCTCTTCTCTTCTCTTCTCTTCTCTTCTCTTCTCGTCTTTTTTTCTTTTTTTTTTCTTTCTTTTTTATTTTTTTCCCCTTTCTGTTCCCAGAATAGGAAAGCTATAGTACATGTTCTGGTTCTAAAATATAAGTGGATTTAAAAACAAAACCAAAACAAAACAAAAAACATAATAGGTAAGATAGCAAACATGCTAAACAGCAAATGCTAACTAGAAAAGTGATGCTCATTGAGAAATAATTGCACAGGAATGTGCAAAGTCAAAAGAAAGGTTCAGAAAGAAGTAACAGGCTAGCGCTAAGGATGCTCTAGTTACTAGAGTGTGCCTGGTCTTGAAATCAAAAGGTGAAATGACTTATTTGGCAGATTAGCTATAAAAAGGACAACAGACGACAGACAACTCTTGACATTTCACTAGATATGCTAAAAGTTTAAACTGTTTTTCATTTCTCATCTACAACATGATATTACCTTATAAAGTGTTCTTTTCACTTGCTTAAGAAACATGTTTTTTTGCCAAAATATTGGAGACTGGCTCAATTCCGCGTTTATCATATAAAATATCATCATTCACATTTGTTTTGATTTTGCATTTGCATAGCAACAGGACACCATTATCCAGCAATAGGAGACCATTATCCTGTAACAGTACTGTGGGTCCTTCAAGGTATGTGGCAGATCAGACTACTCCAGCTGATTCAGTTACTTTTGCTGCATCTGTCTGTACAGAGTAATTGCCAGCAGAAATAATTCACATAAATCCCATGCGTGCAGGAGAAAGGACATAATGTCTCCTGATAGCATACAGGAGAATGGCATTTGACCTCTTTCACATTGAATCACAGGAAAGAATAAAAATATGGGAAACAATCAAAATATCAGAGCAGTGAGCTGTGCAACCACAGGATATTAGCTAGTGCCAGGGACCACATTTTGCTGTCACAAATGTTAAAAGACTGACATTTTCAACACCAAATATAAAAGCTACTGGAGCTGAGGCATTTGCCAAAAGACTCTTGCAAATAACATTGCTAAACCATTCTAAATTCAGTCATGAATTAGAGGTTAATAAAGGAGAAAAACACAGGAACTGTGAGAGCACATAGCAGGGCTGAGAGCCACTTCTCTCTTCCTGCTATGTTTACTGACAAGGCAGCACTGGAATATGAAGTCAGGAAGCATTGTGGTGGGCACACACTGCCTCATCTCAGATTAATATGCCTAATGCAAGTCAAGCCAAGTTCAGTGAAAGTTTTCTAACTATTTACAATGGACATGGGATCATTCTTTAGTATCTTTCAGCTCTTCTCAGGAAGGAGCAAACATGATGCCAGTAAGTGCCCGTGACAAAACAGACACTTCCCCAAATTCCATGAAATTTCCTATTAAATGTCTCGGCTCTTCTAATGGATGAACCAAGGTGACATATTAGCATGACAGCAGAGCTTAAAAGCCCTAAGAGATCACTATGCTTGGAACACAGTGCCAGCATGGATTTTTAGCAGGAAATGCAAAGGACAAAGTTTTTAACTTTCACCATCTTGGTATTCCTGCCTAGCACTGGTTGGTGCTGCATATGTTCCTGCACCACACAATGCAACTGCGCAGCTACCCACACAACCTGTTGCCATAGTCTTCTCTGAGCATAGCTTTCCTTTCTTTACTTTACTTACAATTTAGATAGACAAAGCAATGGTTGAGAGGAGAAATGGAGGCATAGAGGCATAAAATGTCTTACCGAAGTCTCCTAACCCTTGTAATTCTTCCTTTGTCTAACATATTTCTTCTTGCATTTTGTGGTACTTTACAGACAGAAAAAATGTCCCCAGATAGCATTGTGCCACAGCAGTTCTCTATGCCGTGTTGTCAGTTTGAGAAGTGACATATAGTTATGGTTTATAGGGAAGGAACATATGCCCAATATGTTTTGAATGCCAATACAAGCATACACACAATATACACAATTAATGAAATTAGGTTAAGAAGAACAAACACGGAGAATATACACAAATCAAATGCAATCCAACTGCTACCTAGTTCAAAAATCTGTGGTGTGCTGGGGAAGGAGAAGACAAGAAGAATGGGAAAAAAATGAGGGACAAATGGCTGAGAAATGCTCAGACTCCTGTCTTCATTAACTACATGGAGTCTTGTAATGGTGCAGGAAGAGTGTTAGAAAGCAAAATTATACAACATGGGAGCTGGGGATGGGTAGAATGACTGGAGAATGTGGGTAAGGAAAGTAAAATGATGGCATGAAGAAAAAAATGGTCAGAAAAAGTACTGAAAAATACTTAAAATACAGAAGAAAAAAAATGGAAGTATCATTAAACACATATTATGCCTTTTCTCTTAAATTACTTGTAGAATTCTACTGCCAGATGGAAACTTGCACCTCTTGATACCAAGTGCCTAAAATAAATAAAAGCTAGAAAACAGTTCTTCATACTGAAGCCATCTGTCAATATTTTGTTTTGATACCATTTCATATTGTGTACATTTTAAAGTTTCCTGCCAGTCTACTTCTATTTACACCATTCTGTTTCCTCTTTCTGGTTTCAAGGATTTGTTTTTTATAGTCTTTTTCCAAATAAGTTACTAATTTCAACCTCAACAAAACAGTGAACCATTTTAAGAGGGAATTGAGGCTGGGTTTAGGTATGGTATTATGCTAAAAGCTAAACCTTCAAACAGCTAAAAATTGGAAGGATTCAGTCTTATCCCAGTGTAATTTAGAACAGCTGCTGAACAGTTCTAAACCATCCTGTCCTGCCATTTCCCAGCAAGGAAATTCCTGGGTATGACTAATGTTGGTATACATGGGAATAATCAATACAGCATAGAAATAAAATCAATTATTTTTCCAAGTAACTATCTGTCTGACCATAATGTACTTTGTTCCAAGACAGAAATATAAGAAATATGTTCTTCTTCTTCTTAAAAAAAAAAAAAAGGTCTTCTAAACAAAGACTTTCTCTTGAAAATCCTACAATGAGGTCCTCATGCTATTCAAAATCTTCTGAAAAGAAGTCTTCCAGTATCTCAGAGACACTAAGAAAGAAAGACAGACAGAAAGACAAGAGATTATCAGCCCCTAATTGTTAACGGAAAATGACAAAATTGCATGTCAGGACATCTGCCAGACTTGTGCATTGGGAGCAGGACAGAGAATGCAAGCAACTCAAGGGTCAGTGCATGGTGGTAGAGAAGCAAAACAAAGGAGGTTGGTGAGTGTCATGTGAATGTCATTATCATACAGCTCTGAAACCCTCTGCCACAGTTTGGGAAGCTTCAGAAACCCCAGCCCCATTGCCCAACATTTCATGCCTTGAAAATACATGAAGCATAATTTTTAATCTGCAATTATGGAAAACAGTGATAAGTATTGATCAATGTGGCATCTAATGCAGCAACACAAGGATCTGTGATTATTTAGAACCCACTATGACTGTGGTAATTCACAATGATTATCCTTGTGTTATTGTGTCGGGTGACCCACACTGTGGCAGGGACTCTCCCAAGGGACTACAGCCCATTGAGGAATTCATGTCAGAGAAGATGACCAAGAAGGCAGCAGGAAACCACCAGGCACCCAGCCTCCTACACTGCCGGTTACCTCAGAATAGGGCCTGAGTGTAACTGGTGGCACAAACAAGGGGAGTGGAGATTGGGAAGGGGGGAAGACTGAAGCTGAGCCTGGGGAAAATGGAAAAGTATTTTCCCTATTTGTTTAACTGTCTGTCTTCTTTGTTTCTAAGTGCCCAGAGCAGTAATTAAACATTGCTCTTAAATGGCAATAAACAAAATTAAGTGGAATTCTGAGTCAACACTGTTTTGCCTGCATGACTGTAGTGACAAAAAGTTTTACTGTTGTTGTTTCTGTTACTTCATTATTTCAGAGGTAGCACCAGGAGTTAAATATAGTAAGTATTTTCACCTTTTAATTAGAAAACTTGAATTGAATTGACAGAAATGCATCCAAAAAATCAGCCAGTTATGAGAAGCTGTGTCCCAGTGACACTGAACCTCGCAGGCATTGGACCTATTCTAATATTTTTTACAATTTCAGGCAGAATTTGAGCAGTTTAAGTTACATCTCAGTGCCTGCACTTTCTTCCTCAACTCCTTGAATTTCCCACTTAGAAGAATACATCTTGGGTGGTTTAACCATCTCACATAACCTTGTATATTGTATTTCTTATGTCAGAACCATAATCTGATTTTGGCCTGCTAGATACTACTGTAATGTAAAAGTAAAAATAAACTAACTAATAAAACTAATAAATAAGTAAGCTAACTAATAAAAAGAAGATATATGCATGTGAGAATTTTCTCTTAGGTCATGACAAAAGACAACAAATCCTTTACTGTCGTAACAAGAGCTTACAAGAGAAAGAGGAATAGGAATATTGATCATGACTTGTCTGCTTCTTCTTGAAAGATTGAGATGTATTGATTTAGGATTATTCTACAATTTCCCATTCAGTCAGGCAGAGAAAAGATGGCAATTCAAGAGAAGAAAATGTATTTTCTTTAGAATTCCAGTTGCACAAATTGATGCCAGGTGCTTATTTCTCACATCTACAATGCATCATGTAAAGGTACTCAAACAAAAGATCATTTCCAAAAATCCTCTAGGAAAGTAAAGTGAAATCTAAGCAAACAATAGTACCTCAGCCCAAATTATGATCCTGAAAACTCTAAGGCTGATCCTAAAGCCAGCTAAAGTCTATAGGTTTTTAGAGTTGCAATATTTCATTCTGACAGGAAAGATCTCTTCTTCCAGAAGACTGTTAGCTATAAGTGCAACTCACATTCTTTATTTCTGCTTGGATGCTCTTACATTAACTATTTCTAGGAAGAAAAGAGAGGTAAAAGTTTTGTTACATTTGCTCTTCTGATAGCCAAGAAAAATCTACCTTCACTGGAATTGGCAACCATGTTAGTTCCAGTGTAGCATCTGATAACTTTGGTTGTCAGATGAATATGGATTCAGGTCGAATTTTTCCATCTAAATCTTTGGTTCAGATCAAAGTCCCTTTTAAGTAATTGATTCATATTCAGTTTGTTTGGGTTATAGATTCATATTCAGATTTGTTTGAATGGAATTTAATTCAATATATTATTTAAATCTGTCATTATATTCAAAACATGATTTTTCAGAAAACCCTTCTGTCTAATAAAACACACAAGTATTTGAGCAGTTACAGAATACCTTAAAGGCACTTGTCTGAGCTGCTAAACAAGAATCATATATAATGGAGTGCCAAACCCAAGTCAATAATTAAAAGTGTGTTTATTTTCCAAGTAAAAAAAAAAAAAAATAATTAGTCTGTTTCTAAAGTTAGTATACAAAACTAGTTTCTTAATTTGAGCATGTAGACAATGACTAGAGTCCTTCAAGAAAACAGCAAGACAAAATTTTTGGTAAGTGATATTATCAAGAATTAGCCATATATTTGAATCCAGGTGCTGGTGCTTTGTCTACTCATTCTTTTCTGAATGAATTTCCTGATGCAGAAGGACGTTAAAGAAGATATTTTAAAAACAGAAAAAATATCTAAGAAAGGTACTGCTTAAAACAAGCATCACATATACACTGAAGAATTTACGTGAAATATGTGTGGAAGCATTCTGTTCACTGAAACATCTTCCATATAGCCTATTTTCTGTCTTCAGTTTCAAAGTCTTGGAAATTCCATCTTCTTTTATGGTAATTATTGCTTCATTGGGAGGCTTTTCTTTTCCTAATGATGCAATAGTCAGCAGTTTATAAATGCAGTCTCTGCTCTTCTGGAACACTTAGCCTTCATGTTGCTTCCAGTCACTTTGAGCTCCAAAAGAAAATTCAGAAGGAACCAAACAGATAATGTGCAGCTTACCTGGTCATCCAGTGTGCACAAGAAATAAAGTATGTTTTATTCAGACAGCATATAATGCAAAGCCATCAAACAATTTCAACTTCCAAATCTTTTATAAGAAAGAGGTATGACTGAGCAGCAGTGTTGTAAAACCCCATTTTCAGAGGCTTTGTACTATCAGATGAAAAAAACCATTTGGATGCGATTTCCAATGGTTATTGTTAGCCCAAAGAAGACTTGAAGTGTGTGTTTGTGAAAATAGTTGGTAAAATCTATTCATTTATCCTAAGACAAACTGTTTTTCAGCTGCTTTTCATCTCCTGCCTTCAATATTCCTCTCCCCAGTGAAATTACATAGAACATCTGTCCAAGAAAATGCCAAATACATCTTGATAGATTAAGTAGAAATAAGAGGAGGAGCTCACCCAGCACAAGAGGGTGGCTGGAAACATGAGAGAATTGCTTATCCAAGCAGAAGAGAGGGAGTGAAAGAAGTGATTTTGGTATGTTTAAAGAAAAATGGTTACAAAACAAGGTAATAAGTCCCTGAAATTTAATCCATATGCACAGTATTATTTTTCCTGAAAAGTGTTTAGTAACATACACACTCCTGCCAATTCTTATGACAGATATGTGGTATATATGTTTTACCATTAAGTATAAGTTTATAGAGTTATACAAAAATAAATACATAAATAAATCCCAGTTTGCTTCTTTTTGCTATTG
Organism: Anser anser; assembly: GCF_964211835.1. Lineage (NCBI taxonomy): Eukaryota > Metazoa > Chordata > Aves > Anseriformes > Anatidae > Anser > Anser anser. The sequence goes on along the minus strand of NC_139722.1, from coordinate 45,146,899 downwards.
GCAATGGTGGTTTCTACACTTGCAGCTCGAGAAACTTAAACCCTAGCATATCAAAAGCAAGATAAAAAGTAGATTTTTTTTCAATGCAGTTTCATGATTTTTAAATTCTGAATGATAACTCTGCAAATCTTGTCAGTTGAAGGTACTACATAGTATATGTCCCTGTCAATACTAACAGAAATGTTACTCATTTTATGCTAACTCCATTTGGCTCACCTCCTGCAACATGAGAAGCAAAAGCATGTCTTCTGCTCAAAGGAGGGTAGGTACAAGATAACTGACTACTAATGTGATCATTCCAGTCTGCAGTTAGGCACTGTGACTTTGGCATGCCAGACATTATCAAGCCTGTCATTATCCGGATGGTTTGTCTCTATTGGAGTGAAGATGAGATGGCAGAGAAAAGAATAGTGAAACATGAGAGATTGCAGTCAGATATCTTATCTAACTAGGTTCAGCTATAGGTTCAGGTGCTAACGGAGCCAACTAGGAAAGGTGCCCTCCTAGACCTGTTGCTAGAAAACAGAGAGGGTCTGGTGGGAGATGTGGTGATTGGTGGCCGCCTTGGTCAAAGCGACCATGAAGTGGTTGAGTTCAAAATTTACGGTGACAGAAGGAAAAGTGCCACCAAAACCTCATCCCTAGATATGGGGAAAGCGGACTTCAGGCTGCTCAGGGAACTAGTCAGCAAGGTCCCCTGGGAAACTGCTCTTGAAGGCCTCGATGTCCACCAGTGCTGGTCATTCTTTAAACGATGCCTCCTAGAAGCACAAGATCAAGCAATTCCTAAATATCGCAAGTCAGGCAGGCGGGGCAGGAGGCCGGCGTGGCTGACCAGGAACATTCTAATGGAGATTAGGCGGAAACAGAGAGTGTTTCGCTACTGGAAGGAGGGCCAGGTGTCATGGAAAGAATACAGGGATGCTGTTCGTGTTTGTAGGCAGAAAATTCGTGTGGCCAAAACACACCTAGAGTTGAAGCTGGCTGTGTCTGTGAGAGAAAATAAAAAGGGCTTTTTCAGATATGTGAATGGAAAAAGGAGAACTAAAGAATACATAGGGCCGCTCCTTGATAGGGAAGGTCTCCTCACAGACAATGACATAGGCAAAGCAGAGACGCTTAACGCCTTCTTTGCCTCTGTCTTCAATGCCGATGATGGGCTTCGGGACCCAGGGTGCCCTGAGCTAGAGGACCGGGACGGTGGGGATGACAAACTCCCAACCGACCCTGAACGTGTGCGGGATTTGCTACTCCACCTGGATCCCTACAAGTCCATGGGTCCGGATGGGATTCATCCCCGGGTGCTGAAAGAGCTGGCGGACGTCATCGTGGAACCTCTCTCAATTATTTTTCAACGATCCTGGGAATTTGGAGAGGTCCCGGTAGACTGGAAGCTGGCAAATGTTGTGCCGATTTACAAGAAGGGTCAGAAAGAAGACCCTAGCAATTACAGGCCTGTCAGTCTCACGTCAGTGCCTGGTAAAATCATGGAGAAGATGGTTCTCGAACTTATTGAGGCACACCTGGGGGACAAAGCAGTCATTGGTCCCAGCCAGCATGGGTTTGTGAAGGGTAGGTCCTGCCTAACTAACCTGATTTCCTTTTATGATAAGATCACCCGTATGATGGACCAAGGGAAACCAGCTGATGTGATTTTTTTGGACTTCAGCAAGGCTTTTGACACGGTTTCCCATAGGATCCTACTGGACAAAATGTCCACCATACAGCTAAATAAAAACATCATACGATGGGTGAGCAATTGGCTAACGGGCAGGGCCCAAAGGGTTATGGTAAATGGGGCTGCGTCAGGCTGGCGGGCGGTCACCAGTGGGGTCCCTCAAGGCTCCATTTTAGGGCCGGTACTTTTCAATATTTTTATAAATGATCTGGATGTAGGAATAGAAGGTATTTTGAGCAAGTTTGCTGATGACACCAAACTTGGAGGAGTTGTGGACTCGAATGAGGGTGGAAAGGCCTTGCAGAGGGATCTGGATAGGTTGGAGAGCTGGGCGATCACCAACCGCATGAAGTTCAATAAGAGCAAGTGCCGGGTCCTGCACCTGGGACGGGGAAACCCTGGCTGCACATACAGACTGGGCAATGAGACGCTAGAGAGCAGCCTAGAAGAGAGGGATCTGGGGGTCGTGGTAGACAGCAAGTTGAATATGAGCCAGCAGTGTGCCCTGGCGGCCAGGAGGGCCAACCGTGTCCTGGGGTGCATCAAGCACGGCATCGCTAGTAGGTCAAGGGAGGTGATTGTCCCGCTCTACTCTGCGCTGGTGCAGCCTCACCTCGAGTACTGTGTGCAGTTCTGGGCACCACAGTATAAAAAGGACATGAAACTCTTGGAGAGTGTCCAGAGGAGGGCTACGAAGATGGTGAAAGGCCTGGAGGGGAAGACGTACGAGGAACGGCTGAGGTCACTGGGCCTGTTCAGCCTGGAGAAGAGGAGGCTGAGGGGAGACCTCATCACAGTCTACAACTTCCTCGTAAGGGGGTGTCGAGAGGCAGGAGACCTTTTCTCCATTAACACCAGTGACAGGACCCGCGGGAACGGGGTTAAGCTGAGGCAGGGGAAATTTAGGCTCGACATCAGGAGGGGGTTCTTCACAGAGAGGGTGGTTGCACACTGGAACAGGCTCCCCAGGGAAGTGGTCACTGCACCGAGCCTGTCTGAATTTAAGAAGAGATTGGACTGTGCACTTAGTCACATGGTCTGAACTTTTGGGTAGACCTGTGCGGTATCAAGAGTTGGACTTGATGATCCTTAAGGGTCCCTTCCAACTCAGGATATTCTATGATTCTATGATTCTATAGCTACAGTCAGGGAGAGACACTTAGAGGAGAGACACTTAGATGAGGGGAAGAGTATCCTTGTAAAGTAATCGATCTCATCATAAGACAGTATCTAAGATAAGCAGCTCCAGAGAATTTTTTTGTGGATAACGAACTTAGAATCATAGAATCACAGAATGGTATGGGTTGGAAGGGACTTTAAAGACCATCAGGTTCCAACCCCCCTGCCATGGGTAGGGACACCTTCCACTAGACCAAGTTGCTCAAAGCCCCATTCAGCCTGGCCTTGAACACTTCTAGGGAAGGGGTTTCTCTGGGAAACCTATTCTAGTGCTTCACCACCCTCATAGTAAAGAATTTCTCTCTAGAACTTGAAGGAGACCCCTATTTTCACATGGCAAGAATTGGACAAAGTGAGAGCTAGTCAGCCTGGACAAGGTTTCAGTGTAATTTACCTCAGCTGGTGTATGTTGAAGTCTCTAAACTGCCGTGACACAGTATTATCTGGGGTAGTTAAATTTTGTTCAGGTATGCATACACATATTGCTGTCCTGTGTAATTGCAGCATCTTTCTATCCAATACAGACCCCACTGAAATACATTTCACCAATCTTATTAAAGAGACCATTCCAGTAACCTGACTGGACTGACATTGCATTTAAAGGGAAACTGGTTCTTGAGAAATAAGAATAGCATCTAGTGATTGTGAGACTCTTTCATAAATGGTTACCCTAACTAAACAAGATCTGTGTTGATTTGAGTGGACTGAGAATATACCTGTTTCTACAAGCCCCAAAAAACACTTAGCCAAGACTTTTGGAGGTACTAAAAATGGACTTCTGAGCAGTTAAGATATAATTAAGCATTAAAGATCATTTACACTAGAAAGTAAATGAAGGTACACTGGAAACCTGGAAAGTGGCCAACAAATCTTTACTATTCCCATGAGGTATTAAGAATCACTTTTAGATTTGTAAGGCGCATACTTAAGCCAGTGAAAAAACAACAGAAAAAAAAATTGTTGGTGACTTCTACACAATATTCAAATGTACTTAAGAAACCATGGTTAAATCAGTTTCTGTTGTCTCTTTCATGTTTTCCAGAAAATGATATTCAAAAGATGTAGTTTTCTATGTCTTCTACCTACAGAGCTGTAAGTGGTTGTTAACTGACTCTGCACTCCAAGTTAGAAAAACCCCTTATGGCAGAATGGAAATAAGTCTTCCAAAAGCCTTCAAAATTTGCCCTTAGAGCTGTGGAGTAAGTGAAAATAAATGTTTGTTTGTTTGTTTTTTCTTGTAGGACTTTTCAAACATCTTTGCCAGTCTCTGCCATGCACTCAACAGTGCTGCATGTTTGTTATCAGTGAGAAAATGTTAATAAATTACATGTTAATAAATATTACTAAATTGTCACATTAATAGTAAATAAATATTCTGTATGAGCAATTGCTTTCAATTATAAAACAGTTCAAATTTTCTCTCCTCGTTTTCTAAATTGTATCGTTGGCCAGTTTTGGATATGTGAATAAACTTCAGGTAGAATACTTTGTTACTGATTGCTGTATTTTTCTCCAACTTTGTAGAAATCTATTGAGCTCGTGACAGGACTGTTGTTTCTCTCCCGACTCCCAGTGCAATTGGAGTATTTTAATATTCAGTTTCTTTTTGTAATTTAGACTGATACCATTACATCAAGGGCGTGTATGGGTCAGTAGAGCATCTGAAGCTAATTTATAGCCCCAGGAAATTACTGACTCCTAAGGTTTCATACTAGTGCCAAATTTCTGTAACACTTTCTTTTTCCAGCCACCTTCATTTATAAGGATTTTATAATATATTGTAGAAGGTCATTAATTGTAATCATTGTGTCTATTCAGCAGGTCCAATTATTGGTTGTGGGAAGTTTAAACTGGTATTTTACCAGGATAAAATAAATCCTTACCCCTTGACTCTTACAGCATTATGATCTTACAGACACAGAACAGTAAATTCTCACATGACTCCAACCCTGCTCTCCATATAGACATATCCTAGAATTCAATGATAGAGTCCAACTTGTGAGGTGGCATCTTGGCTCCATTAAAGTTAATGGAAGAATTCACACTGGCTTCTGTAGGGATTTTACTAATACATTTCTTTGTCATTGTGGTAGCTCTTATTACTCTACGTGCTGCAAGACCTTGTCCTTCAACAGTCCTAGACCACACACTGTTTTAAGGATATTAGACCACCTTTCCCAGAATAAAAAAAAAACATTGCATATTTGTTCTTTTTAACTTTTTTTTTTCCTATCTCTATCAGCCTACTGTAGCCGCATCTGTGCTCATAGAATCATAGAATCATAGAATGGTTTAAGTTGGAAGGGACCTTAACTACCACCAAGTTCCAACCCACCTGCCATGGACAGGGACACCTTCCACCAGACCAGGTTGCTCAAAGCCAGTCTAACCTGACTTTGAACACTTCCAGGGATGAGGCATCCACAACGTCTCTGGGCAACCTGTTCCAGGGCCTTACCACCTTCATAATAAAGAATTTCTTCCTAATATCTAATCTAAATCTACTCTCTTCTAGTTTAAAACCATTTCTCCTTGTCCCATCACTCTGCTCCCTGACAGAGTCCCTCCTCAGCTTTCCTGTTGGTCTCCTTTAGGTACTGGAAAGCCACTACAAGATTTCCTCAGAGCCTTCTCTTCTCCAGGCTGAACAGCCTCAGCTTCCTCAGCCTCCCATAGGAAAGGTGCTCCAGCCCTTTTATCATCCTTGTGGCCCTCCTTTGGACTCATTCTAATACATTAATGTCCTTCTTATACTGGAAGCCCCAAAGCTGAATGCAGTACTCCAGGCAGGGTGTCATGAGAGCAGAGTAGAGGGGGAGAATCACATCACTCAACCTGCTGGCCACACTGCTTTTGGTGCAGTCCAGGACACAGCTGGCTTTCTGGGCTACAAGCACAAATTGTTGGTTCATGTTGAGCTTTTCATCAGCCAGCACACCCAGGTCCTCTCCAGCAGCCTCCTCAGGGCTGCTCTCAATCAGTTTCCCGCCCAGCCTATATTTGTGCCTGGGATTGCCCCATTCCAGATGTTGGACCTTGCACTTGGCTTTGTTGAACTTCATGAGGTTTGCACAAGCCCACCTCTCAAGCCTGTCCAGGTCCCTCTGGATGGCATCCCTTCCCTGCAGCATGCCGACCGCACCACACAGCTTGGTGTCATCGGCAAACTTGCTGAGGATGCACTCAATCCATCTGCCCAGGATGTTAAAGAGCACCAGTCCTAACACCAATCTCTGAGGAACACAGATCCTCACTGATCTCCACTTGGACATTGAATGGAGATCGTAGAAGGAAGTGGATCATCTTAGAAGGTATAAATAAAAGGCAGGGGAACACAAAGAATGACAGTAGGCCCACAGAGCACAGCTAAGCCATGGCACACCTGGTTGACTCATAGATTCCTGCTGCCTATTACATCATAGTCAACTTTGCACTTTGGCCAAAGGGCACTATACTTTCTTTCGTCTTCACCACAGTACAAGCCTAAACTTTTGTAATGCTTTCTCAGCTCCTATCTGTAGTATCTGATTTGGTTTTTGGCTTGTCTCAGATCATACGTACACTTCGAGAGCCCATTATCATAAAGATTTCATTGGACGAAATAACCAGGAGCCTATACTGCACATTTCTGAGGAGTTAAAGTAGTAGCTATTTGGAGAGAAAAAGAACTTACTGAGATACACCTTTCTGCACATATGGAAATATTTAGCTACTCGTTGTCACATAGGTGTTTTCTACAGATTTGGCATAATACATAGTAGTAAAGTTGCGACATTTCATAAAATCTGCCAGCAAGTAGTTTAAAATATTTACAGGATATAATTTTAAAGCTCCCAGGAGCAGGTAGGTTTGGTCTCAATATATCATTTGCACGTTTTTTTTTTTTTGGTTTGGGGGTTTGTTTGTTTTTTGGTCGTTTTTTTTTTTTTTGATTGTTTGTTTTATTATTTTTGGTTTTGGATTTTTGATTTTTTTTTTTTGTAATTATGATTTTTTTAAGCAAAGAATAAATTTGAGATGAACTGATGTCATAAAGATGGCCAAGTAAGGAACTAATTTATATAAACTCACGTACCACATATCAAGCATCTGGCTCTTGCTGTAAAATGCATAAAAAACACCTAAAAACAGTATTTATGTGGGACACTAGAGATTCAGTTATCGAGCTCTACAGTGATTGCTGTCACTTTATTTTTAGCTGCTCTTTATTATATATCCTCCACTTTTTCCCCAGGTAGCTGGAATTCCAAGATTTTTGGTCATAAATCAAATCTTAAAGAATGATAGAAAATAAAGAAGGATTTTTTAGGCCGCTAATATATATCTCATTTCCTGCATTTCTCACATAAACAAAATTTCTTTAAACAGATAAACTGATCTAAGCAAGGGAAGTGGAAGTTAAGAATTACAGCTTTGGTCCTACAATGAGATCTCTGTGTGAGACCTTGGCAAGAGTAAAGCCTAGCTCATAAAATCTTTGGAACAAAAGGATACAACAGAATTGTCAGTAAAGTTAGGGCAATGAGGTAAACTCTCTAAAGCTGAGCATTCATTTAATAATGCTCATATTTTAAAACATGCATTCTGAATATTCTCTAGAGATTTAAATAATTACCAGGATGTACATCATGATAAAATCCTTCTCCAAGTCCCCCCCCCTCCACCCAGTTTTGTAACTGTGAAATAGAGGAATTCATTCATTTATATATTTTTTCTAATAACTATAAATGTAGGTAAAATGTAGTTTGCTACAAATCCTTAATATAAGCATTTTGTTGATCATATCAACTAGTTATATTATTCTAACTTTGTCTTCTATTATTTTATGTATGCTGCACCTATAGGGTCAACTTCAACCAGGTATGGCCCAGTATAACATTGCTTCTTCATGCAAGTATTCCATTATATAGTGATTGCTTTCAGAATTCTGGTGCCAAAACAAATAAGTTGTTTTAAGAATTCATTCCTTCCTAACACAAAATTTTAAAACAAACAAACAAAAAAATCTTATGAGAATATATGTTTGAATTTTAAATACGTAAATGTCTAAAGGGGATACAAATTATTCTGTCATATTTTTACTGCCCAGACAGGGTACATAGTTACATTTTTTTAGTGATTTATGTTCTGTTGTACATTCTACTTCTGTTTTTTGTGTCTAGACTGTGATCCTCAAAACCAACGAGCTGACTACCCCTTAAGCATGGGGTACCAAAATACCTAGATTTTTCAACTTCTACCACTGAAAGCTTAGAGAAAACTTATTTCTAGACATCTCTACATGCTCAATTGTACTCCATTCCTGCCCCCAAAAATTCTCTGTTTTTGATTCTATGTACTCCAGAATCATGATTTATAGTCTGGGGACTGTCCAGTGACCCCAACTGAAACTTCTCTCTTAGTCAAAAAAACAATGCAAATAGTTTTCCATCAACCACTCTGTTGAATTGCAAATGAAAACTAATTCAATTTAAAATATGGAAAGTTTAGCGTTCCTTAATTGGCATTCCCCCTTTCTCCCCCCCGAAGCAACAACATAAAATCATATCGTGAAATCTGTCCCCCAACAGTGTTATCATTTCTTTGGGGAAAAATGAAGTAGGAAGAAAATAGGTACTACCTTAGTACTGACTGACCTCAGCTCTGACTGACTATAGACTCATGGTCTTTGCACAAAGTAGGCACAATCCAGTATGATACACAGCATTTCTTCAAAGGATCATCCATTTTAAATATGTTTCAATCTATCTCATCTGCATTAATCTTCAGCTGCTGTGGCCATTTATAAGGGGAGTCTTCAGATGGTGATTAAGTTGCAGGGAATCTTCAGATGATTGCTTAGCTAACAACAGGCCAGACGTTTTTGAGGTCTTGCACCTAGATTTTCTCAGTCCAGCCCAACCCAGCTATATTCTTCTTTAATCCATCTTTTCTACTACATCTAACTACCACTGTATCATTGAAATGGAATCCCTAAGGTAGGGAGGAGACCTTTGGATAACCTTTCTGAAAACAGCCAAAAGAATCATGAGAGATTATGCATTTGTTCTGCTTTAGTGACCAAGACTCAGCATTTAAAATAACAGGCACATTACCTTGTGTCTGAGCAGGCTTTGTTGGTGCATAACTGCATGGTGATCCAATGGGTCATTGTATTTGGAGAACTAGTACAGAAAGTTCCCAAAAGTGTTTGTCAGCTTCTGGTTGTAGCTTATGCTCGTCTAGTCAATGAAAGCGTTGCCATATATCATCTCAGAGGATATCCCATTCTCACACAAGACTGTCTAGATTTTTCACTCAAATTTGGAAGCTGTTTATTCCGTTTGTATATGGCTGCTTGATCATCCTCATCTCCAAGAGGTTTATTGCCATCTGTACTAACCAACCTATGCCTCAGCCTACCAGCGTGTATACATGGATGAACTCATATCCATTTTGTAGTAACAGCATGAATTATGGTTTGAAGAAGAGTTCTATTTCCAGATGGACTTTCCACCTAGAAAGTTATTTTAGTCCCTTTTCAGCTTTTTTTTATTATTATTATTATTATTTATTTATTATTTTTTTTCCCCTGTCCACCATCAGGTACTGTATATGGGCAACAACAATTGTCTTTAAAAAAAAAAAAAAAGCTACCAAGACATAACTTTAAAAAGAAAATGCAGATTATAGTGGTTCACAAGCTGAACGTATGCTTACAATGTTATGCTGCTGACGCTGAAAACATAAATAAATAAATCCAAAGATCACATTGAAATATATAAGCAGGAGGGTGGCTTGCAAAATGCATGAGTAGTAAGGCAAATAAAGACAGCATACCTCAAAAGAGCTTCCTTTACTGATGAGCAATTTTAAAGAAAACTTACTCCATGTGTCTGTTCTCAAAACAGAAGCTCCAACTGGTCTACTGCTGGTTTTTCTGGGAATAGTCTTGGGAGACATCAAGCTAAAATTGCCTGTAGTTTCAGCAGATCTTGTTAACCATTCTCTGAGTTTACTTTATTTTTATTTCTTGAAATTCAGTTCTTCCTTTTGCCAGTTTCTGTGACCGATGAATTCTTACTGTATTTATCGTCACTCTTGTCCAAACTGCTCTCACCTTTTGATTCTCAGCCACTTCTAACTCACTTAAATCTTCTGCAGATGTAATCTGTCAATATTCTGTACCTCAGATGAAGTGTTTGAACACTTGATATTTCCTTTTCTCCCACCTGTCATCCTGAACAAGCTATACTTTTTATATGAAACAGCCACTCATCAGAGTTATCTCACCACGTTTTTGCTATGCCAATTCAGTTGCAGTTTTGGTCATGTATTAAGGATCCCAGTGCCTTTTGCTTATTTCTCGTATTTCTTGCATTACTATTCAGGCATTTAAGTTTGGTGTGTAAACTGAGCAATAGGAGAAAGAAGATGGAAACAAAAACAATGACGATGACAACAGCAACAAACCAAAAGTAAAACCAAACCAAAACCAAATAAAAACAAAAACAAAAAGGACAGTAGCTCAATCTCCCCTAGTTTTAGACCTTTTGCCCTTCATGCTGCTGTGTGAACTTTCAGCTGTTATTTTCTGCTCTTAAAATATTACTCACTAGATTATCAGACAGCAAGCAAAGTTTTTTTTCTCTTTTCTCATGGGGCAGAATACACCCTTGGCTACACACTAGCACACGTTCAAGAAAGACAAAAGCTTATTGGTGACACCATGTTGAGGCATTTATTTCCAAAGCTCATTTTTCATCAATATCACCTGTGACGAGTAAAGTGAATATCTCCCATGGTCTCAACCTTTTTCCTAGTGTCTGGTAACAAAATTCAGTGACTCAAGAAAATATTATTGTTAATGTGCAACTGGGAAAAATAAAACAAAACAAAACAATACAAAACAAAAACATAACCTACATATTTATAATGCATGCATCATGAAATAAGTGCATAAGGTATATTCAATAATATAAGCCTATTCAAAACATGCACAGTGTCCTTTATGTTGTATATGTACAGCTTGTTCTGCCATTTCCTAGCTTTGAAAATGTGAAAATGCAAAGGTAATAAACACGTTTAATATGGTAATGTGTAATAGTACATCTTGTTAAAATAATATATTTTCAAAGACAATTTCAGATCTTTCTACAAAAATCAAAATAAATGTGCAATATTATGCTGGCAGTCAAATGACTCTTTTATATGGAGGTGTTCTCATTCATTTAAAGATTTTACATATTCTGTGTGCAGTTTATACTAACAGAAGTGATAGCATAGTGGAAGTTGGCCAGTCTAATAGCACAGACTTAGTGCAACACTTCTGTATTGAAAGTCCTTTATTCTGTAAGGGCAATTTTGCAAATTGTGCTCTGTAGCAACATTTTCAGATTTAGATACTTCCGTTTATAAGACAGGAAAGTTAAACAAATAACTTGTTAATGAAAGCAAACATGCATTGGTTGAATGGATATATACACAAGATATATACAATGGGTATATTCAAGGGAGAAGTTAGTAAATATTGAAATTTTGGTCCTTAATTTTGGTCCTGCTACACTGGACTTTCGGAGAGCCAACTTTCACCTCTTCCAGGACCTGCTTGGGAGTATCTCATGGGCTAGGTTGCTAGAAGGCAAGGGTGCTTGTGAGAGCAGGGCTACATTTAAACAGCACTTTAACATTTTTTAGATCCAAGCTCAGGATCGGTGCATCCCTAAGAGTAGGAAATCGGGGAAGGGGGGCAGGAAACCTGCATGGATGAGCAAGGAGCTCATCGATAAGATCAAAAGGAAGAGGAAGGTCTATGAAATGTGTAAAAAGGGCCTGTCCTTTTGGGAGGAGTGTAGAAGTGTTGTCAGGGCCTGCAGAGACTTGACAAGGAAGGCTAAAGCCCACCTAGAGATGAGGGTTGCAGAAGAGATAAAAGATAATAAGAAGGGGTTTTTTTAAGTATGTAGACAGTAAAGGAAGACTAGGGATAATGTGGATCCCTTGCTGAATGAGGGGGAAGTCCTGGTAACGGGAGACGCCGAGAAGGCGGAGATACTGAATGCTTTCTTTGCTTCTGTCTTTGCTTCAAGGACTCCCCCCTGGGACTCCTCGACCCTGGCGGGAGGACAAAGGGTCTGGGAAATGGAGGGCTCCCCCCTGGTTGACGAGAGAGTGGTTTGGGAGCGTCTGAGTGGGCTCAACGCACACAAATCCATGGGTCCCGATGGGATTCATCCACATGTGCTAAGGGAGTTGGCAGAGGTGATCTCCAAACCGCTCGCTATCATCTTTGAAAGGTCCTGGAGAACAGGAGAGGCGCCTGAAGACTGGAGGATAGCCAATGTCACTCCAGTCTTCAAGAAGGGCAAGAAGGAGGATCCGGAAACTACAGGCCAGTCAGTCTCACCTCTGTCCCTGGAAAAGTGTTGGACCAGTTTGTTCTGGATGCCATCTCCAAGCAATTGGAAGAGAAGAATGTTATGAGGAGTAGTCAGCATGGATTCACCAAGGGGAAGTCGTGCTTGACCAACCTCATTGCCTTCTATGATGGCATCACCAGCTGGGTAGATGGGGGGAGAGCAGTGGATGTCATCTACCTTGACTTTAGCAAGGCTTTCGATACTGTCTCCCATGACATCCTGATAGCAAAGCTGAGAAAGTGTGGGATAGAGGAGTGGACAGTAAGGTGGGTTGAGAACTGGCTGACTGGCCAAGCTCAGAGGGTGGTGGTCGGTGGCACAGAGTCCAGTTGGAGACCTGTGACTAGCGGCGTTCCCCGGGGGTCAGTGCTGGGTCCAGTCTTGTTCAACATCTTCATCGACAACCTTGATGAGGGAATAGTGTCTGCCCTCAGCAAGTACGCTGATGACACAAAGCTGGGAGGAGTGGCTGACACGCCAGAAGGCTGTGCTGCCATTCAGTAAGACCTGGACAGGCTGGAAAGACGGGCAGGAAGAAACCAAATGAGGTTTAATAAGAGCAAGTGTTGAGTCCTGCACCTGGGAAGGAAAAAACGGATGTATCAGTACAGGCTGGGGGACAACCTGCTGGAGAGGAGCTTTGAGGAGAGGAACCTGGGGGTCCTGGTAGACAACAGGTTGACTGTGAGCCAGCAGTGTGCCCTAGTGGCCAAGAGAGCCAATGGGATCCTGGCGTGCATTAAAAGGAGCGTGGCCAGCAGGTCAAGGGAGGTGATCCTCCCCCTCTACTCTGCCCTGGTCAGGCCTCACCTGGAGTACTGTGTCCAGTTCTGGGCTCCCCGGTACAAAAAAGACAGGGATCTCCTGGAAAGAGTCCAGCGGAGGGCCACAAAGATGATATGGGGCCTGGTGCATCTCCCCTATGAAGAAAGGTTGAGAGACCTGGGTCTGTTCAGCCTGGAGAAAAGAAGACTGAGAGGGGATCTCATCAGTGTGTATGAATACCTGCAGTGTGGGAGACAGGGGGATTTGGCCAACCTCTTTTCAGTGGTTTGTGGGGACAGGACAAGGCGTAATGGCCACAAGATAGAGCACAGGAAGTTCCGCACCAACATGAGAAAGAACTTCTTCACAGTGAGGGTGACGGAGCACTGGAACAGGCTGCCCAGGGAGGTTGTGGAGTCTCCTTCTCTGGAGATATTCAAGGCCCATCTGGATGCCTTCCTGGGCAGCCTGCTCTAAGGAACCTGCTTTGGCAGGGGGGGTTGGACCCGAGGATCTTTCGAGGTCCCTTCCAACCCCTTCAATTCTGTGATTCTGATTCTGTGATTAATGTTGTGAGAAGCAAGCTAGTAATGGGTTTGTCAGGGTGTTAGAAGGGGACTATTGTGCCATTTATATCTCTGAATTGGAGCCATTCTGGAATGGCCAGAAGGTCTTCATAAAATTTGACAACATATCACAAAGGGCATCAAAAAGAAATCAGGAATTTCAAGGCCCAAAGTATTGGTTTAGATGTGCATTTTTTTAACTTAATAACAAGGATTAATAATGAATACAAGAGAGAGATTCAAGTATCATTTTCATTCAATATAAATGAACCAATGTTAATTTACTTTAAGATAGTGCCCTGCCAGAAATGCTCCCTGCAAAGATACAGAGGATGAGCAACCAGCTGTATAAAGTCACCTGCTAGGCTAACAGAATTGCAGGAATTTATCCACATTGGCATTTAACTATGTAGATTCCCAGCCTCCACTTATGATGACTCTTGCTCACTTTAACAGTGCATGCCTCTAACCCATTAAAGCTGACAGTCACAGATGGTTTTGCAGAAGTTTTTCTGTTATACTGGCTACAAAAGCTGGTTTGGATTGGAATCAAGCTGTTTATTGCCGAGTATGATATAACACACTGACGGTGGTGAATCAATTAGGTGTTTCTGCAATAGCCTGCACAGCAAAAATAGCATTTACTGCCAAGCAGTAAAATGATTAAGTAGAAAATCTGGAATGTATTTTTTTCAGGTGACTAGAGAGAACATTACATTTTAAAATCATCTGGAGTTCCCAGAAAGCAATTCAAATTTATGGCAATGTAGTTGGGGGACGCATCAGCTGATGGGATATAATGGATGAATTATGTGCTAGTTCTAGTAAATCTTCATGTATTGTCATACTCTGTACTCCAGTGACCAGATTGTCACAGACGGTTTGCATACCTTTCCTCTTCCTCAGGCACAGGCATGTTTTATCTTGAGCACATAGCTGATGCAACAACAGCATGTGCTTGTCTCTGAGCTAGGCAACTTCACCCTTTTTCTGTGGAGAGTAATCCAAAACCCAGTGAAGTTAGAGAGATTTTCTTAGAGCTTCAATACACACTCTTGATATTTTTTTTCTACCGTGTACACTCAGTAAATTTTATCTACATAATTTAATGGTTCTGTGACAAAATAATTATTTGTTTAGTTCTTTACTTTTCATTACTTCAGAACAGAATGAATTCAGTCCGGATTCTATCAGTGTAATTCAGTGTTTGGCTGAGTATTGGGTTCGAAACTTAGTGATATTAAGAATATTTGCATATTATAGAAATCAAAGCCCTGAAGCCTTTGCTACCAGAAGAAGGAGAGAGAGAGAGAGAGAGAGAACAGTGACCCTTCCTTATGCCATTGTTATACTTGTTATATAGATTCTACTGGTAGGATACAAAATTCAAGCCCACTCCATTAAAATATTTTAAAATATTTCAAAAACCATTAAAATGCTATCTTACACTTTTATAATAATTCCATGTGGGACTCAGTAGGTTCTAAGGCATTGTTAAAAGTTGTCACTCTTTTTGTCCTTTGTACTGCTGAAGAATTTAATGGTGTTAATTTGAAAGTAAATAAACAAATGATCAATCAAAATTGATTTCTTAAATATAGCCAGCATGTAAAAAGAAAGCCAATTAAGAGCCCTAGATGGCTAGTAAAATGTGAACGCATAAAGAAAATCTCTTAACATATGTCCCCTTATCCAAATGGGATCTCCATGATCTCATGATTTAATGTAAACATATTGATTAAGCTTAATGATATAAATGCAAGCATATTACTTCTTTTAAAGATCATAGAGCACTTTCTCAATGAAGATGTGATATAGAGATTGATTATTTTTTTTTCCAGTTTGGTCAAATTTGTGGAAGAGATCAAAAGAAAGAAACCCAAAGCCATTTGCTGCATACATATTCTCTCCCAGCACATCTACCACATTTCCCTCTCCTGAGCCCACTATGTACTTGTAGTGAAATTCTACATACTCTGTTCTTTTCATATGCTGGCTATTTGACAGAAAAATTCCCTTGGCACAAAGTCTTATTGCAGCAGCCAGATATACTAGTGAGTACTAATCGCATCAAACATTACTTAGATTCAGATAAAATTCAACTAAACAAGCTTAGGTTCCAAATTCCCTTCCTTCTACTCATTAGTGGCCTGATTCCAAACATGTTGATGGAAAAACCCTCAAGAGCTTTAGTAGTCTTTGGACTGAGCTGTCAAATAACCACATTATAAATTCTATTCTTTTTACAGTCTCTTTCCTTTTGACCCAGCAGTAGAAAATCAGGCTATTCAAAATGCTTACCACACACAGTATACATTCTGTGGTGAGAGTGAATCTACATTTCAGATACAGAACCCCAGGGTAAAAAGAAGGGATAGAGTTCATAGTCCTTATTGAATAGGTGAAGCAGGTCTTGGTTATACCTTCCCCCATTAGAGAAGATGCAGTCTTCCTGGGTCAACTCAACTCCCTTAGCCAATGTATTTAGGAAACTCAAGGGCCTCTGGAAGATGATCCAGACTACCTAAGGTAAGTATCCACCTTTCTCTCTTGGCAGTGTATGAAATCTACTGGAATGTTTATAGTGACTGTATCTACATGGGATCCAGGCTATCCTATCTAGTGGTACTAATCCATTCTAAAATAACATCTAAGGCTAACATGGTTAACTCTTTCAGTAACACAAAATGATCAAGACTTTCTCAACAGTTTTGCAATTATTAGACTTAGAGAACTAGACCACAGCTGTAGGATCTCCACTTGTGGGTAGTCATGTCAAGCCAATGTCTCCAACATCCTTGTATTCATGGCATTCAGCTAGGAGCAATCCCTTTGCTGTGTACTGTTCACTTTTGGACTCATATGTGTTGTAGTATCTCCTGAAACTGCTCACTGTGCATTTAGTGTGGAAGAGTTATAGAGCCTAACTTTCACACAGGATCAGGCAGAACTGGACACCCACACAGCATTTGTTGGAAAGTTCATTCATCTAAAGGTTCATGGAATAAAAGTTGAAAAACCTACTATGAGCAGGAGAAAACCAAGGATTTCACCTACCTCATCTAACAACCCTGAAGAAAAGAAACAATATGGGTGTTCCCTTTCCCACATCCCTGATCTATGATTCTTATATTCCTGGTGACACAGGCTCAACCCAAAGAGCAACACTAGCCCACCAAATGCTCCATGTATCCTCACATCAATGATTAACACAATTTCCTGGCAATATGAACATATATACCTTCTAAGCTTGAGATATACTCAGGTTTCCTCTTCCCAGACAAGTGCTTCAGTTAATGTCGTTATATAAAGTGTGAAATATCGCATCACTATTAACTGAGATGCTTATGCAGTACAGCAGCACTGGAAAATATGTGAAAAGTATCCTGTGTCTGCATCTGGTCTATTAAAAGCAGATTCGGCCCTGAGCTGACTGGGGAGGCTGCACACCTTTAAAGGAGTCTCTATGACTATGGCAGAGAAAAACTGTTCCCCTAAACATGCTCCCCTTCTCCCGTGTTTTGTAGAAGCCTAGACAAAAAGGTCACAGTGTCCCTTCTTATTTTCTACATATGAAGTTCTTATGTGAGCATGCTGTACTCTTGTCATTTCTGTTATTGACATCTGTGCTTATATGAGAATTTTTCATGGAACATGTAAAGCCACAATAAGTTATACAATAAATCAAATTAATGTGAGACAAAACATCACATTGTCACACATTTTCTAAATGAAAAGTACACATGATGTTGTTCAAAGTCAGGTCTTTTGTGTTTGGTTTTGTGTTTTTGTTTTGTTTTGTTTTAAGAGAATTTAAAAACTGCCACACTGTTTTCTGTAATTATCTCATTATCTTGCCTATCTTTATTTAACCTAAAATGGTAAGTACACCTTCTGAAGCATATTTAATGCCCTGGCTGCAATTAATTCATTGTCATTTCTGCTGCCATGATTATGTTCAGCTTTGAAACTGAAATTAGGATATGCCAATTAAAAGCTTGATCAAGTTATAATGTATCAAATTGTAGGTCTATAATAAATTATCTTCCCTGATTTTTGTAACTATGTTTAGTGGTTCATAAACTACAGGGCTTATTGTAATTCCTAATTATGAAAAGGTTACAAGGTTTGGCTTAATTAGCCAGTTTTACAGAATATAATTTACTGCAGTAAGTTATGTCTAGGCTGTATTAGTCTGCATATAAACATATTTCGGTATTCCATGAGAAAATGTTGTGGTTTTGAAAAGTGTCTGTTGTATAACAATTTATTTCTCCATTATTCTTAATCTCAGTGGCCTTTCCTCTGTTCTCAAAGAACATATTTAACATCAAATTTGGCTATGATATTCCATTTGAAGAAAACACATCAGTGGCCAACACATACATTTTGAACTAAGCAAGGGAGTAAAAATTTGGAGCTTTGCTGATCTGAAGTTATAGGAAAAACAAAGTTTTCTCTGCTATCTCTAGATTGTAAGAGACATCAGGCTCATACTTCAGCTCATTCATTGACCACTGGAGAGATTCCCTTGTTTACCTTCAGAACTGAACAAATGATTATCTTTACAGAGGAGGAGTGCTACAGCTTTCGAAATGTCATCCTTTCCTAAGCCATTACTAAACTCTGGATGCTAGATTAAATTATCAAATGCTTACACTTTTTGATACCTTTATTCTCATTTTTTTTTTTTACATTACTGATACATACATCTAAGGGACAGGTTCGGAGAATGAAATTCAGAGTACTACTAGAATGTAGGCTACTGAAACTAAAATCAGTTTCCTGAAAGCCCTCCCTCATCACTGCTTTTGAAATTTGAAATTGAAGTTCTGAAATTTCTTGGTTTGTGACTGAATATACCCAGAAGCTACTCAGTTTTGGCACGTGTAAGAACTAATAGCCAAGCTCAAAAATGTCTTAAGCTCCAAAAAGCTACCTAATTCTGACTAATGTTTTGGAGATACCTCATCTTCTAATTATTTACTGAAGATGTATGCTTAATACACTGAGAGGCTTAACATCCCTAAAAAAAAATGTGCCAATAGTCTCATTTTTCTTTTAAATCAGAACCAGAAATAAAACCACACTCTATGGAAGTCACCAACAAAATGCACAAGATGCTTTTGCAGGGATATGTACATGTCTTCTGTGCCTATGAGAGCATTCAGACCCTTCACCAGTGATTATCCTGGCATAAGAGGGACAAGAGAGGAAGAAAGGGAGGATAGTTTCACTATGAACTGTATTGTGGGATAAGAATTCAAACTCCCTTATCTTAAAGAAGATCGCAAAAGCAAGTTGAACTCTGTAAGTTGTCGGTGCTTGTAGGGATACTTGTATTGCAGCCAACTCTTTTCAATAGCATGTGCAGACAAACAACCAAATAAATCTCTAGAACACATACTAGATCCTCCTGAGGGCATAATGTTTTTGGATTGATGGAAGAATTGGTTTAGTGTCACTACCACTATCCTAACATGTAAAGGAAAATGCCTATGGTAAAAACAACAGCAGCAAAGCCTCCTCTATTTCAAAAGATCAACCCTGGCTGTGTCTTTTGCAAGAAAGTACCTCTAGGACTGCATGCTAAAGAAGGTGTTCCCCTAAAATAACCCACCATTCTCTTTCTCCTTCATTAATTCGGAAAAGTTATACGTAGGCTTTACCCTGGCGTGATGGCTACTGCAACTACACACCTAAGGTGCCTACATCTGCCCGTGCAGTATACACAAAGGCTTACTTGGGCTTTTCTGATGGTTCTGGATTCAGCCTCTCTGGGACATCAAGGCTTGAGACCAGACTCAGACATGATTCTCAGTAGAAACTGCTCTGCCTGAACAGTTTGTGGAAAGCATTGATATATATGTCCTGCCAGACTTGAAAGTTTTTCAAGGAAGGAACCAACTGAACTATAGAATTTGTCAGTGGCTCGTGATTAGTAATGAAGTTGTTTAATCATTAAGAATACAGAAATGTATGAAATTCTCTCATATGAGGCTCTTTTCAACTGAACGGAATTACATGGGTCATAGGACAATCCCTTCAGTATGAAGCAAGCCTCATTGTAGTTCTAGTGCCCTACCCAGTAACACCAGTTACCAAAGAAACTTGTGGATCTCCAAAGGAGACAGTCCAAGGATTATTTCTACCCAAGCAGTCCTTGGTTTCTTACATTCTTTACTGACAAACAGAAGACAGTCATTTGACATCATGCATCACAATAGAAAAATCTTGTCCAAATAGGAAACTGTTTATAATTAACTGTTTCTAACAAACTTCATGTATAGACTGGCCTTTGTGTTTTATAAGCGGACCTCATTCAGTTTACTATAATTCACTTTGGAATTTTTTATTTTTTTTAATTAGAGCAGAATATTTACACCTCACTTAATAGACAACACTGGAAAGTTTAATTTTAAAATATAGAACTCTAGTTTATTTTGAATTATTTTGGAAGTGTGTAGAATAATAACATCATTGATTTCTTTAGAGGTGAAATAATCCCTCTAGGATTATTCCAAACAGAATATTTTGTACAGTGTACTTTTCCTGTTCCCAGTAGCTCCCCCCTTTCTGTTCCATTCTGCACCATTAAGAGGACAGCATACATTGGGCAGGAGGTGGATCCACAGAGGGCAGTTTAGCAAACAGCAACAAGCATGAGACAAGTTTGAAAAACATGACCAACAAGTGAAAGAACCAAATTAGTGAACCCAATGAAAGAAAGTATACTTCATACAGTTCTTCGGATATGTGAAAGGTTTCTGAATAGACTTATTTTCCCCAGTAGGAAGATATTGCAGTACATAAGGAAAAATCACTGTTATAGAAAATAGGTGACACTACTGGAAAATGAATTTGCTTTTCAGTAAGATTTTAAATCCATGGTACAAATGTTCTACGCTCAAATGTTTCTAAGACTTAATAGGCTACTGTAAGGCTAGTAAGGATAGTATTTTAGTGCTGATAGTGCTGATCCTTCAGCATTTGTCATATTCTTCTAAAACAGCTGTATAGTTTAACAACCATATTTGTCCATATTAGCTTGTCCTACTTTATTCCATTTTAATGCAGTAGTAGTTATAAGAATATATTTAGTTGTATAGAAAAATTAAAACTAATTAAAAACTAAGTTCAATATTCTATATAAGTAACTATTGCAATCTAAGCTGCCAATATATTTGAAAGGAACTTGAGATACCATAATTTTAACTTCATATTTTAATGTTACAGTATGAAAAAGTTATGTTTTATCTGACGTGCTATAAAGAAATTGGGATGTTAATATTTCTTTGAACTTTAAACTTTCTAGAAAGAGTTTGAAAAGCTGTGAGAAGTACATATTCTGAATATTTCACAGTGTAATTTCTTCAAAATAGTGGGTTTCCAAAGGTTTGTATTTTAAGTAGTCTAAAGAAAAAATAAAAATAAAAATGCCCCTGAACTGAAATAAATTGCCTTCTTCTAGAAGTGATATGAATTATCATTACTAGATTTATATATAATCTGAATTTCTTATCAAGGAAGTTAATACCCATCAGCAAAGTTAAATGACTGCAGAGCTATACAAGCATGTACTACTTGTTAGAAGTTATTTTACTATTCTTAAAATAAATTTTCATCATGGGCTTGAAGAAATTCACAGAACTCAAAAGAAATACTTTCCAGTTTCCTGTAGATAAAAAACTAAAAACTTATTAACTGCCAAGACTTATGGATCTCACACCAAGATGGAGTTTGAAATGCAATTATGATTATGATTGCATTTTATCTTTGATGGTAGTTGCCAGCAAATACACGAATGGAGATTTTCTAGTGAAGTACTTTTGCTGTTTTCATTATTCAGAAGATGCTTTCAACATTTTTCCTTAGGACTGAAGATCATATTGCAAGTGCTTAAAAATATCTATCAGTACCTAACACTTGATTATTTCTTCTAACTAATGAGATCATATGAATGTTCTCATCCTATCATTAACTTCTCTTCCATTAGATACCAATTTAAAAGTATGAATGCTAGCTTGATGTTTTGAAGAACAACAGTGGTCTAGAAAGGCAAAAAAAAAAATAGGGAAAACAGTCTGCCTATAATTTCAGTGAAGAAAACAATATGCCACAATGTGTCCAGCTAATTCAAACTCTATACATCTTTGTGTATATAACTTTACCTTTTCCTACCGTGGTATAAGGTACCATACCATGTGGTATACTGTTGTATTTTAGGGACATGGTTTACTGGGTAATGTTGGCGGTTGGGGGATGGTTAGACCAGATGGTCTTGGAGGTCTTTTCCAACCTTAATGATTCTATGATTCTATTCTATAAGACAACAAAGCACATGGGCTCTTGCCTTCTGAGTGACACCTACGTTACTACCTCATTTTGAGTTAGCCTTTTATCCTTGTCCTGTTTGCACACATGGGGAACTCTGATTCTTGCTTTATTCCTTTGCTTGAGAAGAGTTGGCTGTCACAAACCAAAGCTGCAGAGTATTAGCTCTCAGTCCTCCAGGCCCCTCTGCTACCAGAAGTGAAAACGTGTAGACCCCTTGTCCAGGAAGAAATATTCATATCCCGCGGATCTTTCAAGGTGATCTTTTGAGAAATAAATAAGGAGACACATATAAATTCAGAGGAGAAAGAGATTCATAAAACTAACATGCAGGACAATTAGAAGGACACATTTGCTCAACAGGCTCTAGGGTTAGATATCAGGCATACATGCTAGAATGAGGACTTAGAGGTACATTTGGATTTATTGCTTCAGCCACTCAAATGAAGCTGAAAAAGCTTAAACTGGCATAACTAATTATAGTCTCTCTCGGTTCAGACAGAAATCTTTCCCTTTATGAATTTGTAATCTCTACTACTTCTGTCATATTGGTGCTTGTTATATCAGTCACTGGAAAAAGAACGTACCTGCAGCATAGTCAGGACTATGGTGTGACCACAAAGAACAAAGCATTGTTCCCTTGTAACGTGGCCAAGGACATACCTGAGGGATTTGAATGGAAATATATATATATATATATATAAAATATAGATAGAAAATATAGATATATAATATAGACACATAAAAATATATAGTATAGTATACATATTAAAATATATTTTATATATATACTATATATATACAGAAAAGACTTAACTACGAATATATCTTGCTTAGCAAAGCAACAGAACCCATGAACACACATTTGACTTTGTTCACATGCACAAAACACTTGTCATACTGGTTTCTATCAAAAAGGGTTGACTGAGCAGAGTGTCTGAAACCTGTTTCATGAACGTTTTGATGCTATGAAAGGTTAAAATTAAGAGGCCAGATCATAGATTTGGTCATAAAGAGTTTGCTCACCTGCACTGACACTGGCACTGTGTTTCATTGGATTTTCTCATCACTAGTACAATACTGTCATGGTGCAGATGTGGATTCATTAAACTTGTGAAGAGGTAAAATATGCTTGTGCACTGTGATTTGCGGTGTCCTCACCTGAAGATGTTAGCTTGCTGACACAACCTGGAGCCAACTGGCCAGATAGAGATTGTGCCCCAAAGCTAATACCATTTTCATAAAACAGTGTGAGTAGTAGGATAGATGGCTAAATTGGATTCCAACTCCAGCTACTTTTCTTAGAGGCTATAGATCTGTTTCTCCATGACCTTCTTTTAGTTTCCAGGTATGCTCTGATTTGCCTAGCAAGAAGTGGTAGCATGCTGCCTATTTCTATAAGAATCAACATTAAAATGAAATAAGTGAAATAAATAAATAACTTCTCTGAAGGAATGTCTGTGAAACTCCCAGATAGAGATATAATGAAAAAAAATCAATTAAAAGAGAGAGAGAACTGACAAAGGGGAGATGTTTTTCAGACACAGCACCAGAGTGCTTGGTTCTGAAGTTATATTATATATGACTGCTGCTGTGCAGGAAAGTATGTAAATAAATGCTGAGGATATTTCTTTGACTCCATGTCAGCAAGGAAAATAGCTTCATCAAGTCTCAAATCATGACTTTCCTTGCACATGCCTACAAGTCCATTGGCTGTAAGATCATAAATGATCTGAGGCATAAATGAGTCAACTTGAAGGAAGAAAAAAAAAAAAGAAAAAAGGAAATGAATACCTGAATAACCTTTTATATTTCTCTCACAATATTATGGATAATATAAAAATATCTCTCAATGTCTGAAAACTTTGCTCTGAGAAAAGATCACTAGAAAACAATTTATTTTTTACATAATGCACTCTTGTTTCTAACCAATGCTAATATGAAAAACTCACATTCACGCAATAAACAACTGCTTACTGTAAAGAATATTACCTCAAGCAATCTACAAATGAGCCAGGATGTTTTGAAGTACCATTTTATTAGCTAAAAATTGTAAGGGTGCAGAGGAATTTGTTAACATTTGTTAACATTTAATTTCCATAAATATTTCTCATCGTGTATGCTACTGGTGTACACTTCAGAACTAATAATAGTTCTTCCAAATAGATATTTTGCAGACATAAAGTACCTGGGGAGCAAAACAGATTTATTGTGTAACACCAGGATTATATTGCTTTTGTAGTCTTACGTACATTGGAACAACAGGTGTATCTAAAGAAATCATGCAAGAACACAGAGTCAGAAAAGTGTACTCTGTGGTTTTGAGTTCAAAACTATTACCTTTATCCTAATTCCTCCGGTTTTACTTTAAACTTACCTACCTGGAACATTGCTATCTGAGTAGGAGAAGCTTATTAACAAGTATTTTATTATTCCTTTTTTTAAATTCAGTATTCAAACTCATTACTACCCCTGACTCTATGCGAAAGAGAGGGTGATGGCTGGATCCTGCACATTGGCATGGTTTTGCAGTGGTAGTGAAATGTATTAATTTTGTCTAGGGGGTGGTTCTCAACGTGCATGCACAGTTTCCATCTTTTAAACATTTCAGCCCAATAAAAATGCTCGTGTGTCAGGAATTATTCTCAGGTCCACAGGCAGAAATGACACTCTCCTATTCTCTTCTCCCCAGACAGAATGGCTTCTTTATTAAACTGACCAAGCTCGAATTAGCTTCTGGGTAGATAGATCTCCTTTAGACTACTTCACCTCGCTCAGGAATAAAAAGGATGTGGAAAACTGTTTCGCAGCACCACCTGGTGGTATTGACTTGTTATTGGTGTAGCCCCTGGAAGCATCCCAGCTGTGTTGTAGAGGTAAGAACGGAATAGTAGCAGGGCACTGGATGGAAGCAGTGCAGAGTTTTATCACTGTTCATAGCAGTGCCTTTTCATGGGGAAATGGGAGAACAGACTAGACATTTGAGGCTTTGCACTGAATGTGCCGTGAAACCACAAAGCTTCCTTCTGAGTTGAAATGCATTTGCAAAGAAACAGGGTGTCAAATGTTATTCGTTATGAAAATGTAGACGTTTCAACATAATAAAGAAATTCTGATCAAGAAAGACGTGACGTTTTTAGAGAAGTACAATCTGGAGTCTTTCAGCACCTTGGGGGATGGGGGTGGGGGTGGGGGGCATACAATAAGCAACATAAGCACCTGTGAATTATATATGAGGTTTTCTTTTGGCATCTAAAATGCCAGAGCATAAGAACAAGAGACTAGAACCAAAAATATAGAAACTTCATTTTCTCTCAGAGAAAGTTTGTTTTAAGGGAAACTACTATAAGGGGAAAAAAGAGCTTGTAAAAATAAACCCAAATAAATATGCATCTGTTAAGATAATATACTGGTACATAACCATAAATAAAGTACAAGACTTTAGTTAAACTTCAGCCACAGGGAAAATTCTAAGTGAAACATTGTGGGGTTTGTTGTTGTTGTTGTTATTTTAAATTAACTTCCTTCTTAACTATTTTTCAGGCTAATATATTCATAAAAATGAATTATTTACAAAAAAAGCTGAAACCTCCCTCATAAACTATCCTATAAGATTTCCATATGATGTGTAAGGAAAGCTCTGTACCAAAAAATAAAAATTGAAAAAAAAAAAATCAAAACCTGCAGGAGACAGAAATGCTACGGAGGAGGATTTATGACCTGCTTCTGCAAGGGAATGAGGCTCCCAGCACCTAAGGGAGGGAGGCAGCTACCTCTCCCCAGTTAGCATACCCTTACTGTCATCTGCTCTTCTCCCTTCCCCTTCCCACCCCTGAAAATTTCCAGCTTTGCCTTTCTTAGAAAGCTCCTTTTCCTTTCTTAGAAAGTAAAGAAGATGATCATGACATTTCTTCTGATTTATCCAACATCTCTACAGATTTGGTTGACTGGGAATAAATTAATCTGTGCTGCCCAAGGGAGTTTACAATAAGCATGACCTAACCATGGGCACTCTGGGGAACTCTATCATCTCTTCATGCTCTTCCAGTTGTCCTGAAATAATTAAAACTCACTGTATGAAAAAGAGAACAAGAGAAAGAATGAATACACAGAGTCCAGAGTACCAGTCTCTGCTCCAGTTAAATCTTAATTCAAAATATTTATTCCTCTTATCTCTCTATTCCAGGTAAACATCTCCCAAATCAACTGAGAGCCATTCTTTTTCTTTCATTACTTGTCCCAAACCAGTCATAGTGAGTTTTGTGCAGTTCAGAGCAGTTGAGGTTGCAGCATTTCACTGATTATGAGTCAAAGCTGTTAGTTAGTAATAAACTACCAGAATTTCAAAGATTTCCATTCTGTCATTGTATCTGCAAAGTCTGAATGTATGAATACATACCCAAACTTTGTCCAAAGGGATAAGTACCACACTTCCTAACTGTGGCATCAGCTTTCTCATGGATTAGAAAGGTAGTAGATAAATAGAGAGCAGTTGTTTGCCTTCCTGCAAAATAAATTTAAAATATGTTATTTGCAATTAATTCCCATTTGAGCAAGGACCTATATGTCAGAAACATATCTGAACTACTTTAAAAGTTGTTTCGTTGTTGCAGATCATACCTGTAAACGCAATAAGTTTTTCCTATGCCTACAAATTGATGTCTTATTACCATTGTAGGTTTTCTCTAATTCTGTCTTCAGACTGTCAGTTTAATTGCATTACTGTTTGCTGGGAAAAAAAAAATAAAATAAAAAAGCTTTTACTTCTATTTTTTTTCCTTTTGTTGATATTCATAAACTGATGACATGATAAGCTTCTAATCTTTTCCTTGCTAAAGAAAATCTCTCCCCCTCACCCCAGATCTCTCTCTATGTGTTTGTTTTCTGGGTTTAAAGTCGTCATTCTGCTTTTTTGAATCTTCTGGGTAATGGCTATATTGTAAAAACATGAAAAGGGCATAATGCTCCTTGCACCAAATCAAGACAGTATCTCATCTCCTTCTGTTCTTCTTGTTATTAATGTTGGTATGTCTAAGGACTGCATTGGCTACTTCTCCACACTCTTTCCTGAAAGCCTGTCTCTGTTTTATTTTCCGCAGTGACACACATTCGTCTCTCCCCATCCCCTAATATGCTTCCCAAAGATTCTCCTTCCTGAGACAGATGCCTCCACCATCTAGATACGACCTACAGTCCTTGTTCTGGGCTATCTGTCTCTACTTTTTCCCGGTTTACTTGGACTTATCTTCACAGAGTACTCTGACTGACACTTTGCTTCCCTCCTGTGCCTACAGAGTAGAAAGCATGCTGATCCTTCCTGATGGAGCAGTCACCACTTCAGCTGCCTATTGCTTCCCTCCATCCAGAGGTTACTTTTCTCACAGATGTGCCAGTGATATGCATATTATTTACCTCTCTAACCTGGTTTTGCCAGAGTGACACAGATTCATTTAATTTCATTTAATGGTAAACTTTTCTAGCCCCAATCTTTTGACAAGAACCAGGTGAGAGGGATGACACCTGAAGGTGTGCTGGCACATGTCAGGGAGCAGTGAGCTCCAGCATAAGTGCTTGGGGCAGCTAAAGGCAACTGGGCTGGCTCTGTTGTGGGCATGAAAAGGCAGCTGGTGGCAATCTGAGAAACTCTCCTTTCCAGATCTAGAAAGGGGTATATCACTAAAGAATATACCCTTGAGGCTTCCGCTTGTCTTTGGATGTAAAGCATTTTCCCAACTGACTTTTTTTTCATAGCAGCCTTTCTCATGTGTCAACTCTACTGAAACAGTTTTTGTTTCCCATACTCCTATGTGAGCTGCACTTCTCTGAGTGGGTATAGAGGGATCGTATGGTTTTTAAAGGCAATTCAAAATGTTTGGGTAAGGTTTTTTCCTACAGAAGCTGAGATGGTAATCCAAATCAAATCATCTGAGATGTGTCTTTGAAGTGGGAGAAATCGGGAATGTTTCAGCAAAAATAAATTCGAACCAATATTAAATATTTTTGCCAAAATTGCATTGAAGTGTGAAAAGCAGTTCTGAGAATAATCTATCAGCATTATAATGCTTCCATGTCCTGGCTTCAGGAGTACTCAATTCATGTACTTATTGCACATAAACTATGAAAATTCACTACCAAAAAAAAAAAAAAAAAGAATAACTCTATCAGTTGAGTCAAAACATGCATTCACACACTCCTATGAGGAGGAATTTAAAAAATGTTTAGATGACTACCTTTGCATATCATAACCAGAAACAGATGCCATAATTTGAAAAGCCTGAACCAGATCTGCCCAGTCATCTCTGGTTTAGTATAATTCAGCAACTCTGCCACAGTTCTTTGACAACTATTTTGGTGTTAGACAGATATGGCCATTTCCCTCTGCTCTTCTTTCTGATTTCTTATGAAGGGCTCCCTGATATTTCAGAGAGGTTTAAAACTGCATAGATATAAGTGCTGTGAAACAGAGTAGATGGTGAAATAGGTATCATATTTTCCTTTGATATTTAAAATACATTCACAGAGAGTGTTTGTTGTTTCATTTGCTTGTTTGTATGTTTCTCCAAGGTAAATATCGTGCTGGGGTTTTTGTTTGTATGTTTGTTTTTGGATTTTATATTTAACATATATTTTTATATTTATATAAAATAAATATATAAATATATTATAATATTATATATAATATAAATGTATATATATTATATTTAACATATTTAACCCTCTGTGCAAGCGTTCAGCGATGGGCACAGCCTCGGGCTGCGTGTTGGGAGCAAGGCGCTGCTTCCTCCAGTCGTGCCGAAGATGACTCCGCCAGCCCGCAGACTAAGGAGCACAGCACGATGAGGGGTGAGTTCCCAGCCGGAGGGGGTCACAGTGCGGCAGGATGCAGCGGGAGCGGGGCGTACTGGGGGCCACTGCAGCCCCTGGGGCACACGGCGGGGAGGGTGCCACAGGATGAGCAGGGGGGTGCAGGGATGGAGGGGCGGAGGGGAGAAGGAAGGTGCCCCGGGGGGCTCACAGTGGCACAGCCACGGTGCGGGGGCTTCCGGACCGAGGTTGCTACTGTTTCCTAAACTTGGACGGATTTCTTTCTTTTTCCTTTCTGATTAAAAACAACCAATCAATCCAGCTCCGTCTTTGGGGGAAAGGTGTGTGTGCCTTTACGAATCATTAGAGGTTAGTTGTCTGGGAGAGTGGGGAAAATCAGTGTCTCTCTAAACGCAAGCTCGTACTAGAGAACAAGATGTTCTTACACTATTTAAGTCAAAGTGCTTAGGATGGTGGTTTTACAAAGAAGCATACAGTAAGATGAAGACAAGATTTGTGAGATGTGACAGTTATATTCAGGAGTTCAGCTTTTTAAAAGAATTATGATTTTCCATTCCTTTCTACTCATTGGAACAAGTCAGCATGACCTTTTCTGTTGGTCGTTCATTGCCTCTTATTTATTGAAGAAGAAGCAAATTTTTTGCAAAAGAAAACAAGTCAAAAAATGAAATATAGAGGGTTTTTGCAAATGCCATTGTGCAGCATAACTGCATTCAAATCAGGATTAAAAATCAAATGGGGTTATTATGCTTAAATATTTTTTTTCTCCTGTCATGTTGCCTTATTTTATATGCATTTTGATATCAGACTCACGTGAAGTCAAGTAATATTGTGGGAAGAAAAACATCTTCCCTTAATAGTTTAACCCAGGTTCATTTATCAGACTTAGAGAAGTAAACATCTGGTTTGTAATGCCAGCTACCTACTAGTTAGGGATTTATTGAAAAATTATATGGAATCAGTTCTTCTATTGAATTTATATTGGTCTTACATAGAAATCTCCAAGCATCTTTTGCTGGAATGTCAGTAAAATTCTGTGACTAAATGAAAATGTCATATACCAAGCAACATTTTCTAATCAGTGCATTCCTCTCCAACACCCCCCCACCCCCCCAAAAAAAAGGATCCATCAAAAAAATATAAGGATGTTTTTGTCCACAACAAAGCAGTTTGCTACTCCAAGTGGGTGGGCAGTATACTGCATGAGCAGCCAAGCACTGACAAAAGAAATGCATTGTACAGGAGAGACATCCAGAATGCTTCTTCACTCTCCTAGTGGTAGGTAGTGTACCACACACAAAGACCAAGGAAGATTACATTTGATAAGGAAAAGTGATATCACTTAGCTAGGATATGAATTTGCATCCTTCAGTTTGCTTATGTGAATCAAAGATAAATTGGAGCTGTATGTGTGATGCTGGGGAACAGGGGAACATAGAAGTAGCAATTCTCCTGGCTCTGTGACCATCTCAGTGGGTTAAAATGGCAAGATATTCCCAAGATGGCCAGAGATTGTTTCTACCTTCTGATTTTATCGGTGTCCAGTTCATTGGTCATTCTCAAACTCTGTATTATGACCAGGTAATAGGTAGTATGCAGTTTCCAGTCACACCTAAACAGTTTACATAGATTTTTATATGTGCTGCTTCATACATTTAGCCTCAGTGGATGTAAGGGTTTAAATGTAAGCAGTAATGTTTACCTTCCATTTCCAGCCCAGGTCTTGCCATCATGGTACAGATGTGCTTACTGTATGAAGCACATACATTGCTTCAGGAAGGGCCTGTCTCAACTATGCTTTACAAAACTGACAGATATGGTCCTAATTTCTTCTTCAGTTCTTGGTGCAAGTAGGTAGATCTCTGTGTAATTACTTTCCTTCTCCTTTGTTCTTCATTTGAACAAAACTACCCACACCTAACCCATTCCTGATTATGAACAATCTCACGCCTTTTCTTATTTTTCTTCACAGAAATAAGAAAAATTACACCACTTACAAAAAGGGCACTGTTGATAAACAGCTAAACTGACATTTCTCTCATGCCTGTACCAGCAAGTTAACTTGACCCATCCCACCCTCACAGCTGCTAATTACTTTAACTGCTTAAACTATAACCTCTTGCCATGTAATGTAGGGCATGTTGCTCACATCAAAGAGGTTACAAAAATTCAGGGGAAGCATGGGCAAGATAGACAAACATAGCAGCATACCAGCATCACCAGAGTCCTAGCATTCCCATTAAAATTGGTGTATGATACAAGAAAACAGTTTTACTTAGGTGGGAGATTAGACACTTGACAGTGCTCAGAGCATACTTACTTTAAATAATTAATAGGCAGATTTTTTTAAGAATCTTTAACAATGAAATCTTCACAAATGTTAGAGGAAGCATATGAAAAGAAGCAATGAAGGTGTTTCAATATTTCAGAAGCAGATAATGAAATCCTGTCTGATGAGAGTAGGATAAATAGCTTATTTCAGTGCAAATGACAGCCATTTCCTTGGAAAAAAACTTGGAGGAATAACCAGCTAAGTTTTCTCCACCTTTGTTGCTACATCAACAAAAAGGAAAAGATATTTTTTAGCCATTGTAAAGTCAGAGTTCAGATATCTCATCTTGAAAACAATGCAGTAAAGATCATCAGAATCCTCACTTGCTTCCTTGGGCAGCTTTCCGGACTGCTTCGGAAACCTGACATATTTCTGGATTTCACAAATTCATATGTATCTGCTTTAAACAAATTTGCATAAATTTCAAATTTCTGCTCTTGAATTATGGTCTTCAGACTTGTCAGTTAAGGGCTCTTTCGCTTTTCCAAAACTTTCTTCCTCCTTTCTATTTACTTTGTTCTCTTTTAAGTTTTGTTTTCTTTTGTACTGTGCAAAATTTCTTTCCATGAAAATAAAATGTATCTTCACAATATTCTTATCTTCACAATGCTAAGCATACAGGTTTTGTTTTTATGGTTAAACTTAGGAGTGCTGTTTTCCTTACTGACTCAGATTTTCATTTTTGGGTGGCAATAGCTTGTCAGAGGAAGTATGGATACAGAGCACATATATACATATATTAAAACTTGAAGTTTCAGGGATTAACTTTTAGTTTTTAAATTCTGTCATTAAAAAAAAAAAAATGTTGCTCTTTTGAATAGTCTCTCCTTTCAGGGTTGATGTTAATTAAATTAGGAGGCTTTTTTCTACTTTTCCACTGAAATCTGAAGGGTAATGTCTTGTTGGAGGCAAATACTAAAACAACGCTCTTTAATAAATCAATTGAGATAGTTATAAAGCAAGAAGGGTTTTTTAGCTTGGAAGTTGCTCTGTTACATCTGAAGCTCTATTTACTAACGTAAATGGTTATTCTTTTTCCAATTCTTTCATGAAGTGCTAATCTTACATTTTAAACCACAAATAAATATGATTTTTTATTTGCTGAGAAACTCATCTCTTTTTATAAACAAAATAGCAGTCATTTACTTTGTAGAAGCTAAGCACATTTTTTTTCAGCCCAGTGTAGATTTTTGTTCATAAATTTCCACCAGATTAATCACTTATTAGGAATGGGAGGTTTCACTAATAACCAATTTATTTTTTATCACTTCTTATTTGAAAAATATGTATTTTTTCTATAATAGATATACCATGTGCTATAATATATATAATATTCAATGGAATGGAATGGAATGGAATGGAATGGAATGGAATGGAATGGAATGGAATGGACTTCAAGGATCATCTAGTTCCACCCACTGCCATAGGCAGGGACACCACCCACTAGATCAAGTTGCTCAGAGCCTTATCTAACCTGGTCTTGAACACCTCCAGGGATGGGGCATCCACAGCCTCTCTGGGCAACCTGTTCCAGTGCCTCACCACCCTCTGAGTGAAAAATTTCCTCCTGACCTCTAATCTAAATCTCCCCTCTTTTAGTTTAAAACCATTCCCCTTTGTCCTATCATTATCTACCCGAGTAAAGAGTCCTTCTCCATCCTTTTTATAAGACCCCTTTAAGTACTGAAAGGCTGCGATGAGGTCACCCCAGTGCCTTCTCTTCCGTAGGCTGAACAGCCCCAGCTCTCTTAGCCTGTCTTTGTAAGAGAGGTGCTCCAGCCCCTTGATCATCTTTGCGGCCCTCCTCTGGTGCCACTCTAACAGCTCCACATCCTTCTTGTGCTGGGGGCTCCAGACCTGGACACAGTACTCCAAGTAGGGCCTCACGAGGGCAGAGTAGAGGGGGACAGTCACCTCCCTCGACCTACTGGCCACGCCTCTTATAATGCAGCACAGGATGCAGTTGACCTTCTGGGATGCAAGCGCCCACTGCCAACTCATGTCGAGCTTATGATCCACCAGAACCCCCAAGTCCTTCTCTGCAAGGCTGGTCTCAATGAGTTCTTCTCCTAGTCTGTACTCATATCTGGAATTTCCCCAGCCCAGGTGCAGCATCCTGCATTTATACTTGTTGAACCTCATTAGGTTCATGTGGACCCACTTCTCAAGCCTGTCCAGGTCCTTTTGGATGGCATCACTTCCTTACTTACTGTTGTTCACTCAACTTACTGTTGAGGTTTAACCTCAGCAGGCAGGTAAGTGTCACACAGCTGCTCACTCACTCTCCCCAGGTGGGATGGGGAAGGGAATTGAAAAGGTAAAAGTGCAATAACTCATAGGTTGAGGCAAGGATGTTTTACTAGATAAAGTAAAAGCTTCATGTGCAAGCAAAGCAAAACAAAGCATTAATTCACTATTAAGTGATGTCCAGGAAAGCAGGGCTCATCCCATGGAATGGTTCTTTGGGAAGACAAACACCATCACCCCAACATCCCCCCTTCCCCCCTTCCTCCTCTTTTCCCCCAGCTGTTATTGCTGAGCATGGCACCACATGGTGTGGGACATCCCTATGGCCATCCTCGGCCAGCTGTCCTGGCCATGTCCCCTCCCAGTTCCTGGGGCACCCCCAGCCTCCTTACTAGCAGGGCAGCACCAGGAGCAGGAAAAGCCTGGGATCTGTGCAAACACTGCTCTGCAACAACTAAAACATTGGAATGTCATCACCACTATTTTCATCAAAAATCCAAAACACAGCATTGTGTGAGCCTCTGTGAAGAAAATTAACTTTATCCCAGCCAAAACCATGACACTTACAAACTCCTTAGTGATGTATGACTTCAAGAACATTTCTGAAGATAAATTGTTGTCACTGGGGCAGTTGGCTTTATTTTATCTTCACCAACATGAATAACTGTCTTTGTGATCTTATGCCTTTCACTCAGTCTTTATAAGCTACAAATGGTAGTTCCCCATTAAAAAACACTTTTCTGCATCACCGATTTGCTGTGAAACATAAAGTCTGTAAAGTTCTTGGTGGTGGCCTCGGAATTAAATGTATTATACAAGTGTAAATATTACCTCCCTATTTGTACTAAGGGAACATGTTGTTGCAAGTTTCTTCTCTGTAAACAACAGGAGACTACTTATTTTTAAATTAGATTCAAAAACAATCTGTCCCTGCCTTTTACTTTCATTAATTTTTCCTACCTCTGGTAGCCTCCTAGCAAACAAATTAAGCCTCTATTACCCACTGCCTTTCCTGCACCTTGAACAGCAGAAACCTGCTACCATTAATTTGATGCTATTAAAGAGCAGCAAGTCATGATACCATAAAGACTAAAATCTGGTAAAAGAATTACTTTATTCTCAAAAACATAAGGGAATTTTACATTATAAAAAGGACTTTTTTTTTTTTTTTTTTTTAGTTCAGGCTGCCATTTTGTTTACAGATACTGTATTTACTGAAATAAAGATCAAACTTGCTACAGATACAAATTCGTCTTAAATTAGGATTAAAAAATACAGAAGAATGATCTGCTTCTCAATCTACTGGTTTTGTTGCTGTTGTTTTGTTTTTTGTTGTGTTGTTTTGATTTGTTTTTTAATTGGGCATGGGAGTAACTGCAGGGCAGTATTGTGCTTCAGTTATCTGAAGTTTCTGGACTCAGCAGGGTTTACTAAATTATTTTAAGCAGAGTGCCTTTATATACTTATTCAGATCCTGTCAGCTCAAAGTTGCAGTAGACAAATAAACCAGACACTCAGGCTACAGCTCCGTAGCTGAAGTAGCGTGAAAATTATCTATGGAAAAATATATCATTTTTAGTTGAGGAAATATGGGATTGCAGATCTAGACAATTAAGAATCTTAAAGGTAAAGGACTGAGACTGATTTTGTTTAGTGCTTTATGTAAAGATGTATCTTATAGATGAGAAAACTGCTAAATCGTAATATAGACTTAGATAGTATACTTACATAATGATATTCAAATGATTAGTTCATGAATTATTTATTTTGCTACTGCAGAACCAAGTATTAATGTTGCTGAAGAATGAGTGAATTTCAGCCTTCCTTACAGAATGCTACACCAGACTTCTTCAACAGGTCTTGGAATAGAAAGCATCATTACCAGGTGATCAGTGCTGCAGAGACAGTCATCCTTCCCTCCCTGATTGGAATTATCTGTTCAACAGGCTTAGTTGGAAATATCCTCATTGTGTTCACAATAATAAGGTATGGAAATACATCTGATAAAACGATTTATTGCTTAACAAAATAAACAATGACCACACTAATGGAGTGAATTGCTCTGCAAAGACATGTATAACAAGTTATTCGTCTTTCCTCTAGTCATCAACACTTGCTTCTCATTTAAAAAATAAATTAATTAATTAATTAAATTGACTATAGACAGAACAGATAGAGGTAATATATGCTTGCTTAGCCTTTTCTGTTATAAGAAAACACTTAAGTGCATGATTGACTTCAAGCACATTCAAGGAAACTGAAATGAATGTCTTCTGTGGCTTCCATTATAGTTAACAGCAATCTTCCTAGTGGCACCAGAAAAGGCTAGACAAGACTTTAAACTTCAGTTATGGCGCTAACTAGAAATTACAGTTTTTAAAGATTTTTTTTAAGTCTGAAAACTGTACTTCTACCTCAGATTATTTCAATGAAAGAGCTCCATGTACCTTTTGCCCATTTACTGCAGCTTCCTCATTCCTTCCTAATACTTTTTTCCAGCATCATCTTGCTTCTGGAAACAAGGGCCTTAGTGCCAGTCAAGTATTCTCACATGACAAGAATTCATACCTCAAAATATTTTTGATGTATTCTGAGAAGATAAATTTGCTGAAGTTGCTAAATATTTTTGGGTCATAAAATCCGACCCAAACATCCTTTATACAATAAAAAAATATCTTCTAGTCACTTAATTTTAAGAGGAGATTTTTTGTATATAATAGGTCTTCCAACTGGCAGATGCAATCACAGACGCTACAGCCACAAGCATGAATCATGAAGAAGGGGCTATTATCTGCAATGAAAAATTAACATAAAGAAATATGAGAGCATAAGCTAATAAATGTCACACTCAGCAAGGGATAGACTACAACAGATAGACTTCACCCCTACGTAACAGGCTTTTAAAGGAAAGATTTCCAAAGGCCAGCCTAGGACTGGGTGTCTGTCAGCCCCTGAGCTTTAGTAAATTTCCCTTGAAACTACCAAAAATCTGATGGTTGGTGCAGTTGAGAGCATTAAATTCATGGTCTGAACACAGAAGAGAGCAAATATGGAAACAGTATGTCTGAAATGGACATGATCGCAATATGGCTTTTAAAATGTATGAATGAATAGAGAAGAAAAAAAAATCATTGAGTTTCTAAAAAACAGTCTTAGAGTCTCTAAAATAATAGAATGGAAGGAAACTGAGAAAGAACAAAGATATTTTCCCCTGGTGAAAGGCCTTTGTCTAACTTAAATACAAATATGAGAGACAGAGGGAATAGACACAGACAATGACTTTAAAAAAAGAATGTAATTTAAACCATATTTGCTCAATAAAATTACAAGTATTCAAATTTATGGACATGAGCATTTATACATAGGAAAAGAATTTGAAAATAGTGCATTAAAAAGTTAATGTGGTAGTTACCAGCACTTAAAAGGACAACCACAAACCTCAGACTGTAGATGAATATATATTTGAAATGCAACTACATTTTGAAAAATAACCATGTCAAATTCCCACCTTCCATCAAACAGATTTGATTCTACTCAATGACTCTGCTTCAGAGATGTCTCTTTTTTCTTTATTGAACATATTTTCTCATGTATACATTTCAAGTTTTTTAGCATTACAGAGTCAGCACTTCTAAGAGAGAAAGAAGCTAAATTCTTTCTCTAGTTAACAAGTTATTTACTTCCCAGTAAGAAATCATAGAATCATAGAATCATTAAGGTTGGAAAAGACTTCCAAGATCATCTGGTCCAACCATCACCCTACCACCAATATTACCCACTAAACCATGTCCCTAAGTACCACATTCAAACTTTCCTTAAACAGCCCCCAGGGACAGTAAGTCCACCACCTCCCTGAGCAACCCATTCCAGTGCCTAATTAATGCTTTACTGATGGTGGTATGTGAAAAACAATGAACTTTGGAAATTCAGCTCCCCAGTTTGCCTACTACCTAGGGACACTACTACCTAGGGACAAACATTTTAAAGTGTGAATTAAAATGATATTATCTGCAATATACTGTGAGAGAATAACTAAACCTTATAACAAACCTTGCATGTAATATATGCCCATGCACTGATATCTAATTTAAAAATTATTAATTCAATGACTTTCAGCTGACCGTCCATGTGTGAATTATTTTAATCCCTAGAGAAGAATAGAGGGAGTTATGTTGCTATTAAATTAAAAAGAAAATGGTGGAGAAAACGCTGCAAGAGTTCAGTGTCAGCCAGTAGGATATGATAAACTTCATCCCAGCAACCTACAAACATTGGCCCCTCAAACTGCAGTTCTGCTAGCAAGTGTTTTATATAAATCTACTGACTTTGGCAGACCAGCTGCTGGGAGAATAGCTATGGTTTTGTTTGGAGGGTGGAATGTGATCCAGATAAACCCAATCATCCACATTAGTCTAACTTTAAATTTTGAAGAAATAGTCTCTTGCAGAAGAAAAAAAAAAAGGATTCAAATACAATCTGAATTACCTATAAGTAAAGCTTTTCAGATTAACTTGATTTTTAATAAGATACCTAATAAAATTTCCTGAAATAGAGATTGCAAATAAGTGTTACAGCACTTATTACTTGCATTCTGAGTCTTCAGTTGGAGTTGTACTCACCACTGGAAGTAAAGCCATGACCAGAAAACTTATGAAAGTGCTACAGCATGACTAATCTACTCAGATCAGAGATTTTGTTATCAGATATTATATATTATCATGCTGAAAAATATTGATTTGGCTAAAGAAAAATCCAAGGAGTTCAAGAATTACAAGATGATAAAAAAAATAGTTAATGTATGGATGGTACTTCGAGTTGTTAATAAGAAACAAGTTTTCAGAAAAGATTTTCAGGGGAAATAAGTTAACTTGGAACTTTCAGTGACTGATTGTAGGGCCAGTCAGATTTATTATCTTCCCTCAGAGATCTGGAGTAAAGTGTACAGTTGTGTCAACGGCATTCCTAATGGCATACTCTGTGGAGATTTGGCTGATGTTATGGAGTTTAAGACTGTCATAAAGAAAGAACGAGATAAAGAATAGAACAGGGATGAAAGCAAAACAACTACTGCAATGTTTAATAGCACAAAGCCACAGAATTTTATTTTTCTTTTATAATAAGTAGGAAGCACTGCTGTCAGTTGGAAAAAAACAGATGAAAAACTCCTGGGATTGCTGTGGGCTGTCAGTAGGCTAAAGCTGCATGAGAGGCACACACAGATGTAATGTATGTAATATAAAGGCTCTGCCTTTCCGGAGGGAAAAGGGAGCTGCTAATGCCATTCTTCAGGCTCACAACAAGGCCTGAAATACAATTCTCACCAGCTGTTTCCATGAAAGAGAAACTTAGTCTGGAAAAGAACAGAAAAGAACAATTGCTAGAACCAGAAGAAAGAAGAATTAAGAAAATTCATCTAAGTTTGTTTTAAAAATAAAAATAAAAGTCTCAGAGGTGTATGCTTGTTCTCTATAAATCAGGACCAAATATACCAAAAGGCTTTAAACTGAAGGCCAAGACTGGTAGAAGGGCTATTGTGCAGACTCCGCTCAGCAGATATTAAAAGCTGATAACTGGAAGGCAATTTCTACTCTCCAGAGCAGTGTTGTGCTGTTATGCTGTGACTGCCTTCAGTAGGACTAGTGGAAGTTAAAAACATAATTTCTACAATGAAACTACTTTGTTATGAGAGGGTCTGTTAGAATTTGGTTGCCTGAAACAGCAGATAACTCTGTGCTGTGACAAGGGTTATCTCTTCCAATCTTAGGTTCTTAGTTTTCCTAAATCAAGGAGAAAAAAAAAAAAAACTATGTTAAACAATGTACCCAGCACCTTAAAACATGCCCCAGCTGCTCTGTTTTTTTGCCTAGCATAGACTGAAAAGCTAAGAGTCTCTGCAATGAAACAGTATGCTGACAATTTACTCTAATTTTTGTGATTCTATTTGTTTCAGAAATACAATAAATATATGTGTTTTTAAAAATGCTAGAAATATGGGACTTCCCATGATGACCCTGGCACAGTAACTCATAAATGTCTTTAAGTGATGTTATCTGGCTTCACTATGAGATTCAGTTAAGCAGTATTATATTTCTGGACTAAAAATCTTGGACAAACATATCGCTATTGTTAATCTTTGATACAACAGATTAGATAGCTGAATTACTTGGAGCTATTTATTGTCAGGTATGGTGTAATGAGAGAAGGCATGGAGTCAAACATGTAGAATAGAAAGGCTGTAATTTCTGTGTGCAGTTTTTCATAATGGATACAGAGTAAGATTCGGTCTTACAAAAATTTTATAGGCCTTATACGACTGTTCAATGTGAGTGATTTTTTTTCAGCATAACTTTG
Source organism: Anser anser (assembly GCF_964211835.1). Classification (NCBI taxonomy): domain Eukaryota; kingdom Metazoa; phylum Chordata; class Aves; order Anseriformes; family Anatidae; genus Anser; species Anser anser. The sequence goes on along the minus strand of NC_139722.1, from coordinate 45,107,224 downwards.
ACTGACCAAGCCAGCCACCTTGGTCTCCATGGAGAGGCACTACTGAGGGTAATTCATATCATCTTTGTCATATACCTGTCTTAGACAGAAAAAGTTACCCCCTGAGTACTGTTTCTCTGCAGCACTCATAGTGCTATGTAGGTGTAGGACTGCAGCTTTTGGACCTGCTATTTTCAGGGCCCGAGGGTCTAGATAAACTCCAAGCTTGAGAGCACAGGCAAGTGATTAACCTTACTGCTGGAAACTCAAAAACACTTCCAACTCGAGCTGGTTAGTTGGAAACACTCAGATTTTGTAGTGTAGGGAGGACAGGAGAATGACCTTAAGGCTGGTGCTACCTGCTGTTGTAGCCCATGACATGTTCACTCTTCCTATTTGAAGAAAGGATATTTGCTTGTGTTTGTAGATGTGTGATATTTGTAAACTATCTTGTCTTTGACCTGGAAGATCACTTGCAAATTAACACTTAAGCTTCTAGTTAGTGAAGAATCTGTGTCCAGGAGGAGATAAATAAATGTTGATGACAATACATAATGAAGTTGGAGGGGACAAATAATGACTGATGACAACATATAATGCACTTATTATGTTCTTCAAAGTTGTGGCTTTCACAGCCAGAACATAGATTATCACAGTGTTGTGTCTGTTCAACATTTTTTGTAATTGATTGGGATCATTCAAATTATTTTTTAATGAGTTTAATCTGTAGAAGAAGAATTAAACAGAGAATAGGACTAGCTACAGATTTGACATATTCACAGATTTTTCTGAACAGCAGCTATGGTTTTGTACATTTTTCATAGGTAGATACTTGGATGTTTCAGAGATGCAAATTATTCTTCCTTGGGTGGAAAATAATTGTCCAGTTAATATCTGTGGCCTGAGAAACTGATGAGAAGCTTTCAAGTTTGTGGTGAGATAGAAGAAATTACTGAAAGAATGAAAAAATTGAAACTGAGGCTATAGCTATTATATCCCTGGTTGATTTTTTGTCTGTCTGTTTGTTGGATTTGTTTTGTTTTGCTTTTGTAAAGGGACTGTTTTTGGCAGAGCACAAGCACCTCTGCCTTAATAAAATGTAAAGCTGTTCTAAACTATAAAATGTAGCCAAAATGATTTGATGTTATAAAGTTTACCGCATGGGTTACCATTTAAATATTGGGACTTCTACAAAAGGTCTATGTCTGTACAGGGAACTATACAAAAATCTGTAAGGAAGCATGTGCTCTATACAGGCATAGTTTTCCGAACCTCAGTGTAAAGCATGGAAGAGTGGGTATTGCAACATTTCCCATCACATTATCCATGGAACTCCCGAGGTAGTAATTTTACTCACCCTCAGTTGCGATCTCACCTCTTGGGCAGTTCCATTTGGATGTCTCAGCTAAACACAAAACACCTAGGCAATATTTCAGCCAAATTTAATGTGTATTCAAAAACATCTCCCATGTCCATCCCTTGTACTCCCTTTTGGCAGAAGTTTGGTAGCTTTAAGCTGTGCACTGTATATTCTTTGTTGATTAAATTTAACATAAAGTTTGAAAGTACAGAATTTGAAGTTCTTGTTTAGAGTTTGAAAGTTTTTTTCTCATTTTGTATGATTTACCCTATTAATGTGAATTAAATGGCATGTTCATGCAGTTTTCAGATGCTCTGAAACTTATGTGTTTGAACATCATGGTACCATTTGATGTCTTACAGGAAACACAGTTTGGGGCTTTGCTTTTCCTGGAGATTTTACATCCTTCAATTTTCACAAAGCTGTAGGCATTAGAGGAAAAAGATTACATATGCGTCATTCTCTCCATAAGTTCTAGTCGTCAGTGCCAACAGATATACTTTATAGATGTCTGGCTTTGGTTTCAGCATCATAACCAGATGGCAGTGAATCATACTTGATAATTTATTAAAAAGGTTAGAAATAAATACTTTTGTCTGGCTCCTTCCCTCTAGCTTAAATTTCTGTCTTTGGAAACGTAGTTATTTCAGAGTTTATAACATGCAATGAAGGTAACACAAAAAATATGAAACGATGAACTCTTCTCACATGGTTCCTTTTAGGAAATGATGGCCATAGAGTCAGACTTCTGAATGCAGTATATGGGCGGCCAGGAGGAGTTCTCCCAGCTGCAGATCCTTCTGTGTCTTTCAGTGAAAGTGACAAGCAAACTGGTACTTTGGAGCATGTTGAAAAACAAACCAAAAAAAAAATAGTAAACGGATTAGAGATACTGAGAGAGAGGCCAGACAAATAGCTTAGGCTAGATATCTAATATGTAAATGAAGTTAGGTAAGGTGATTCCTGTATGAATCTATATAGGAATCCATAGTGTTCCTATATGGACACTGTAGGTAAGGACATTTTACATAAAGTTCTGTGAATAATTTTTTTTTTAATGTTGATGCTTTTAAAAAATATGTTGCTTTCCTTATTTGTATAGAATAAGGTAATTTAAAGTCAGGAGTCCTTTTAACTGCCTGTGTAACCTTCCTCTAAGCCTAAATTTGAGGGTGTATTAAGATAGAGATTAGAGTTTGGGAAATAAATCTAGGAAAGCATATATTTCACACAAAAACTATATAATACATTATGAAACTGGAAAAAACAGACTCTTAGTTGAAGACTGTGCATACAGTTTTAATTCAGTTGTGTTCCTTATGTACGTGTAAACTTTATGAGACTGTCCTTAAATATTTGACCACATATTATTTTTTTCTTGGAGGACTTTTCCTCTTTTAGCAGTACTGTTTTACCTCAAGCACTCAAGAATGTTCTACCTGCATCTTTTAGCGATTCAACTCTGGGTTAACTGCATCACCAGATCACCTGTTCTCTCTTCCTATTTATGCTAGTTTCTATCTCCATAAGGCCTTTCTTTCTTTTGAACACTTTATAGTTTTCAAAGGAGAATAGGGATAATTGTGCTGATGTTAATAAATGATGTTAATAAATTAGATAGCCCATTAAACTTCACTGGAAACCAAAGCTATGAACAATCTACATATCACATATATATATGTATATATGTATTTTAAGCCTAAAATGTTTATTATGAAATGTCTTTGGTTTGACAAATGTCCCCTGACTTTAAAATACTTTTTCCAGCAGTGTTCTTACCTATGTTCAGATCAGTTTTAAGGTCCATTCTATCAGCAGCATCCTTGGGAAACGATATGGTAACTATGTCAAAGAATTGTCTTCATGTCCCCCAGTTTATTGCAGAACTCAGAAGAAAACTATCCCAGATATCTACATCTGCAATCTGGCTATAGCAGATTTGGTTCATATCATTGGCATGCCCTTCCTCATTCACCAATGTGCACGTGGAGGTGAGTGGGTGTTTAGCAGCCTTCTTTGTACCATCATAACCTCCCTGGACACATGCAACCAGTTTACATGCAGTGCTATTATGATTGCAATGAGTTTGGGCAGGTATATGCTTTCAGATTTTCATTCTGTACCTTTCATTCAAGGACAATAATACCTGCGTTTATGCAAATCCGTAGTAATTTAAGAAAGAGAAATGCTGCTGGTCATGGTTAATAATTTTTTTTAATTGCATGTTTCCTTTTTTGGTGTTTGTGGAGGTGGAAGAAATATTTTAAGTCTTGCTATAGCATCATGCTATGCACAAAGCTTTCAGAGATCCTGCTCAGTACCAGTGTTACTGTTCTGTGGATTCTCTTTAGAGGTGCAACTTGATTTCACTGAAACTAGATTTATTTAAAACATTTCACTGTAAGATAAAAAAAATGACTTCAAGGCAGCCTGCAGAAATATACTGTATCTGTTATCTTTGAAAACCTTTATTAAAATGTAGTAAGAGTATAACAAGAATTTTAGCTTTTTTCGTAACTGCAGATTTCAAAAACAGCTTCTCTGTGGTCTTGATCTTAAGTAAAAAGTGGCCAGGATCAGGAAAGTAAAGTCTATTTTTGACCAAAGAGGTTATTTGTATGTAAAAGAGCATGAAGAAGACAATCTTCCTGTCATTGCACAAGGCACTAGTGAATCATTTAAGAGGACATTCAGAGACAACTTTTGACTTACGAGCTAGGATAAATGGGGAGGATGGTTGCTATTGAACTAGTAACATATAAGACAGCATGCTTACATGGAAATGGAATGTAGTCACTAGAGAGAGGGAGAGAAAAAATATTGTAAAACAGAGAGCAGAAAGTAGAAATTTGAAAGTTAAAAATAATTTTGAAATTGATAATATGTGGCTATTATACAGAAGCTAAACTAATGAACAACATCAGAAATATTTGGTTAACTTGCAGTTAAAAAAAATACAAGAAATTATCATTTCCTTTGAAGTGCATTTCAAAAGCTCTGTTTTGTATTTGCATGTGAGTAATGTGATAGCAGACAGCCTTTTCTTATGTTTCTAAAGAATTTACACATAATAGTAACTCTAATCATTCTGTCTGGAGAAAAAAAAAATCCTTATGCAAAGGACAGGTAAGTGTTAAGACAGGGAAAAGCCATGGTCTCCTACTGAGGAAAGGCAAAATATCAAAACTCAGTATAAAAGTTAGTTTATGTACCAAATAAAACCAACTCTTAAAAATGGACATTTTTTTCCCATATTTCTGTAAATACTGAGTGTAAGCCTGTGCATTCATTTCTATTTTGAGCAAGTTTTTCCATCTCAATAATACTTGCTTATGGAAGGCTCTTCAAATTACTTCTGTCCCAATCATTGCCAATACCCATTATGACAGTATTGCTGAGAGACAAAGGGTTTTCAGATAACTAGCTCCCAAACAGTTTAGTGCTTGATAAAACCACCTCTGAATCCACCTGGGAGCTGTTCTTAAGTGAAAAGATTAAACCATTTGTTTTGTAAAAGATCAGCAGAGTTTATCAGATTTTGTTTGACAGTAAAATCATCACAAATTCACAATAAAAGCAAGAAACATAATTATGCCTCAGTAATGCTACAGCTAATGCATCATAAGACAGCTTCATGTTCTTTTTCACATTTCTCAAAAATAAAAGTACTTCTCAAGTAAGACAGAAGTGGGTCAGAACTGGGAAGGCACTTCCAAAAGAAGCTTGAGCTGAATAAAATGGCTACCACATGCAAATTAATATGTGTCATATTGCTGGATAATATTTTTATTCCCAAAAATCCTCATCTTCATAATAGGAGAGAACTATGTCACACACTCATCCAACAGAGACTTTACTATTTCAGCATTTCCTGTTGAAAATCAAATTTCTTTATAAGATTTTAAGAAGTGGCAAAAACAGCTTTTCTCTCCATGGAGCTTTAAGGGTCATTTTATAAGGGGTACAATGGATAAAATTTGCTTTTCATTACTCACTTTGATATTAAAAAAAGAAAAAAGAAAAAAAAGAAAAAAAAGAAAAAAACCACTAAGGATAGCTGTACAAACTATGCAAGTTGTGCATGTATATTAACACTTATGAGAAAGTTTCCAAAATAGACATCAAATGCATTTTTAATAGACAGTCATGTTTATGTCATAGGCAAACACATAAATTAAACCTGAATGAAACCTTGTTATCAGAACATTTGCCTATCTGTTAAGAGAGAAATTCCTGAGAAGCAACTCATAACGTCTTCTTTGCATGAGGACACACATAGGCAAATGTAGATGCCAATCCCAATGTAATTTACCTTCATGTAGATCAAGAGTAAATCTGACTGATATCATGATACAAATCTGGCCTAAGAGAAATCAGGCTTGTGTACACTGCAGGCAGCATTTCTTATTTTCCAAATATTGATTTATGTTGCAGTCTAGTGAGAGAGGAGAGATGGGTGAAAACAGGGTCCAGCATGATGTCCTATACTGAAGTTGTTAATTGGAAAATTCCAAGAAAGCCATTTGATATTCATTCAAAAGGGATTTAAATTACACTTAGTAATGTCAGTGTCTTTAAACTAGCAAAGGAACTTTTGATCTATGTTGTTTTGAAAAAAAGAGCCAAGCCTTAAATCTCCAAAATAACTAATGCAATTTCAGAAGTCACATCATACCTTATTCCTGCATGGCCCACAAGACATAGCTGATAAAACCCACCCTAGACTTTGTCTGGCAGGAGTCTGCAAGGCATATCTCATTTCCTGTACTATGAATCCACTGGAGCATGTCACAGCAAAGTGCCCCTGCTTGGCTCCCTTCATACAGGCTGCATTTCCTTCTGACTAGTTCTACAAACTTGGGTTATGAGAAAAGGTGTAAACCTCTTGGTAGGGGTTCACTTGTCTGTGATCCCAAGCCTGCTTTTGGTATAGCACAGATGAATACAGACACAGCTGAGACTTAGTTCAGTCTCATGGGAAAACCGCTATACGCTAAGCTGTGAGAAAGCTAGAATAGAACCATGCATGCTAAGAAAGGTAAAAGTGCATGCAGAGATAAGATTGTTGAGGTGAAAACAGTTGGCAGCTCAAAGGTTCAAGAAGAGAAACACTGGCATGAAGAGGTATCAAATACTAAAGAAAATCAGAGTCTGAAGATGCCCCTTCACTCTCGTTGACAACTGTCTAGCAAAAGCTGAAGTGTGCCATATGGAGCTGATGAGAGCATTAACACTTAGCCTAGGAGCTCAGCAGTCCTGGTTGTCTGATGGCTATTTTAATAGATAATAAATATTTTTTTTTGTGAATATCCTACTTGCAAAGTGTCTCTGTGCATGGGAAGTGTTCCCTGAGCAAAGACGCCTGGAGTTGAAGAGTTACGTAGGGAACCAGTCAGTTTAGATAGCTGCATAAATATTTATTTAACCACTTCTCTTAAGGTTTCAGATGTATAAATGGAGAGGTGAGGCTGGGAAGATAAATCTGGAGTAAGTAGCTCTGTGACAGCTGAGAAGAGGCAGGCAGGTGTTGCCAGTCTTTGCAGCATGCAAGATCGACAGGCATGAGAAAATATGTTCCTGATTTGCCCATTGCTGTAATATTGCTCTAAGAAATATTTACCAAGGCAGTATCACTGGTAGGGTGGGTTATATCTCTATGAAAGTCATGGGCTTTCAGATATTTAAAACCAGAACCACTTGATTTGCCATGGACTAATCCATTTATTCAGTCTTCACACTCATTTCTCCTTTGCTCCTTGCTTTACTTCACAGGCAGTCATAAACACCCCATCCAGAAGAAAAAGTAAAAGACATTTGCTGCATCTTCTGGGCAGACTGTCATTTGCCTTTGAGTGTGGTACACTTTACTGCCTCTTGGAGCAGTCCAAAAATTTTAAGCCAATGCCTATAATATGTTCGTGATTAACATTAATTGGATAATTGACGTTAATTAGCGATATTACCAATAATAGTGTCAGTATATGATATTGTGACAATACGTAATAATGTTAGACCATTGGATGTCACATATAATAGGTTAAGATATATCCAGAGGCAGGGAGAAAAGAAGTGAGGAAAAATCTAAGCTCTCAGACAGGTTTCCCTTCTTGTTGTTATGTGTGCATGATATATGTATGACCACATGTTTATGGACTTGCTAGAAATCAGACAAGATGATGTGGAGCTAGCTACAACATTAACTAGAACCTTATGGTCCCACAAAATATTTTCTCTTTCAGACTGTCATCTTGGCTTTCATGATCTTACCATGTACCTTTGGTGATGGTTGATTTCATAGACCTTCCTTCAAGCAGCATTGTAACAGCAAGCTTGGCAGAAAGGCAAAAAGAAGTTCAGTAATAGGCATAGGTAACAGGTACCATGTACCTGGTGCCTTGCACATTTCTGGAGCTCTGCAGGCTCCATCACTGCCTCTTTGTCCAGCTCTCTGCATCAGAGACACAGCCCAGACACTCCTGTTATTGTTTGTTTCAGGTGAGTGCTCTTCAGACTATTCTGAACGAAAGACCTTTTCATTACTGATAATTACTTTGGCAGATGAGGGCCCATGTCTGCCTTTAAACTCCACTGTCTGTTTGATGCAGAAATTACTCTTATTTTCAAAACAGTATTTTTCCCAAATGCACCTTTCATTTTTTATTTCACAAATCTATAATCAGACAATAGGCAAGACTGAGAATTATCTCTAAACTGAAGCAGCCAATAAGAAACCTACCACTGCAAAAGAGTGGAGACAAAAGCTGCTTGTGTTTGGTGTGATATTTACTTTTTATTGTTTGTGGAAGACTAAGGTATTTCTCTGCATGAGTCAGAATACTGATAGGCTGGAAAAAGTTTGAGTTCTATCAAGAAAAAGAATCATTTACATTTACATTTACCCTCATATTTACCTTTACCCTTGAATTTGTGATAGTGTTTTCATTCCATTCTGTCTAATTATTTTCTTTTCATCTTTAAGGTCATTAAATAACTATTTTTTCTTTTGCTTTGATGAATACTAATGATAAGAATTAGAAACCCAGGGAAAGACTACCTCTTTATAGTCATATATTGGTATATTAAAATGTACTGCAAAATAATTGATCCAGAAAATATGAAAAGTCATTTTACAATATGTAGGGAAATACAAGTATATACAGACCAGATTTTAGTACCCTCACCTGCATCATTAGTAAACTGCCTTTTACTTTTGTGAGAATCCTATGAAAACTCAACTGTATACCCAAGAAGATGATGTCCACCCAGAATAAGGAACCGGAGCCAACAGACACATAGGCAGTGGCAAGCACCTCTCAAACCTGAAGACATGGATTCAGCACCTATCCCAGGCCAAGAGGGTTCCTCTCCACATGCCCTTTCTTTCCCTTAATGGTCTTCAATGACCCAAAATGCAGTTAGTTTTCTTACTAACTTCATTAGTTGAACTACTAGACTGCAGCTACGTTGATCAACATGAGATGCATTCACTGCTGGCATGTTCTGCGCTGCGCTGTGCCCTGATCCTTTGAGTAAAGGCAATACCTTCTATTAAGCCACATGTCGCACGGTGCCTTAAGCGCAGCAGCCTTTTGCATTGCTAACAGCCCTCTCTGAAACTCTGTAGCCAGCTTTCCACTGGCAGCTCTGCGCCCAGTCATCCAAGCTGCCGCGGCAGTCTTTCCCAGAGCCTCTGAGGCAGCCCTTTCCCTTGTTCCCACGCTGTGGATCTTGCATTTATCCTCCCGGCCGTGCACCTGCAAACCCAACGGCATTGTTATGGTGGGTTCTCATGGGAAGCGACTGCCACCAGCGTGAGAATCCTCCCTTCTTCCCCCCCTTTTCCTACCCCATGGTCAAAACTTCTGGTTGATATTAGTGGACCCAAAATATGCATGCCCCAAGCTTAACAGCAAGGCAGCATGCAATCTCAGCAGAGTGTGCTCCCAGCAGCACCAACACCATCATAGACAGGAGCAACTGATAAAAAGTGGGTCCTGATAAAAAGTATGTTGATACTGTGGAAAGAACATTATGAGGAGAACCACCCACTGGAGAACATGCCCAAGATGGATATTTGTCTGGAGATCCCCCATTGTTTCTCTTCCCATTTGGCCACTGGCAAAAGTTTTCCCTTTCCACCCTCTCTCCTTCAATTTTTATCTTCCCTAAAAGTAACTATAGGCCATCATCTACAGACCCTGCTAATAAATCCCGATACATATTTGTTCACGTACCTCAAAAATCTTTGTGCAATACACAATTCTTAATGAAAGAACAAATAGCCAATATTTTTGTGGTTAGGTGCATTGTGAGTTTAAGCAGAGTGAAACAAAATGGAAACCTCACTGAAACCTTCCTGCTAAGAAGTAAAAAGATATAAAGGCATTAAGGAACTTCTGTATCATCCAGCTGAACACACCAGCTGAGGTTCAGTCACCCATGAATGGCAAGTAGTAGGCACGTCTCCGAGGTGATTGATGGGTTGTAATATGGTGTCCTGTCATCTTTCATGCAGCTATCAGGAAGAGGGGGCCTGCTTAGGTGTAATTGTTACTCCACATCAGCTAGTAATGCCACTTCTCTGTGCATGAAACCCCATATGTCCTATCTCCGTCCTACACACTTTTATTTTCTCATAAGTACTTCATTTAATTCACAGTTTATTCACTAATGGTTTTTGTATTGTGCACTGAAACTTTCTTCATTACTGATATTTGGAAATATCTCCACCGCTGATTTTAAAAAAGGGCTGTATTCTTCCCCTATTTTCTCTGGAGATGCTGTTTGCTGCTCTTGAAAAATGAAAGCAAGCTCAAAGCGTACATAGTACGCCATGCTTATATGGAGACTAAGAGGTCAAATTTTGTGCAAAGCAGGACTAATCACAAGTTTTAAAAACCCTATAAGCCTGTAAATTACCCTCAATTACACTGATCCTGTAAGCAGTATCAGTGTCAGAAGCTATTTCTATGAGGCAACCAGTGAAACAGGAGAGTTGGTGTGCCAAGAATGCTACAAATCAGTTCTTACATTGCTGATGCAGAGGATTTCTGAAAAGTTCTTTCTTAGTAGCTTGTAGGTAAGAGGTAGGATTCTTTTTTTTGGTGGTGGTGGTTTTGTTGTTGTTTGTGGGTGTTGTGTTTTTTTGTTTTGTTTTGTTTTCTGTAGTTACAGAACTACAGTAAAACCAAGATGTTCTTTATCGCCATCATGACTGAGAATAACAGCATGATGTTAGACATAGTTTTTTAAGATGCCATCCAGTAGAAATGCCTTTTGCTGATTCTACCTATAATGGTCATTACTTTAACCTTATTTACTGAAAAGAACTTGGTTGTTCCACGGCTTGAATAATGAAAAAAACTATGTTTCATACTCATATTCAACCAAGAGTGAAAATAAATTCTTATCATGAGAAATATGAATTTTTCTTAACCTTATGCAGTGGTTCTTAACCTTCATTGGCCCAAGAGCAATAATACCAAGCAACTGAGGTTTACACCTCTTTTTCTTTCATGAAATACTTTTAATAAGGTATGACGTTATTATACTGACTTTTAGTTGTTCAATTGTGTAATGGTTTCAATTATTATTGACTGTCTCTTGCAGGCTTTTATTGTGTTTAGGTTGTATTTTTTTCCGGATTTTTCTCACTTGATCTGTGAACAAGATAAGTAGTTCACTGATTGACATAGTCTTTCATTTGCTGTGTTACCACCTATTTGTTTCAGAACACACCAAAAATATTAGATTCTGGAAAAGAAAGAAAGAAAGAAAGAAAGAAAGAAAGAAAGAAAGAAAGAAAGAAAGAAAGAAAGAAAGAAAGAAAGAAAGAAAAAAGCATTCTGCAAGAAAGTTGTACCTTCCAAATCTTCTTAAAGAGCTGAACATGAGTGCTGTGGGATTCCATGTGCAGACAATAACACTTTAGAACAAGTGTGCCTTCTTAGGCAGTGCCTGAAACCACATTAACATTCCTATTACACTAGCTTTGACTGTTTTGTTTTTTGGACAGTCAATTTATTCTGCTCTACAAGCACTAAAAATCAATGAAAAACCACCAGTATTTAAATATTTTTCAGATTCATGCCTTCATCTTGTAGAAAATTTAAATACTCTGCCATAAAGGCAAATGGGATAAAATTTGGTAGAGAAAATGAATCGCCAATCACTAAGAAAGAAATTTCCAAGTATTGTTTAGATTCCTGATCATTTGCCTTTCTCATAACAGCTAGTAAATCACTCATTTTCAGTTACTTTCAGAAAATTACCATTTCAAAAGAATTCTGTGACCATGATTCAGAGCTTTCAGTCGTTTTAAAAGAAACTGAGCTGATCTACCTCCCACAAGAGAGCCGTGTTTCATTGCCACTATGTAAAACTCTTCTGGTCTTATGCATGTAAAAAGGCTTGTAACATAGTTGAAAAGGAGATAATGAAATTTTTGATTCATTTTGTAGAGGCTGATCATAAAATATTTTCTACCATAAAATATTTTCTACCAAAAAGAATGCCCCAAATCTTCCTCTCCCCTTTTCTGTGTAAAACTTTGACATCCAGAAGCTTCCTTTCATTTAGCTGCATTGCTTTTTATTAACTGAAGAATTATGAATCAATAATGGGATGAAATGAGTTTTCTTCATAAACTGTGTCTCCCCCATTTCTCTTTGATGCTTTTGTTCCTTACCACCCACCAACTCCTCTTGGCAGAGGTTCTTCTGCTTGCACTTTTCCTGTTGCAGGGGGTGAGCTGGTGGATATGGGGCTGAGATGCAGCTGTCAGCTTCCAGTCACCCACGGTCTGAGTGGTGATGGGTAGAGATGCCATTAGCAGCGTTAGCAGTACACCTCTCATCACATATCAGGTGAGACCATAACTGATCTTATCCCTAAGCTGGCAGCAGTGTGACAAGAATCAGCTCTTTGCTGGGGTCTTCTCCATGAGACCCTGCTGATGAGAGCCATATCCATGGCAGTTCAAATATGCAGCACCAAAGTGAGGTCAGTTTGTGCTGGGTTCTGGGAATTTCCTGTGATTATATCACCTCAAAGGCATTTCAGAACAATTCTGTACTTCTCCCCTCATGTTGCTTTGCGGAGTTCCATGAGCTTGAGAGCTACAAAGCAGTACCAAGACTCAGAGCAATGGAAATTTTCAGCCTCTGTTACATACTTTCTGCACCCAGTACCTTCTGAACAGGCCTACAGCTGGACCCAGTATCCCAGATTCTGCATGTGCAACAGATGGAAAGAGAAAGGAAAAAAAAATCATTGTTATGTTTCTTTACTTCTGCTGAATTTATTCTAAAGTGGTCTGACACTATTCTTTCCAAAACAAGCTGTTAATCTGTGCAACAGTCATGTTAGTCGTGCACTCTGATGTCATCTGGAAATGAAAAGGTGTACCAAATGCAGGGAAGTTCACACAAACCTTGTCCACTCCTGCAAAAAAAATAAAGGGAAAATACACCCCTCCCCTTAAGTCTCCTTTCTTTATTTTGGCTTATGAATTGTTGCATTTAGTAATCTGCTTTCAGCTCAAAAATTGCTCACTATATCCACTTTGATCTGACAGATTAAAGTTCACCCTAACATTTTACAAAATGTGAAGGTCTTGAAACAGAAGCTGAATTTGTTTTGTATCATAAGCCGCTGCTATCTGAAGGTTACTTCTAAGGTAGAGAAGTTTTCCAGTTGGATCTTCAGTTAAGTGGCAACTATTTTAAAAGGTGGAAAATATTTAAATTACAACTGTAACAGACTTGAGCAATCCAACAGCTCAAATATATCAGAAAGTAGTATAACTGTATTTGAAAATGTCTTTTATGTATTAAATTATCTTCTATTTATTATGAGCAATTGGCTAACGGGCAGGGTTCAAAGGGTTGTGGTAAATGGGGCCACATCTGGCTGGCGGATGGTCACTAGTGGGGTCCTTCAAGACTCCATTTTAGGGCCAGTCCTCTTCAATGCCTTTATACATGATTGGGATGTAGGACTAGAAGGTGTTTTGAGCAAATTTGCTGATGACACCAAACTTGGAGGAGTTGTGGACTTGGATGAGGGTGGAAAGGCCTTGCAGAGAGATCTGGACAGATTGGAGAGCTGGGCGATCACCAACCACATGAAGTTTAACAAAAGCAAGTGCCGGGTCCTGCACCTGGGACGGGGCAACCCTGGCTATATGTACAGACTGGGCGACGAGACGCTGGAGAGCAACCCCGCAGAGAAGGATCTGGGGGTTGTGGTTGACAGCAAGTTGGATATGAGCCAGCAGTGTGCCCTGGCAGCCAGGAGGGCCAACCGTACCCTGGGGTGCATCAAGCACGGCATTGCTAGTCAGTCAAGGGAAGTGATTGTCCCACTCTACTCTGCGCTGGTGCAGCCTCACCTCGAGTACTGTGTGCAGTTCTGGGCGCCACAGTACAAAAAGGACATTAAACTGTTGGAGAGTGTCCAGAGGAGGGCGACGAAGATGGTGAAGGGCCTAGAGGGGAAGACATATGAGGAGTGGCTGAGGTCACTGGGCCTGTTCAGCCTGGAGAAGAGGAAGCTGAGGGGGGACCTCATCGCAGTCTACAACTTCCTCGTGAGGGGGAGTGGAGAGGCAGGTGACCTATTCTCCGTAATCACCAGGGATAGGACCCGCGGGAATGGTGTTAAGCTGAGGCAGGGGAAGTTTAGGCTGGACATCAGGAAGAGGTTCTTCACCGAGAGGGTGAAGGAGCATTGAACATTGGAACAGGCTCCCCAGTGAAGTAGTCACTGCACCGAGCCTGTCTGAATTTAAGAAGCGATTGGACTGTGCACTTAGTCACGTGGTCTAAACTTTTGGGTAGACCTGTGCGGTGCCAGGAGTTGGACCTGATGATCCTTATGAGTCTCTTCCAACTCGGGATATTCTATGATTCTATGATTATCTCCATTCCTTTTCCAGAACTAACTTATCTCGGATTTTGTCTCTGTTTGCTTCTTGTGTGAGTTTTTACATTATCTCCTACATTCTGATCTATTGTAATTTATTAAAAACTCTCATCATATTAATTAAAGAATGTTGTGATCAAGAGCATAATCTGTTATAACAACACTTATTGAATGTTAAGTGAACTGCTTAAATAAATGCTATTCTGGAATGTAGTACTCAAAAACTTTTAAAACATGCAGGTTCCTTCTCTTGCAATGGTTATTCTCTGAATTTATATTTTGGGGTCAACAGTATTAACCTAAATATTTTACTGTTTTTCTATTATATTGCTCTGTTACTTGATTTTACAGATACCTCGCTCTTGTCCAGCCATTCCGCCTAACCCACCTGTGAACAAGATCAAAGACAATTCGAGTCAACTTTTGTTTATGGTAGCATCACTTATTCTGGTGTTCCCTGTATGGGTCTACTCAAAAGTAATAAAGTTCAAAGATGGTTTAGAGAGTTGTGCTTTTAATCTGACCTCACCTGATGATGTTCTCTGGTAAGCCTTTAAAGCTTCTGGGACCATATCTTCAGTTGATGTTGAGTATACCACCCATTTTGTCTTTCATATCCCTGAGAGGTGGGTGGATGGATGGATGGATGGATGGATGGATGGATGGATGGAGGGACGGACGGACGGACAGACGGAATAGAATTAAAGGCCAAAGCTGAGCCCAGTGTCATTCATATTATTACAACTCAGATTGTATTGGTAATATAGAGGCAGCCCCCGTGCAATCCAGTTCAGCAAGACAGCTCCACATAGCAAAAGTAATGGTGAAGGATCTCTCCTTATCCTTTCTTCCAGTGGCTGGGTAACTGTTGTTCACAAATGGGATCTCATTTCGCTTCCTCACTTGTCAGACTTTCATTTTTGAAAGATAAATCATGGAAGAGTTTAAACATTCCTCAAATTGCATACAAAACTTTCCAGTGTCTCATGGCCAAGCAGAATCATGTTTTTTTGTTGAATTCAAACCAGCTTGTTGAATGAAAACTAGCAAGGGACATAAAGGACAATTTTAGAAGCCTTTTTGGAACAGAAAGCAAATTTGGGGTGATACTGGGTATTTTTATATTAGCATGTTCATTTGGATCAGGAATGTATTTTGGGGGTGAGTCTCCCAATTGTATCTAATTACCACACGAGGTCACATTATTGATCAGTCTCAGAGCACATGATCTTTATTCTTTTCAGGTGAAATCAAACTGAAAAAAAGAGATCCAGGAATCTGACAAATGGAGTCCAACCACTGTTGTGTACTCAGTCCTCAATCCACAGGATCCAATTAGAGAAAATCCAAAGTTTAACTCCCCGACATGAGTATAATTTGCTAGGTCCTCAGCACCAAAAACTGCACTCCACAGATTTGCACTACTCAGTTGTAGCCAATGCAGACAAATCCCAGGGGAAAAAAAAAAAAAGTAAAAAAAAAAAAGTGTTTAAGCCTCTTTTTTTCCAGCTCCTTCTTTCTCCCTCTCCCCCCCATCCTGCCTCCCCGCACCCCCCCCCCCCCCCCCCCCCGCATTTTTAATGGAATGAATTCTAACTTTGGAGCACCAAAAAAAGAGGGAGGAAATATAAATATGTAGCAGTACAGAAGGTAAATTATTTTACTGTCAGGAAAGCTTGATGCAATTCACTGCTGAAGATTTAAGGTATTAGTTAAAACAAACACTGAAATATGAGTGATTATTTTCAAGAACATGTGAAGGACATGAGACCCCCAATGGCCTGAAGAAATCAGATAAAATCAGAGGAAAACAGGGATGAAAGGATTTGGGGAATTCAGCCTAGTTCATCCTCTCTCAGATGGCATGACCAATTGTCAGAGGTTTGTTTAATTCTGCTTCAGAAGTTTTAATACAGAAAAGTATAAAGATGAGTTAAAAGAGACTCTGGTGGATAGATTAAAAAACATTGAACTTAAATTCAATATCCAGAAAGTTTAACAAGTTATTAAGCTGTCAGTCTGTAAGATGACAAGAAAAAAAAAAGACTATGTGCACTTGTCAGGACCATATTAAAACAGAAATATATAATTTCCTTCTTTAATGGAAAATCTCTGGTTTATAAAGAAGAAATAGAAACAAAATATCTTAAATTTTAACAAAATGACTGGAAAAAAAATAGGAAAGATGCTGTAGATCGATGCAAGAATGGTTGGAAAAAAATGAGTGCTAAGAAAGTGGTCACCACTGGTTTACTATCAGGCTAGCAAAATACCAGGGGACTAAGAAGGTTGTGTCTTGCATAGAAGTTTGCAATAATTTTCATTACAGGTGCTGAAAAAAAGCACACACAGGCAGAATTTGGAAAGCTAAGGTGTATAATTTGTGGTTGCCTTGTTGTAGTCAACAGTATTTCTCGAACTGCTGGGCATAGATTTTATTCCTAAATGTACTTACAGTTCTGAATAACTGCTACTACCTAAAAACAGGTTCCATGTATCTCTAATCAAGAATCACAAACCAGAGATCACTTTATGAAAAATGCAATTTTATTTCTTTACATTTATGAGATTTTCTTCGTGTAATCACATTGTTCTTTCTCTTTGCCTTTTCTTTTACAGGTATACACTTTGTCTTACTATAACAACTTTCTTTTTTCCTTTGCCAGTGATATTTATTTGCTACATTTTAATTTTATGCTACACATGGGATATGTATCAGCAAAACAAGAAAGCAGAAAGGTAAAGTGCTATTCATTGTTCTTCCTGTTTCAGATTCTCTGCTCAGGCTGTAAGTTTTGTAAGCTTCTAGCCTGTAACAGGCTAAAAGGAATAGCCCTAAAATGGCATGTGGGCCCTGCACCATGTGACTTTCTGTGCTTCTGATGCTGCATTAAGGTCCCCATAAGGTATGAGATTCAGTGGAAGAAGCAAGATAGCTTGAAGGAAACTGATTAAAATCAGAAAATAAAATTATGGCAGAAGTCCTCAGCTTATCTGTGGAGAGCACAAAGGTATGGCTCAACCCTACACTTCTGGCTGCAGGAGGGCATCTGTCCAACAAGGTCTCAAGAAATGCTGGGAAGACATGAGTTCCAGGTCTGGTAGCAGCCACCATACCCTGGGGGCCCCAGCCACATTTCACAGGAAGGCACAGGCTGCCTGAGGAAGCCTAGGCAACACAACAAAATTGTCAGATGAAACAAAGCTGAAATACAGTTTCCCAGCTCCTCGTCAGCAAATTTTGTGACTAAGGACTAAGTGTTTTGGATCTCAACTTAACCAATTTCCCATGAAAAAGGTAATTCATTTACATTTTAGTGTGTTTTTTAATCCCTCAGGCAGGAGTATTGTTTGCTTCTCTTCTCCATCTCCTTAAGCTCCTAATAGCCATGTTTTGAAACATGTTGCAAAACTATACAGCTTTCATGTTGAAAAAAGACCAACATTTTAAATGAAGTAATTGTCATTGTTTCATCAATTATACATAAACAATTATCCCATATTTGTGTGGCATATCATCAAATTCAACCTAATCAGAAGAAAAAAAAAGAAAAAAAAAAGAGAGCTGATCTTTGCTTGCACTGCAGGTGATTTTGGTCTCAAATGACTGCCATTCCTCAGTAAGTTCAATCCATGACATTATTTTCTCACTTTGAATTTCCATGCTTAGGATCCTTTTATTTTGCAGACACAACACCAGTATCCCCAGGCAAAGAGTCATGAATCTCACTAAGATGGTGCTCGCTCTGGTCATTGTGTTTGTGGTAAGCGCTACCCCATTCCATGTGATCCAGCTTGTGAATCTTCAGGTTTCACACCCAACCCTAATCTCCTATGTGAGCTACTATGTCTCCATCTGCCTCAGCTATGTCAGCAGCAGCATTAATCCATTTATCTACATCATGCTTAGTGGGAACTTCCAGAAGCATTTCCGGAGGTGCATAAACATGGAAGTAAGGATGGCAGAACGGGCTGTCAACCACATTGAAAACACCCTGAAGTCAAGTTTTTGAAAAAATGCATTATCTGTGTGCCAATTTTATTGGTCACTGTAGATAGGCCTGATTTCACTTCCTTCGTCAAAGTGTAACTCAGAAGTGGCTTTGTCACTGGAATTGTACCAGTGTGAAGTTGGTGTGAGAAGATGATCTGCTCCACTATTTGAAAAGTTATTGCACCCAGAGGAGGGATTCTCTGCAAAAATATTCTTCATTATTGTGCCATTGCCTTTTTATGGTTATTTGTACATAGAACCAAATGTATAGAGACAGAAGTAGACATTAAGAAAAAATATAGTCCTCTGGTAGTAAAAGAAAAAAAAAAAAAGACTGCTGCAAACATTCAGGACATTGTGTGTGAAGTCATGGAAATTGTTAATGACCACAAGAGACTTAGTTACTGATGACTCAGAAGGGGGTAACTTTCGATTTTTATCTGTAGATATACAGCTGTCTCATCTGGCACTCATTCCCGCAGCTATTGAAGGCAGGAGAGAGACATAAAAGGCCTTTTCAGAGGAAAACTACTTTTGAATTAACCTTTGTACATGTCCTTGCAAATAAAGAAGTGAATTCACAATGTGCGTCATTGGAAATTATTAAACCTAAGTTTTTAAAAAAACTGTACATTTCAGGGATAAGCTGTCACTTTTCTTTTCTCAAAATCCCTGCTTCCAAGACAGCCCTGTGAAGGGTCTCTAGTCCTTGAAGAGCTCAATAGTGATCTCACTACATTGAGTACTGGGAGGAACTTGGTGCCTTCCCAGGATGCATTCTTACTCATCTCAGGAAGGGAAGAAGTCCTGCATGTTGCCAATGCTTAAACGACAAGATTTCTAGCACCAAGATGTAATCAAACACTATTATTAGGACCTCGACAGCTAATAAAGAAAATTGGGGAAAAAATGTTAAAAAATCTAATGATATTGACAGAATTTCACATTTGATGTTCACCATATTGTGGGATCATATTTGTCATATTCTCTCTTTAGACCACTTGCTCTTATCTCAGGAGTTTCACTAGGACCAAACATTTCACTAGGACCATTTATGATTACAGTCTTGTTATTTTGAGACTTGGTGAATCTGAAACACTTAAAATGCACCTCCTCACACTTGAAGTTAGTCCCCAACTTCTCATCCTATCCCAATTGGCCTATTGTGCACATATTTGCAGCACTCTGGAGGTTGCAATCTGTGATCCTACTCTTCGAACCCACTGTGGAACATATGACACAGGAAAGATGACAACATCTTTTACCGAGGGAGGGCTGGGCTGCCTTGTGACTCCCATTGAGCTGCAGATGCCCAGACTGTGGATGAGATACTGCCCTGTTTTCTTCTGCCATCACATCTTAAGAAGAGGCCACTTCTGTACATAAACCACCTTTCTTCCAGGAGCTCTGACGGAAAAACCTCTTTGGCTGCACTGTGGAGGGGTCAAGGCACCTGAAGACATACATTCAGACTACAGTGAGCAGCAGTTGGACAGTAAATCATTAAGTATGATAGAGAGATAGATGGATAGATAGATGGATGGAGAAAGAGAGAGAGAAAAGGAAAGAGAGAGAGAGAAAGAGGATGTCTTCTAACATGGACCTTACTATCATGGTCGCTACCTTCTCCATTGCTTAAAGGAAGGCAGTGAAGGTTTTTTCACATGGAAAAACTGAATTAATTTAGTTTAACTCAAGTGAGAACAGAAAAATTCATTAACTTAATAGTGATGTATATTAACTGGTAATCTATGAACTATATATGAAGGGCTAACATCAGATCTAACACAATACTAGGCACTTAGAAATGTTAGCATAAACATGTATAAATTTCTAAACACCCATCTATATCTTGTTCCACAAAATGCTAGTCTTTGTAACTCCCTGTTTACTGTTTAATCTGGTCATCCTTCTCTTCATTATTAACAATTATGAATAGTTAATGGCAAGACAGTTTTGGGCATCCTTTTCAAACGCACTGTCTGCACTCAGAATACTGTATTACCAGCCGTTATTATCCTGGCCAGAGGAAGGACCTGGCAGGCACCTTCTCAAAGTAACAAGAGCGCATATGCTTATTCTCCATTCGTACTGCTTCAATCAAACATCTATCACACAAATTTCATGTCTAGGGAAGTCAGTTTACTGAGGATACTTATTTTTTGATTTCTTTTTCAAAAAACTCTAAAAGAGAGGAAGAAAACTCCAAATATAGACAACAGTTATGCTCAGTTGGTAACGCTTTATTACCAGGATGATGAACAATCAAAAGGCACTGGTGGGTCAGTTTTAGGGACACCAGAAGTGTGAAAAGCAGACTCCAGACTTTACAGACAATCTTTTCTGGGGACATATGCTCTGTGACTTTACCACAGCAGTTCTGTTTTCATGCAAGGGTTTGGTTACAGATGGCAGTGGCAGATTGCTTGTCTCCATCTGCCTCCCAAACATAACAGGGTTTGGTGGTGCTAAGCTGGAAGCACTCTTCCAGTCAAAGCACATCTGAGCCCTGCAGTATGTGGCATCACTCCCAGCACCTCGCCAAGCTCCAGTTTAGAAGTTGCTGTCATTCTAATGCATTTTGGTTTTGAGAGGCTGGCTGGTTGCCATCGTACTTTCCTATTTCAAAGGATGCAATTGGAATTAATCACCAAGACCTGAAAGATGCACACCAGAGAACATTCCTGATACTCTAAGAAGTTTTAGTTTTGTCCTTATACAGATTTATTTTTTTTTACTGTTGAGCCTTTATCATGTTGCTAACAATGACCCAGACCTGCTCCTGGTGCCAAATTAAAAAATAATATTTTTTTCTGTTTGAACAGATATGAGAGAATAAAAATATCTTGTAATTGGTGCCCTACCATACAAACTGAAAAGAAGCACCTCTGAAAGTAATAGCATAACAGAATTGTCTGGGCCACTGGCTCCAGTCTTAGTTCAAGCTCTAAACTTCATAGATGTGTTTTTTTTCATAAAATACCCTATGTAACAGGAGGGATAAGAAGATTAGCATTCTCGTGCTTTGCTTAGGCCATTTGTACTGAAAAGGAAAAAATAACAAAAGCCTTATTAAAAGTATTTTTATGAGGTCTTTAAGACGAAAGTAATGGTTTCTTCCTTTTATCATAAGTATTTCTGACATTTTGTTTCAATGAGGTTTTCATTTTAAAGAATTCTTTCCACATGAGATTTGTAAAACAATGTCTCCACACTTCCTTGTCTCCTTGAGCAGTGCAACAAGCTCTGCCAGGGAATATTCTCAGTGTTTAATAAATCACGTTAGAGACCATATAGAGATGTCCTTTACCTTCCTGTGGACACAGTCATTGTAGAAAAAAAACAGATCTCTCTATATTGCAAACATTATCTTTTCTAAATATACTGTAGTTGCAGCTTTGATTCAGCAAAATACTTATGCACCTGTTTCTACCTATTCAATTCATCTGGATTTAGGAGCATGCTTGAACACTTTGACAGGCCTATCTTCTGCTCTCCTGTAGAGAAATGAGAATATCAGAGTTATTTCCTTAGCTTTTTGTAAATCACTTCTTGAAGACAATGAAATATTATCTTGGCTTTGTGAAATGATGTACTGCTTTGTCTCCCTCATGGTTTGAGATTTGGAAGGGCTTTGGCCAGCTCCGAAGCTCCAAGCTAAGTGGGAGGATTGAAGACACTTAAACCTGCACCCATCACTACAGCAAATTAGTCAGATAAAACTGAAATTTCAGCAAAGATTCTTCTGACCAGATTTCAAGCCATTTGTCTGGCTTAAGATACAGGATCAAAATGGAAGTCTTGCTTGTGAGCCCAGATTTCCTAATTCTTTTACGTATGAACCATGAAGAGAAAAAGAGCAAGATAATTTTGTATAGGATTAATCATCAAGAAATTAAAGGAGTTACTGAGGGGTAGGGAGAGGAAAAATTTGAAAATGGGCAGCACAAGTGAAGACCCACACTACTAAGCGTCCCAGACAGACAGCCATTCCCTGTGAGGGGTTTCTGGGCTGGGAACATGGAGCTGGACAGAAGAACTTGGTCAGGCTGGGCAGGGAATTGGGGGTGTGCCAGCTGCCTGTGGCTGGCCCACCTCCCTGGGCTCTGGGAAGGGAGCGGAGAGAAATGCCTTCTCATCCTGTTCAGACCTTTTGTAGCTTCAGCCCTTAGAATCCACCCCTTTCTCCCTTTTGTCCATTCAAGAATAGTGGCAGAGGACAAGAAAGAGAAGGTAACACAAAGAAAGGAAGAAAACGCAGTTCTTCAGTGTTTGAAGAATCAGAACATAGTCTTCTTGAAAGTGTTTTCACTAAGGAAGAAGGAAAACACAGAGAGAAAATAATTAACAACAAATGGATTCATTTAAAGTTGAGGAGGATTTTTTTCCATTTTTTTCATTTCTGATGCTTTTAACTGCTGCCATTCATTAGACCAACAGCAAAAGAGAACAAAAGTAACTTGAATAGTCTCATAATCTGCTCTATTTAAATAAATAAGGCTCACAAACAAGAAAAATTAAATTAAATCCTTACTTTTAGCTGGAGAGAGAACTGACAATTGCATTCCTGGGAAATATGCCATTTTCTCTAAAGTTTATATGTAAAGTCTAAAAATTCACTAAGCATTAGTGGTATAAAGAAAATTGAGAGGAGGGGTGGGTCTGGCTTTTTCACCACTGTTTTCTACACCTTCTGATTTGTGTGGTTTGGAAAAAATAAAAAACAAACAAAAAAAAAACACTACTGAAATAGTGATAGACCTGCTTTGGAATTAGAGCTATACAAGCAGAAAGAGAGATGCACTTACTTTTTTTTTTTTTTTCCAATGAAATCTTGTTCAGGATTCTGCTGTAAAAGAAATGTGCAAGGATCTGGATTTTAAGGACTAATCCTTATAAATCTGCAATTACATTAATTAAATATTTAGCCTTGCCATTTTCCCATCTTATTTTAGAAGATAAAACTTAATTGCTGAATAAATAAAGTTTTACTTTATTTTACTGCACATGAAGTTTTGAAGAAACCTGCACACTTCTAGGTATTTCCTTGCATGTCCTTGACTTTGAGTTTTGCTACCAGTAGAGATAATTGGACTAACTTGAGTACCAGCTCTAGCCCAGCTGTAGCAACATGGATTATGTACTTGTCAGACATATTTACTGTGTCTTTTGGCCTTCTGCATTATTTTAGCAGCCAACTCTCTAATGGAGCATATTAGGCAAAATTCGTGACTTTTCTGTTCTAGCTGGAACACTTTTAATGTTGTTTTGTTTGTTTGTTTGTTTTAATGTTTTTACAAATTACAGGGTAACTGTGAATTTACCCAACTACCTCCAGCACAAAGCACAAATTAAAATGTTCTATTAATCCTTTCTCTAAGTTTCAGTATTTCATAGGGAATTCTGAAATACAAGCTTTTTAAAGTAAATCTTAAAATGACAGTACATTTTATACACCACTAGGAAGTTAACTGGCCACTTAACAGAGCTACATTGAAATAAATAGAAATGGAGCACCATGCAATTTTAGGAATTCTTTGCAGATCTACATATTGTGAGCTTAAATGACAGTTTATGCTGGCATTCTTAAGGAAGATTGCTATTATAAATTGTGCATTCATTTTCTCCAGTGCAAGATCCTTCACATAGCAAAATCTCAGGGTACATCCCTATAAGTTATCAGTCATTATCTCCAAAACTCAACATAGATGAATATATTTCAAAAACGTAATGTATTTTCAGTGAGTCAGCTCAAGACTCCAATCAAGTGAAAAGTTCCCATTTTACAGCATAACAGGTTCAAAAATTTTACTAATTATTTTTCTGCTGAAAAATACCATCTGTTTCTTGGAAAAGAAACAGCTTGTAATGAAATATGCTGTGAGTGAGAGCTGTAAGCAACAACAATGAACAGTCTGGTGACAAAAGTACTCAATGAGTCTGTTAAAACCTTGGTGCAATTCCAGTCTTCTGGCAGGTAGAAAGTCTGCTGTGACAGGCTCTAAAGATCGAGCAAGGGAGTCTGTCTCTTGTACTTTATGTTTAAACACTATTTAAACACCTAGTTTCTCCAAAGGAAACCTGAATTTGTAGTTCAATACCTGAGATTCCCTTGGGTCTATGGGGAAGCCAACCTTAGTTTGTGACCACCCTTACACTGCAGAGGCTTGAACTGCTGCATGAACCTCATAAAAGGGTGACTAAACCCTTTAGCAATAATGAGCGCAGGTATGTAGCTTATTTCCAGCTGCAGCTGAGAATCATTTTATGAGTAACCTGATATAATACCTGATCATAAGCCCATTCATACTGTACTGCTTGAGTGATCCTATTTATATCAAAAGGTTTGTTCAAACTACTACTCAAAGTCAGTAACGCTGGGAAATCAGTTTGCTCACACTGATATTTCTGGTACAGAAAAGTAGCACTGGGTTTTGAATCAAGCCAGCATTTGTTATTTCATGCTTCAGCGGAATGTAGTTTACCATACTATAGCAGAAGATTTGTGGCAAAATGGGCAACAAGGTTTTGTCATTCTCCTGCTAACCTTTAGAGATATGGAGGGAAAAATCTATGTCTGGGACAATTCATATGAGTTATTGTAGACATCTGTATTAGAATGAGATGAATCATACCCATTTACTTCTTCCACTGATTACAAAATGAGTCTAAGGGGCCAGTTATGATTAGACACGTGCATCACAAATGTGACATTTGATTAGATGAATCACACCTAAAGTCTGAGTGAAACATGTGCAGACTACCCATATGTACTAAATAACAATTGTGCCATTTACGGTACTATTACAAAGCATTCAAATGTTATCTTGATGACTCTGAACTCACATCAGAATACAATACAATACAATGCAATACAATTTATATTAAATAGGCAGTTATGATCATACATTGCTACGATGATTCAAGCTTTTTAAAATCAAATTTTGGGGTCCTACAAAGATCTAGTCACAAAGCAAAAACTGACTTATTATCTACTTGAAATACTTCATCCATAAGACTGGGATTGAAATTAATTTTGGAAAAGTGCATCTTAATATATTGTATAGCACTTTATGAAATGCATTTCAAACTTCACATAAAAAAGATCAAGTAAATAGCTCCGAAGCTGATACAAAATCTGGTAGTTTGAATGAGCTCATGTTCTGTGTAGCACAAAAGAACTGTTTAAAATTGATAAAATGGATTGAAAAAAATGCACATTTAGGAATTAAATTAAAGAAAAAATCTGTATATTATTACAAACTTGGATCAATTTAGGTGCATGTAAATGTAACAGAAGTAAGAGCACATGCAAATCCTTTCTACCTGAATAGCTAGTAATATGCAGGCTCTTTTAAGTGGATACCTACTTAAGAACATCTTTACTTTAAAGAGCTAATCATTTACTCTAGCATTTATTATGATGATGATACCTAAGTGAACACTGTGGGTCAGGACTTAGAAAAAAAAATTAAAAATAAAATACATAAAATAAAATTAAAATAAAATAAAATAAAATAAAATAAAATAAAATAAAATAAAATAAAATAAAATAATAGCTCTGTGCAGACCAGGAATATAAGCTTAATGAGAAAATATTATATTATATGATAAGCAATAGGTTCAGGAAAACGACACACCTGAAAACCATCTCACATTTTCTGGAGGCTTGATGTTAGGCACACTGAGATTGCAAAAGTCAGATATTTCTGTACTTTGTCTCCTTTCCATTGCATGATCACAGCAGTGAATATAAGAAGACACATTCATCGCTCTGTCTGACCTGTAAAGATATCTTGATTTAATAGACTAGTGCAGTGTATTACCAATACATTGAATACTGAAACGTTTATTTAGTTGGAAAAAAATCTCCCATCACTTCTCTGCTGCTCTTTGAGAGGAAATATAAGCATAACTTTGTCTCTTGAACACTTCCCAGGATCCAGCATTATGTTTACTCATTGCTTGGTGAGAAAAGGAGCTTTGTAAATATTTTTAGGGCCAAATCACACTTCGGGGACACTTCTCACCACTGCACTGGTGGCAATGACAGTGTTATCTGTGCCCCTTTGTTTCTGACAGCCAGATTAAGGAGAAGGCTCATTTCTCTCCCTTTTCCACCCAGGCACCCTATAGAAAGGACAAAGTGCCTCCAAGGACCAAGACCAAGGTCTGCAGCTGCTTGTGCCTTCTGCTGCCCCATAGCTGTGCCCCTTCGCCTATGTGGTGTAAACTGAAATGCTCTGGACTTGGCCTTCCAAGGTATTTGAACTTTCCAGGACAATTCCAAAAAGAAGTGTTTAAGCATATGCTTACTCTAAAATATACAACTTCAGTGGAGCTGCTTAAAGTGTGCCAGAGCCCGCAGTTCTGCAGGGCTCCCTCCTCAGGCAGGTGCTGCTGGTCAGGCCCAGCATCTAGACTCCTGTGAAGGGAGCCGAGTTGTTTGTGCCATGGGCCAAATGTGGTGCAGTGTCACAGATTTATGAGGTAAAGCAAATTGCGCAAAGAAACTTTAAAAATGTAATTTGGGCTAATATATGCAACCGGTTGAAAAGTGTAAGCTGGTAAAGAGGAAAGAAATCCTAACACTAATTCAGACCTTGTGAAAAGCAAACTGTTTTCAGTGGCAGATGGAACAAGTGTTGTCATAGCTAATGTGCAATGTGGAGGATCAGAAGTCTTACCTCAGTGTTCCTAAAAATACGGGAAAGTAAATATTGGAAAAGACTGGTAATGATTTTAATGACTGTTTGAAGTGAGCATTTAGATTGGAACCAATTGTTGTGATAAACCTCTAAGATTTTTAAAAGGAAAAGCATATTTACTGGCAGTGGGTTATATAGTATATAAAAAAACTCATTCAGGCTTCCCTTTGCACTTTTAGCTTCAAGGGACACCTGTCTTGCAGTTGCAAAGAATGCTGCATGTTGGATGGCACACTGCTATATTTCACCTCACTTAATGAGCAGTCATTAAAAAACTGCTCAGGTCTGGGGCTAGCTTCTGCTATAAGAATGCCTTGGGCAAAGCCCACCAGCTGAAAGAGAAGGTTGATACATATTCATCCTTGTTAACAGTCATGTTCTGCCTTATGCATTTGCTGTCATATCCATTTTTCATGGTGTCCATTTGCTATCATGGTTTGTGAGTTTTCACTGTTACTCCTGAAATCTACAGCCAAATTTGCAGAACAAGATTTTCATAAATCAATTAGATCTGAGTATTTCAACTTGACTTGGAACAGGAAGAGATTTGATGATATATGGCCAGGGCATCTTTTCTCTATAAAACTGCAAGACTGACAAAAGTAGTTGTTTGCAATTTGAACCCAGGAGAATTGCTCTTGCATCCTGACCATTCAGTCTGGACAAATATTTACACTTCGGAAATATTCCATGAGATGCTGAAAAAAAAAAAAAAAAAAAAAAAGAGGTCAAGAAATTTAAAGCAAGGCCAATTTTGCAAGGGCAGATTAAGCCCTTGCAAAGGGGCTTTTTAAGAGTAAAGACTTCTGGCAACCTGAACCAGGTACTGTATACGACTGTTCAGGACCCCACTGCACAGCTTGACCATCTGGACAAGTGAGATAACTGAGCTGACAAAACTCCCTCATAGACACGAGTTGTTGCAGCAAACGAAAACCTTTCTGGCTTCCTGGATTATGCTGCTTGGAGTGATGGTTAACTGTACTGGAAAATGAGTCAATTTTCCTGTATAAGGGGCCTTGCTATCAAGACAACACTGTGACAGACACAACAGCAATGTGCAGGCTGACCACAGAGTTTATGAAGGAAAGACAAGTCTTGAGTCATTCAAGTGATTCACCTCCAGAACAACTAATGCATCAAACAATTATCGTTAAGGTGAGAAAGAGAGGGTGGAATTACAAAAGAGGTCTCAAAGGCACTTGACAGTCTTCAAGGAAGACTCTGTTGTGCAAGCAAGCAAAAGCAGCTCTGAGATCAGGGTATGCAAAAGAGGGGGCAGGGGCGGGGGCTGGCCAGACATCAGCATTAGCACTTCGGCGTTGGACTTCCAGCAGATGAGGGGAAAGGAAAGAAGCCACTGGCGATAAGTGGAGAGCCAAGACTCCAGACGTATGTGCAGCAACTTTCCTGAGTTTTTTTTTTTTCATTGATGTCTTGGGAGCCATCTGTTCTATTCATAGCCCAAACCACCTCCATCAATGTTCTCAGCAAGAGTTGCAGGATTTAGATCATAACATCCAAGCCCAGACTGAGCATAGAGGATGGTTATTCTACTTTCAAAGTTTTATTGCAGCTCACTCTTTAACTAGGTTTGATCTGCTGGACTATCATTGTTCATTTTATACCTGTTGTTTAGTGGTAGAAAAATGAATTTGAGATCCGCACTGCAGTGTCATCTTCACAACTGCACCATCTGTATACCAGACCCTGCAGAATTATAATGAGGTTAATTGATGTTTATCTAATTAGCAGCATATTAGATATCAGAATGAATACAAGGACAAACTTTTCTTATTTTCCCAGTGCTCTGAGCTGTGTTCAAGGTTAACCTAAATTCCCAGATCCTGGAGCCACACTCAGTGAGGTATCAGTGAGATACTGGGAACAGAATATCACTTCACTAAATATTATGCTGTCAGAGTGAAAAGAGATTTACCTCGTATCAGCTTGGTGAGTGCCCAAAACTATTATACATGGCTTTTGCCAATGAATTTATGCTGCTATTAATTCTCTGTCTTGTATGACTTTAAAGCTTTTTCAATATGGAATGAATAAAACAAAGGGGAGATTTGGGATTCTTAAAATATAAAACCAGAATGGACCATTAGATCATTTTTTCGTTACTTCCAGTTTCCTCTGTACCTTGTATTTGACAAAATGTAAGTTATGTTCAGCTAAAGCATGTCTTTCCAAAAGGTAAACAGCTTTGATATGTAGATATCAAGAGAGAGCAAATACAATTCCTCTGTATATTCTCTAATCAATAGTTACTTTAAGTACCGAAAGTATGTCATTTGCATGCCTCTGATTCCACAGTCTAGCAATTGGACTTTGTCACCTTTCTGTGACACTGCCAGAATCAAATCGCTTCTTCACATGCTGTTTGAATAATCCAAGAACAAGTGCCTTGACTGTCTCATTGTAGTTTTCTCCATTATTCAGATAATTTTGTGAATTTTTCCTTCTTCATTCAATTTTCAATGCTGTTGTAAAAACATGGAGCTGAGAGCACTAATGATAGATGAGATACAGGGAGATCTAATGTAGAATTTAGGCACTTAGCTTCAACAGTATCATCCTGAAAATGTATAGACAGTTTCTATCAGAACCAGGACATGCATGATCATATAACACACCTTTATTTTTTATGCTAAGTTCCCAAACTCCTAAAATCATTTGCCCAGAACCATTTTATACTTAAGGGCAAATAACTTGGCTCTCATCTAAGCAGCATATTTAGGCATATTTCTGTGTAAAATATCTGAAGATCTCATTTTGAAAATATTCAAAGGTTTTTGCACAACATTTATCAATGGTCATTCTCTCCCTTTAAAATATTGATGCTATTACTCACTAGAACACTCTTAAAGATGCTCACCTGTTAGGAGGTGAAAAACATAGTTTTTCTCTGTCTGAGGGAACCCAAACTATAGTTTCCTCTTCCTGTGGTGTGCCTTAGCTCCTAGTTGACTTTAATTTTCTTTAAATTCCTCTTTAATGGCAATCCATTGACAGGAGTACATGGGTCATGTCCAGTGTGCCAGGAGAGTGCCCTAAACGTTGCTGGGGTGACAGGACACCAGGCAAGTTCTGTACGGCTCAGCTTGCTTAGGAATTAAGCACTAATGGGCATGTACAGAAGAGATGTTTGGAAACTTCCATGCAAAAAAAGAAAGCCAAGGAAGCTGCTGACTCAGTAATTCCAACTGGATATTCCACTTGTATGGAACAGTTAAAGCTACCATCCAACAAAAAGAAATGTGGGGCCAGGTGTTTTGGAACCTGTATTGGAAGGGGAATCTTAGATTCTAGCATGGATTTCTGGGACTGTCAATCCATTTTGTCTTAGATGGATTTAGAAATACCTCAGCCCTAAGCTGTTCTAAAGCTACCAGATTTGGTGCTTGTGTTCATTTTCTTTCTCTCTGATGTGATTAATTCTGAAGCTCTATTTTCTCCTCCTCTCACCTAACGCTTCATGCTTAGGACATTTCCTTTGAGGGAAGTTTGACAGATCTCAAGCACAAGAATTTCAATTCTTGTCTCTCGTGTTCTATGTGAGTACAGAGGCTCATGAGCAGATACCTCTTGGAAAGAAATAGACACGCTGAGCATCCTTTCTGAAATAAAAATAACTTTTGCTGGCACTTTCTTTTTTTAAAGAAAACTTGTAATTAAATCTCACCTTGCCTGGTTATAACTGCATAGCGATGTTTTTCCATAGTGATTAAATAGTTTTAGATAGGATGCACAAATTTTGACACTGTGCTATCTGGCCCAGTTTTATGACATTAATAACGCCCCTCAACCTCAACCAAACAGTGCTCTATGGTAGTAGAGCTCTCAAGTGGTAGACTATTCAATCATGATCACTTCTTCTGGAAGAACTCAGTTTTTGAAAAATTATTTTGCAGAACAGATCAGCATTTCAGAGACACAAGTATGAGGAAAAAAATAATTGTGAAGCACTGAAAATATATTAAAAGCAAGAATTTTGATGTCAAGACCTCAGTTAGCATGAGTTTTGCACTGAAGAGCTGGCCAAATATCATTTGTCGTATTTTTAAAGACCTGAAATCATTATTTTATAGAAAAATATTAAAAAAAAAAAAAACAAAGCAAAAGAAGCAAATTGTTACCTGCTATATATTTAAACTGTTTGCTTTCAGCTTAGTTTGACAAGGTTACAGAGGAATTTTTTCACAGCCTAAGGGAAGGGTTACATGCCAAACAGTCATAACCTAGAAAGACTGCTCTGAAATCAACTGCAGCAAAACAGCATATTTGCTTCATATTCATACCCTCAGGGCCAAAACATTAACTTTAAGAGTAATATAATTTTTTAGATACAGAAATTTGTTTTGAAAATGAAACTTTTAAAAATAAATTAACCATTTGTCTCTGGTGACAGCTTAATAGGAAGGTGAAGTAGGTAACAAATTCCTCTCTTCTAGTGGTAAGTTTAGTTATATACTTCCAACTTTAGTTATATACTTCCGTAAGTTGTTATAAAAATGGAGTGGGAACAAAACACTTGGAAGAAATTACTGTGACTTGTGTCTATAACACTGTGACCAAGAAGCATTTCAAAAACAAAGTTGTCTGTTTAAATGTTATTCTAGTTTTCAGTCTAGGACTTCCTACACACTATAATAAGCACATTGAAGCACATTCTTCCAACCAATACTCATGTGGGAACAGAATCTGCACAACCAAAATCATTTCTGCCTACGATACCAGCATGGCTATCACCACAAAAAATATATGAGAACTGTTCTATGGACAGAATTAAACAATCATCAAGTCTCTACCATATGCTTACAGCAGCTATTTGAGAACATTAATACTGCAAATACTGTGACAGTGGTGCAATTATGCTTTTAACAAGCCCTAAGTTGTTACATTCACCAGATGTATAAACACCAGATAAACACCTTGACACAGTGCTTATCCATAAGAAAACTGACGTGAGCTTTATGTTCCAAGCTAATACTCTTTGGACTGGCAAGGGAACTGCAAAGTTTTAGCATTTGTTTTTGTTCTTCAGTGAAAAAAAAAAACCTTGGGGTTATACACATTCTGCACATAATGGAATTGTGTGACATTTGTCTTCTTCAACATACGAGGACTGTTGCACTATTGCCAAATTCAGTTGTTATTTTCCTGGCACCAACACTGTTCTAAACTCTTCCCGGTCCTCTTGGATTTCATTACTAGCTATATCAATTGGTACTAGTCTCTTTGCTGGGACCAGTGTATTTAGTTCTGTTAGACTTTGTTACCCTACCTGAATCAGTCACCTGTACCAACACTCATATTGGTGACAGCCACCGCACTCAAAGTGCAAATCATTATGTGTTAAATCATGTTTCAAAGGTCTTCACCCCTGCTGGAACACATGCCGTACACTGAGTCCTCAGCTGCCATTTTGGAGGGCAATCACAGATTTCTTTTTTGCCTTCTAACAAACAATGCTTCTTTATTTATAATGCTTTTTAGATATTTGGCACTGCACATAGAAACCTTGATTCTCTTTCCAGTGATCACAGTAACCCAAGCATTACGGCATACAAGACCTGACTTCATTTTTTTTGACTGAGTGGCACTTCAGTGATCCGTCAGGTTGACTGACAACACAGATATCTACTGAAGACAAACTGGGTGTGAAATCCTGCCTGGAGTCTTCCACAGCATGAATATGAACATTTAAAGTCCACTACTTACCAATTAGCTAGAGCTCTCTGAGCTGTGTCAACTGCTGTATATTTATTACACCCCTTATGTTGCTTCCCCTCTTACTCAAAGTTTCTTGTATACTAATGAATATAATTCTGGAAGATCCATGCAACATGTTTCGCCTCATCATGAAGATGAGGACGATTAATTTTGCCGGGGGGGGGGGGGGGGGGAAGGGGTGAGGAACAAAAAGAAAGAAACGGAAGTGAGAAAAATCTAAGAACATAAGAACATGTGACTTTTCAGAAACATCACAGATTCACAGAATGACAGACATACAGGCTTCAAAAGAGTTCTTGAGACATCAACACACCCACTCTCCTCAGGAAAATGTAAAAGCTTATGTCACGCCTGACAGGTATTGGTTGGGAGCCATGTAGTAATAATCTACAACTTCTTAAGCAACCTCATTTACTACTTCATTATCCTTACTGCTACTTCATATTCCTAATATCTAATCTGCTACAATTTAAAAACATTACTTCTTGTCACCTCATTCTCGAACATGGAAAACAGATTATTCCCTTTGTCTTTACAACAGTGTTACGTAATTGAAAACTGCTCTCATGTTTCCCCTTGGGCTTTGCTTCTTTGGCTGAACACCATATAATTACATTTTTCTAGGCTTCTGTTGATTCTGATTTCCTCAGGACTCTTTCCATTTGGCTCAGATTTTTCTTGGACTGCAGTCTCCATTGCTGAGAGCAATGAAAGAATTATTTCTGATGCCTTGCAAGTTACACTCTTGTTTATGCACTGGAGAATGATGTCAGCTCACTTCAAAACAGCATAATGTTGCTGATGCATATTTGGCAAACATCAAAATCTCAGTGGAAGAGCTGCTACCTAGCCAGTCGTTCCCCAACTTGTATATGGGTAGCTATCATCAAGCATCAGTGTATGCTTTATCGGATTAGATCCTGTAACTTTTCAGATATTTTCTTCAAAATGTCTGCCTACTGAGCATATTGGTGAGGAAATGCTTATGTCAGTGAATCAGACTATTACATTGTATTCTGACACAGACAAACCACCATAGGGGGCACTTGAAGGGGATACAGCATTATGAATGAGCTGTATGACTCTTCTTCACAGACACAAACATTCCACCTTTACCAGGAAGATATCAAAGGACAAGTGCCAACAAGGGATTTCTTGAGACTACTCTCCAAAATTCTCTTCTTGGAGAGGAAAAGGGGTACAGATCTCTCTGCCTGCTTTTTAAAGCATAATATTGATACAGCATGGATTTGGCATATACCCTTGGAATATGCAGATCACTGAGCAAGACTGAGATTTCATGTCAGCAACACCTTCTCCCAGAAAGTAAGTATATATTTAACAGTTCAATGAATCACTACAAAGTGGTTTTGCACTTATCCTTAAAATCATCTCTGTTTTAATCTCAGTCTGGCAGAATTCCCATCATTCTCACTAAGAGTGGCAGATGGGCTTAATGTTAAAGTTGACATCATGGGTCTTGCAACACTTTTTTTTTTTAATTAGGATAAAACTATGCTTCCTAAATATGCAAGCAGTTGAAA
This sequence comes from Anser anser, assembly GCF_964211835.1. Taxonomy (NCBI): domain Eukaryota; kingdom Metazoa; phylum Chordata; class Aves; order Anseriformes; family Anatidae; genus Anser; species Anser anser. The sequence continues at coordinate 45,072,976 of NC_139722.1, read as the reverse complement.
CAATCATGTTTGCCATACACATCAGTATTGCCAGCAGGTCAAGGGAGGTAATCCTTCCCCTCTACTCCACACTTAGAGTGCTGTGCCCAGTTCTGGGCTCCAGAGATATAGATAGAGATATAGATATAGATAAGAGAGATATAGACATAATGGAGAGAGTCTAGTGAAAGTCCGCTAAGCTGGTTAAAGGACTGAAGTATTTCTCATATGAGGTGAAGCTGCGTTAGGACTGCTCAGCCTGCAGAAGAGAAGGATCAGGGTGTGAATCTTATCAATGTATATAAATACAAGTTACTATGCTCAATGCAGGAGTGACTAGGATAAATTGAATGACATGAAATAACAGGTTAGAATAGATTATCTAAAATACCTTTTGGCTCTACATTGATGAATACAGAGAATTATATGGCACAAGACGTCAGGAAGAAGCAGAAACTAGCTGTGAAAGATTTTATTCATTCTTGAATATGTTCTCTTGCTTTCTGGACAAATGGAGATTACAGGCATTGGTAACATTAAAACCATCAGTACTTGACCTCACAGTAAAGAAATATAAATCATTTCTTGCATGGGAGAAAGTTTGAAATATGATGGGGAAAACCAAAGATAAGTCAAGACTTTTACAGTAATCATTCCTACATGCTCCTAATTTTAGATGAGATTAATCTTGTCCTGAAGAGAGATTTTTTGCTGTTAGCTTTTTTGTTTGTTTGCACTTGTCCTAGAATAAAAGCACTGTAATATATGCAGATATCTTGTAAGTTAAAGTATACGTGTGGTTAAGTAACACCCAGTGTTTTTGTTTAGTGATAAATGCTCTCCATACTACCAAGCAAGAGAATGCAGCCTACAGCTATGTTCATTCAAAAAGTTATGAAGGCCTGCAACCATACTGCCACCTCCACCCTACCCAAAAAACAGTGAATGGCTAAAGGCTGAAACAATAGAATTTACCAAGACCCATAACAAAGAAAGGAAGGATTTCCATCCAAATTGCCTGCATGCAGTCTGGGCTATCCAAAAGTAGTTAAAATATTGCCTTCAGAAATCCTTTTTTTTTTTTTTTTTAATCTCATAAGTGTGTTAGAATCATGGAATCACAGAATACCCCGTGTTGGAAGGGATCCACAAGGATCACTGAGTCCAACTCCAGCTCCACACAGGACCACCCAAAAACCAGGCCATGTGTCTGAGAGTATTGTCCAAACACTTCTTGAACTCCAGCAGGCTCGGTGCCGTGACCACTGCCATTGGGTGCCTGTCCCAGTGCCCGAGCACCCTCTGGGTGCAGAACCTTTCCCTAACCCCCAGCCTGACCCTCCCCTGTCCCAGCTCCATGCCGTTCCCTCGGGTCCTGTCGCTGTCCCCAGAGAGCAGAGCTCAGCGCCTGCCCCTCCGCTCCCCTCGTGAGGGAGCTGCAGGCCGCCATGAGGCCTCCCCTCGGCCTGCTCTGCTCTGGGCTGCACAAACCAAGGGACCTCAGCTTCTCCTCATAGGTCTTACGCTGTAGGCCCTTCACGATCTTTGTAGCCCTCCTTTGGATACTCTCTAATAGCTCTACATCCTCTTTATACTGTGGTGCCCAAAACTGCACACAGTACTCAAAGTGAGGCCACAGCAGGGCAGAGCAGAGCAGTACAACCCCTTCCCTCGACCAGCTAGCAATGACATGCTTGATGCACCCCAGGATATGGTTAAGAACACTTTAAAAAAAAAAAAAAAGACTAATTTTATAAAGGAATCTGGTCTCAGACCTTTCCTATTGTTTAAAATGCTCATGTTAGAAGTGTACAGGAATTCCAAAAAAAATGTTAAGTTGCAGAGTCATTTAATATCATGTTGTCTTAAGAACATATCCAGTCTGCTCTGTATTCTAATAAATAAATAAATAAATAAATAAATAAATAAATGTAGTTTAACAAAAAGAAAAACTATTAAATTTGGAAAAACATGACTGAGAAAAATGTCCTAAATTATATCCCAAATTTAAAAATTGAAAGCCCAATTTTTTTTGTTTATTTTTGTGTGTGTATGCATCTAGAGGGTTTTAATAATATGTTTAAAAATGACAAATAAAAAGAAGTGTTATACTAATCTTCTGGTGATAAAAGAACAAATTAACAATAGCGCACTGTGTTTTTCCTCACATAGTTTATCTTCCACAAGAACTAGTTCTAAAGCAATGAGTAAAGAGAAGAGCCAGAATCTTCGTTTTTTCAGGGCCCAGTTTGGCTTCTTTATCAGAATTAATACAATTCTATCTGAAAATCATAAATGTCTGAAATATTAGCAGTGACACTAGAAGACAGATAGATACAAAGCAGAACAAGTTTATACAAGTGAAGTCGTTTTCATTCAACATATAAAAGTAATGATGGCTTTGCCAATTACTTTAACAGAATGACAATTTTATCTGAACAATCTTTGCCCCTCTCGAAAAAATATGAGGACAGAAATTGGTAAAATATTTATCTGGCTATGTTTTTTCTGACTTTGCATGGATGAGTGTAATTCCCAGTGGAGTGATAGTGCTGCAGACTTCTATGGGAGAAATTCATTCAGGTTATGCCAGAATCACCCCCCTGGTACCAAGCACTGGCCCCAGTTAGGTGCAGAAGAGAAGCTGGTGCCTGCATTGCTCAAGTCCACCATGCCCTTTTGAGCTGAGTAGCTGTGCTCACACTGTGCAGCACATCACCCATGTGCCCCTTGAGCATGTATGGCACTCATTCTTCTTCCATAGCATGCTTTATGTTGGCAGGTGTGCCTTAAGTAACACAGAGGCTGCACACCACGCTGATATTCATGCAGGATAATAACAGTGACATGTTCCACGTGTTTGGACATGGCATGTCTGAGCATGGGGTGTGTGAGGGAGGCTTTGGGGATAATGCAGGAAAAGATGAAGGGAATCACACAGCCCATACTGTTCTCCAGAACAGGACTACCCTGTCCCTAGCCTGTCTTTTTACTCAGAGACATCTCGCTGACTTGCTCCAGGACATGGACTGAGAGCAAGCTGTGTTCATACTGGGAGCTGCATTCTCAATATGTCACTGACATGCAGGGGTGTAGGGACAAGAAGAAACCCAGACAGCTAATTTTTCTTGGTATAGGCATCCAGTCCTTAACAGATGTATTCAAGTTCACACAGCTTATGACATCATTCTAAAATCACTGTTACTGTAAACTCTCTCAGCTTAAAGATCTGTTTAAAATGCAAGCAAAAACAGTACATTCTCTGACTAACTTCCCTGAAACGCTCTGTTAGTGTCTACAAACAACATAAGTATGGGATTACTTTTAATTGACCAATTGTTCCAGTGGCTGCCATTAAATCTCATGTGATGCATGATGTCCCAATTCTGCTAAGCTCTGACAAAGTAATTATTATTTTAATACTCAATATTTTTCACTCTCTAAGCATTTTAAACAGGATACATTCTTCCCTTCAGCCACATGTGAATACAAAATACAGACTGCTATACAAAGGTTATAGCAAAAAAGAATCTGCATAAATGTTTATATATATTCTATATTTTTTTAATATTTAACATAAAGGCATACTGTATTCTACCAAAGTTTAGGGAAAATTAATATTACACTTTTATCTTAATATGCATCTTAGTTTCATGCTTTCTCATGCATTTATTATATTATGATTTCATACACAAAATGACTTTCCACTCACTTTAAAACTGCTTATAAAGGGTAAAACTCATTCCTGTACAAAGTATAGAACCACATGTAATTTAAAAATAAGGTTTTTAACAGCAAGTTAAGGACCTATAGGACTTCCACTGGCTTCTGAACATGGGGAGTCTTCACTTGTTTAGAATACACGGTTTCTGAAGTAACATATTATACATGCTCCATTCAGGCACAATAAAAAGGCAAAACATCAATACCCATGAAATAATAAAAATTGGTTTTCTTTATTTTCCCTAAGTTACCTTTAAAAAAAAAAAAAGTTAATATCTAATAAACAAAACAGTAATCATTCAAAAACATATACTACCTTTCTTTGAAATATTGAAGTCCGTACTCCATTTTTATATATAGAAAGATTCATGATCTGTTTTTTACAGTTTGGTTCCCTTAGTTTGATATCTCTGATTTTTCAGTTCAATATGCTTAAGTTACTAAATTATGAAGTTATTAGCTTTGGATTTTATCTGTCTATAGCTAATTCACTTAGTGGTCTAAAATTACCCAAAGTTGCCTGAATTTTTCTAGAAAACAGTAAAATTAGTTGTTCAAGGTTAGCCAACTGAGGACTGAATATATTAAGATTTCATAAATGTTGAAATAATTAGCAAAAGTAAATTGCCAAAAGCAATACAAAGAATAATAGGGCCTCTGCTCAGGAAGGGAACATCTGAAAGATGCAATTTCTTTCCAACAGGAACAGCACATCTAAAAAGTTTCTCTGAGATATCTCTTATCCCTTCATTAAGTTCCTGCAAGATCTTTTTTAGTTTTGTTGAATCAGCATTTTCAAAGACTAAAACATTATGCCTGAAAATTCCTACCCATATGAGATCAGAAGTGGAGCTCATAATCCATGCAATAGCTACCAGACCCTGTGAGATAGTCATTTATTATATGACTGTGATATACATTAACAAAAATGTCGTACACAACATGTGACAATCACATGCAAGACAGTGGAAGTTAGCAAGATGATTTCTGTTTTCTTTTCTGATGAGTCAATTAAACAAGAAAAGAAAAAAAAATAAAACTCTAAAAGTAAAAAGAGATCAAAATTCTTCCTACAGAGGACTGTGATCTGACATGAGAAAGTATAAACCATTAAATAAAAAAAATCAATAACAATCTGGGGGTTTTCCTCCTCCCAGTGAAGTCCCCAGCACTAGTTTTGTGAAAGCTGTGGGAAGTCCATGTGCCAAAACTCTGCAGCCAAATGAGAGATTCTGCTTATAGTAATTGAAACTTTATATACCCTGATTTGTGGATATTTTCTTTGGCAGCTAAAGCTGTGCCACCTGTCAAGTCAAGTTAATTAAAGAAGACACTCCAGTGTGGTGTCTACCACCCTTCTGCCAGAAGTTTTCCCCTCAACCCTTGAAGAATCAGCAAAAAACAGATCTGTGCTCACTCCTTTGATGCCACGCTTCTCAGTATTCATTACATTTTCATCACTATCAGGCTGAGACCCATGGAGCATTAAACATTGGCACATATCTGCTTCTTCTCCCTCTGCAAAGGAAGGTAAATTGGGGGAATCATAATTTCTTAAATGATGCTGGCATGATTTGTGATACTTTGTCTGGAAGCCTCCTTAGTCACTCATTAAAACAATGCATCACACAGAGATGTTACAACATCCTTTCAATTTTCAAATGCAATCAAACTGGGATCTAGGTAAAATAAATGGTAAAACACAGTTAATGCTGAGGAATAATGTCTCCCTGAAGGAATTTCAGGACCTACTGCAACTTCTGTTCCAACGTGCTTAAAAGTTGGTGGCATGCCTTTCGTTGAATTTGTATTGCCATAAAGCACAAATTCCTAGTAATAATGCATGCTGCTCGCTCTAAAACAGACATCTCTTTACAAACAATTTTTTGAACACCTGCATTGAAGGCATCTTCAGCTTCAAAGAGCAAACCACTGACCTGGGTCAGTGCAGAAAATTTGAAGGATTTATTATACAAGCCTGCATAGCAGCCTTAACTGAGTAGACTTGCAAACTCTTTTTTCTAGAAGCCAAAACAATTAAATCTCATATGATTAAAATCTCTATGGCTGAAAATTACAGGTGTGGAACATACCTTGTTCTTTGTTATACATCTGACAAAAAGCTTGCCAATTTTATGGCAGTGATTCTTTCTTATAGTTCTTCATGCTGCTAAGTAAAATCAAAGCAGTAAAGATTTTCTCTGGCACCAGGAAACGAGTGTAATATTTTAGTGCTATCTGCATCTCATAGGCACCTATTCTTTTAGGTCTTGCTTTGGTTTAGTTTTATACCTGTGAATTAGCTCTATTTTTATTTTTATGATATAAAAATGATTGTTACATATCTGTTATTTTTAGTGCAAATTCACTTTCTAAATGGCTGTGGGGAATTGTAACTTTTTAGACAAAAAAAAAAGTCCCAATTATTATCACTTTCTGCAGGAAGAAGAGAGGAGGATGTTTAAATAAAAACATTACAAATAATTTTCAGTTTTCAAAAGAGTAGACAGAAATACCCTGTTGGTTTCATATATAGAAAAAAAAGGGGGGGGGGGGGTAGGAGGGAGGGGAAACTGGAAAAGTTGAATGAAAAGCTAGCAGGGTTTCATTTGAAACTGGAAAAAAAAATGTTTTGACCATCTATTTTCATAGGGTCCCCAGTGGCATCTGAAATGCAGACATCTGCTGCAAACATCCCTCTTTAATTATGTTTCAGTTATTTTTAACTAGACAAACTTATCTCAGACATTCAGAACCATGCAAAAGGCTTTCAATCTTAGATCTTCATTCACATCCATACTTTGAAGGAACTGGAACACCTTCCCTTTTTAACACGCTTAAAGTTGCTGTTGCGCTGCTGTGCAGTGGTGAAATCTTCCTATCTCTTTTGGTAACTGGCTTTAAAGGAAAGATTTTAAAGGAAAAAGCAGATGCTAACAGAATAAGGTAAAGAAACACAATGTAAACAAAGGATGCAAATCTGGATGTGTTCTTGCTTTTAAGTACTACAAAGTTAGTTATGAGAAAAAGAAAATCTATCTGTTTTTCAAACTGTTGTTGTTAGTAGCTGGGATTCACTGCCTTTATATAGCTCCATAAAACATCAGAGCCCAATACATACATCTCCTTTCCTGCTGTGATTACAAAAGTACCAGAAGAGGAGAAAACTAAATCCTTACAATATGTGTCATCCCCTTAAAATTGTCTGTTATCCATGGGTCTCTTTTGCTATACTTGCCACTTTTATTAGACTATTATTACTATTGATATTATTAAATACTACTTTACTCCATCTATTAGTGTCCCTGGAAACTCATGGAAGACATAAAGGTACACTTCCCAGGATTAGTAGTTTAAGCTTTTTAACACAAGTTCTGAGAGGGAATAATTAATTCTTGAGAATGTCCCTTATCTCTTCTAATGAACTACAGAACTTTGTTCCACCTTCCATGGCTCTTTCAACTCATATCCCCATCCTTTTACTCCTGGGAACCTTGCCAACCATGTTTCCTGAGCTTTGCAGCTTCTCTTATCGACTTTCTATATTTCATAATGTATAACTTTTGATTACTTCCACAATTGTTTTCTGCTTATTAGCTAAGGGAGGCTATATATATGTGTATGTATTTATGACTATAAATCACTGTGTGATGACTTAGAGCAAAAAAGTTCTTTAAAGATTGGAGGTGCAAGCTGTCTGGGGACTGAGTATCAACTGATGATTCAGAAATAGCAAGGAGCTGTCCTAATGTGTACACATGAGAAATTTTTGTCCATTATTTTATCTGGTAAACATTGCAACCAATGTTTGTATTTAACATTGAATGCACATCAGTATGCATAAATAAGGCAAACTAGCTGCTTCATTTCATATGTAACATGCATAAATTTTAATACATATGTAAAAATAAGAACGTTGTATTAGAAGCTTTCTGTTGAATATTGGAGAATGTTCCCTACTGTGTTCTGTAACTCGAGGATACAAAAAGTTTAAATGAATTTGTATGCCACAAGTATGTATCCAGACCAGTAGTTTTTGATCAGGAAACTCAAATAAATTAAACTCACATGAAAAAGGTCATTTGATTTTCATCATTTTCATGAAGTCCAATGACTTTTAAAAGAAACTGCACTTTTAAAGTCTCAGAAGAATAGATAAATTTGGTATAAAAACACAAAGTACAAGAATCTAAAGTCCAGTTTGAATAATGATAAATAGTAGCCTGTGTGAATTTCAGAAGACACAGCTGGTAATTATTTCAAACTCTATGGAAGCAATTTTTCATGTACAGACAAGCTTTTGGCAAGGCTCACTTCTCAATAAAGCAAGTTGGACTGCAGACTCAATAGGAAAATAACACAATGAACATTTTGCAATGCATGAGTGAGATAGGATAAAAAAAAGAAAAGATAGAGAATGGCAATAATGATCTCCCAATGAGTTATCAGTAGTGGAACATGATGACGAGTAAGAATTTAATAGTAGCAAGTAGTAATGTCATGAGTTGCAAACCAGATTATAGGTACTGAGCCCTCCCATTTAGCAAAGTACTTAAGCATTTACTCAAAAATCAATATAATGCTCACCCAGAATTTTAATGGATTCTGGGTCAGACTCCTCACTAGCTGTTCACTTAAAAAACAGAAGTTATCCCACTGATTTCAGAGAGACAACTCTCATTATGCCTGTAGGGCTGTTGGTTCAATAGTCTCAGTCTCATCATGTGCCTATTGACTACTGAGATCATACAAAACATTTTGCTGTATGAAAAAAATAATTGTGCTTCAGCATAAATCTGGCATTTCAAATAAATTATTTCAATTTAAAGACTAATTTTATAAATAAATATCTAAATCTTCTGAAAAAAAATCAGATAAATGGTTCTTATCTGATATATTTAAATGGAGATAAATACTCTGTATCAGTTAAGCTCTGAGGAAGCAAACAATAGAGTTTGGTCTACTGTGTACTTCTAAGCAGAGGACAGCTGGTAAGCATAATTCTTGTTGTTGTGCATCACTCTTCAACTGCCTGAACTGCTGTTCCTCTTCTGAAGCAACTCCTGAACTGCTGGACTTTAGAGCCTGTCACGGTGAAGCAAGCAGATTGGAGACTTTCACTAGCAGACCATGCGGAAGCAGTACAGTTTACCTGAAAATGGTAATTTTTTCTACCAGCTCAATGTGAATCATCCTGTCAGCAGCTTCATATAATTACTTATTTTACTTTTCTGTGAACACCAGTGAAGGTATCTATTTTTCTCTGCAAATGGCTACATGGGGAATGAGAACAATCGTATCTACCATTAGACTAGCAATAACTTCTACAGATCATTGTAGAGCTCTGCTTTCACTAAGGACAATAATTCACTGTTTTGTCATAAGTCTTGTGGACTAGAAAGTGTAAAAGAAAAGATCTGCTGGGCTTTTATGTGTGTTGAGCAGAATAGGCATGTACGTAGTCCAGCCTTCATCAGCTTCCTCTAGAATTAGGTGAACAGCACTTCTGGAACACTAGGAGACCTTAAAACCACATTGAAACAAAACGTCAAAACACCAAAGTCTTTTATGGGAACATTTTTTCATACAGCTCTGTTTTCTTTACATTGGTATCATGGAAACACCAGGAGTTCTCAGGCAGGACTGGAAGAGACTTCTGTCTCATTACTTATGAAAGGGCATATGCACATGTGTGTGTGTGAGACAGAAAGAAGCACACCAGTTTCCCCAAGTGATTTATAATATATGCGTGTGTGTGTACGCGTATCAGATCAAGAGCAGAATTTGGAATGAGGCAGGTACACTCTTTTGAGGTAGAGTTCTGTCCAGTGTCTTCTCTTGATACTTTTCTTGCTTAGCTTCAGCATTTTTTCTTTGATACATTTGTTAAATTGTCATTTTAATACCAAAATAGAAAAAGGGAGCAAAAGTTTATTAGGAGGATATCCTGTTGAATCTGTATGCAGTAGACTCCTTCACAAATGGACAAAATATTACATGGCAAAACATTGCAGTTCTGAGTAAGACTCAGAGGAAAGAGAATCCAGGAGTGACGTTAGTCTCCATATTGCTGAGAACTCAAGAGTTGTTTAAATGTTTGTCATAGAAAAAAAATATATATATATATAGTTTTCTGCTGTGAAAGAGACAATGAAAACAACAGAGAGAAACTACGCTCCAATCTGCTGAAAAGTTCTAAATATTTTTGGCCTTATTTCTGTTATTGCCCAGGTGCATGCTCACAACAATTCTGGCATTTGGCACAAATCAGCTCCCTTGGTGGTCGTACCAGCAGTGAAGCTGAAGATCGACAGGAGACAAAGCCTAAATATTCAGCCACTGGAGAAATCACTGCATGTTAAGGTTTATGCACATCAGTTAGTGATTTACAGTTAGATTCAAGGCCAGAACTAAAAACTTACTGATCTAGTCTAAACTCTTGCATATCGCAGACTATTAAAATTTACCCAGAAACCCTCGAATGGAGCCCTATATCTTGGATTGACTGGTTCTCTCAGTCCACACTTTAAACTATTTGAGCTTTCGTACATATATCTTACAAGCCAGAAGCAAATAAACCTGCCTCCACAGCCAACATTGATTTGCCAAAATATGTCAAACTGTTTCTCTTGGATTTCTATGAGATGCAAAGATTTGTGGTGGCTCAACTTTTTTAGCACCGTGCAGAGAATTGTAGGACTTCTGCGGCAGTGTTGTAGAACAACTTCCCTTAACTTAATGGTCTATATTGCACACAAGCACATACCCATCCATCCCCTTTTTTGTCTCTTTAGGCAAATCAAACGGGCAGTGGCTGCCTCAGAAAGAGTTCTGAAAGCCTCACCTATATTACAAGAGAATACTCAACATGGAGACCTAGAAAAAAAACATTAAAGACAGAAGTGGGAAATGTCAAATGCTCCCCTGCTCTTTGTTGTGCAGGTGCACACACATGTCTTTCTGGAGCAGGAGGCTTATCACAGAATGGAGTAACCATAGCATCTTGGGGAGAGGGGATGGCTTCTAGTAACACCAGAACTTCCTGTATGAGAGGCTGGAGATTTACTGAGCCATATGAAGAGCTTGTTCTAACTCCGTGGTCCCACAGTAGAGATCCAAGGTCCATCATCAAAATAAAAGCTGTTTGCTCTTGTTCTCTAGCAAGAGCATACTGATGAGCTGTGTGTCTCTAACAATTGCATCAAGTAGACTAGAAAAATGCTAAGCTGCAGGCTGTCAGTACCATTCCCAAAGCTGTTTCCTCAAGGGTTCTGCAAACAAAAAATGTACCTCAGATGATAACTGTCTTTAACAGAGTGGGATTGCCAGTGGTAGGTCTACTTACTCCTAAGGCCACCATATTTATTGTGCATGCTGAGAAAAAGAAATGAACCATGACTGCTCAGCAGAGCCAGTGGTTTCCAAAAACAATGGATCAGTGCAGAAGTATGACACAACAGCTCTGTACATATACAGCACATGCTGTGTTTCCCAGTCATAATGGATTCATTATACATACACAGCAAAGAAGTATTGGTACATATGCATCACAGGCAGTCTGCATGCACATGGTAAATATGGTGCTTAAATATGTACTATGCCTTTGCAAAATTCCTTCTACATATGTACAGAAGTAATATGATGGGAGAGGAACAATGGGAGAGCAAGAAAGGTGAAGAATATAATTGAACATAGGAACTAGCCTATCACTAGTTCTCCAAAATAGAGAGCTTAACGTGGTCTGCTGTTAGGGGTCTGCCTTTAGTTATTACTTACAGTGGACAAGCACAAGCTGGAGTATGTAAAGTGCCTGGCACGTTTATGTCATTACAATTCCTATGCTTAGGCAAGCAGAGACTCTCTTCTTCCCCAGCTGCATTGCTATGGATGGAAAGAAGCAACCTTTTTTATTTGGGGGAACTCCCCTCTCTTGCCATGGATTCTGAAACTATATTTAAACATGGGACAATTCAGAAAATTCACATACTTGTTAACAATGTACTGGCAATGGAAAGACAGCCTGGAAAAGCTAAAGACGAGAGAGCTCTCTACGCAACACTGAATGCAAACAAACATGCATGGTCCTCTTCCTAACACAAAATGAGGGATTTTCTCACTGTGCATTTCTGAAGCAGTCTCATGTGAAGTGAGCCTGGACTTTTTGGATGCTTTAGCCAATATCCCCAACTAGAGAGTACTTCTCTCTTCAGTACAGGCCCCCAGGGTCAAGAGGAAAAAGAATGGCATATGTGTTTACATTCACAGAGGCTCAAATGTCTTACTGATTTGACATGCATATGGATTGCACATTACCACCGGATTTGTTGTACAGATATAGGTTTTTCAGGCTCCTGGGAGAGAAAGATTGTTAACCTTTCTGGAAAATTAAATACTTGCTTAATTTCAGAGACTGTGTTGGTAATTTCTCTGCCAAATAACCTATCAATTAAAGTGTAAATCACAGTGACTGCTAGTTCAGGGGCATGAGGGTGCCATATAATTGACTGATGTAGGTGGCTTGTTGCTTCTAATACGTAATTAAACTGCATTGTGGAACTACAAGTGAACAACACCTTTTGGGGAAGGCAAACACAGAGTGCTATTGACTTGGCAATTATATTGGAAAACAAGGACAAAGTGATACCATCAGACCATTCAGCTGCTGGTGACATTGTTTTCTTACGGGGTTAGACAAGGTGCAACTCATAAAATTCAACACAAAAAAAACTCCAAACCTGAAACCCTGAAAAACCACAAGTAACCTCAATAGCAGTGGTAAACTTCCAATGTCTCTTTATGTCTACATATGCTTAAAAAAAAAAAAAAAAAAAAGAAAGAAAATTCAAAATAAAGGGAAACATTTGCACATGCAGTTGTTTGAGCTGACTTTCCTCTAGAACCATCAATGGTTCCTGGTAGCAGACACCTATGCTGGAATATCATGGGTTCCTCAGGCTCATAGAACCCTTTGTTCTTCTAGGGCATTTTTTATTATTCAAATCTTTGTCTTCTTTCTTTTTGGTCCAATAAGTTGTTTTTTATTTGTTTGTTTATTTGCTTGCTTGCTTTTGCTTTTTTTTTTCCATGAAATCCTTAGTTTCCTATAGCCAAGCAAGAACGATATAGTGTGAAAAGCATTAGTATAGTTGCTCTGTTCTTTACATTATATATCTTTATATATATATATCTTTAAACCAGTGCAAGGGAACCGGACTATGTAAGCCTTCATCTGAACGAGAACAAACATTTTTATTATCTGCTACATTCTTAACAACTTTGTGCATAACTACTAAATTACGTCTTCTATTTATTTCCTCTACTTCTGTTTGTGGTACATGTATTTGTAGTCAAATTTCTGTCTTCAACTAGTTTTAAGAAAGGCTTTATTTGCCATATTGTGATGCTTTGTGAAGGGCTCGAATATGAAATTTACACAAGACAATCTCAATCAGAGCTAGGTGCTTTCTATGTTCCCATTTTTATATCTGTCCTGTTTTATTTTGGCTTTCAGGTGGAACACTGTTAGGTGAGAAGAGCAAGCTGGTATTGGATGCACACAACGGTGTGTTGGCTGATTGCTTTTATTTCATCTGTTTTCCCTTCAGGTTCTGTGTGAATCATCATTTGTGTTCTAAATACACATCTACATTGTAAGAAATGCCTTTTTCAGCCATTAAAGTTATGAATGGGGAAGGAAGAAGCAGAGGTCTTTTTCTATTCTAAAAATCTTTCCACAGACGTTTCATCTTCCAGGGCTGGAGTTCAAACACTTGTCTAGGAAGCGAAACTGGAATAAGTTCGTCCCACAGCCTGTGGGGCACAAGACATCTGCTAAGAGAGTGCCCTAACTGCCAAGCTATGCTGTCTGGATTAAATGTTCTCCATCCTTCTTATTGGAGCTGTGTCACTGCACAGAAAATAAATAAATAAATAAAATCATGACTCATGGAGCCTGAGTGGTCTGGCAACTGTATAAACATGGAGCACTATTTCCTTTTCCAATCACAGCTTTAAAAGAACTGGCTACAAATGCTTTTTCACAGGGCCTTGTCCTAGTGGCAGGTGTCCTTTTTGTTCTGCAAACAAGCCCAACAGAGGATCAAAGTGAAGATGAACTTGAATTTAATTAAGAATTTGAATAAAACATTTTAGATTATGATTAGGCATGGGTTTGAATGAGGCATTATAGAATGTTCTGATGGGCAGTTCTGGGTAGGCATAGAGATGCAACCATAGCATCAGTAACAAAGTGATAGGTTTGTGAGTTTTCAGTGCTGTAAGGATAGGCAACTGCTGAAAAGACAGTGTGGATTTTCTTATGCTTCCCCAGTTTTTGACTTCAGCACCTATGACTCACCCAAATCTCACTTCAGAAACTGGATGACAGGATTTGAACTGCCTCATTTGGAGAGGAGGAAGAGTTTAGGTACCTAAATCTGGGACAGCAGTTCAGCAAGTCTAATGATTCATATACCAGTGAAAGTTAAAGGGACAAGGCTCAAGGTTACAGAATAAACCACTGCATGTAGTAACCATAGCTGATAGCACTTCAGGGAATTGCAAGAAGGCAGTAAGTGTGACTCACAGCAGTGGGCCACTAGGCAGGCTGAAAAATGTGAGAGGAAAGCCATTTGGGGTATACAGAGACTTGTCACTTCAAATTTTGTTCTTTCCCTTCACTACATTAGCATGAATGTTCCTTTCATGATTCTTCTGTCTCATTTTTTCTTGTATGAGTTTATTCCAGATTCTATCTGTGCCATATTCTGTCTTTCATGCCCCCTTTTGCTCTTCTCTAATTTACATTCATTTGTCTAGCAATATAACTGCCTCTTACAATGCTGGCAGAAGGGCTTGTTGTTTTCTTTTTTCTTTCTTAGAAAGCTTCATAATAGCCACTTTTAAGTCTGCAAGATTTTGAAAAAAAAAAAAAATACAAATGTGACTCACCAGCAAACTGTCTTAGCAGCTCTGGAAAACTGACAAGAGATCCACTTCCAAAGACTGAGTTATGGTTTAGTTCCACAAAATTTGCAGACTTTTAAAGCTCTGAATGCTTTACAAGATTTCATGCTTCAGGGAGAAAAAAAGAACACATTGATACCATTCCTTGGACAAATTAAAATAATATATTGCTGGAAAGTGCAAAAGTAACACATGAGTTTACAACACATTTGGTCTTGCCAACATCATTAAAATAGCATCATCAAGTTACACTGCAAATATACAGGATCTAGCAACAAACATAAGAATAAAATCCATTAGTATTCTTACAGTACCAGAAGACTACCACTGAGTACAATTTACATCGCTAGTGTCAGCCCATGACCCGAAACGTGTGCTGGCCCATCACATCGTATTCTGCGAGTGAAGTGCTCCACCTGCTGGGTACCCCGCCACTTCGTGCTGTGTGGTCAGACACCCTCGGGGCTGTAGCACTCCATATTAGCTATGTTTGCAAATACAGGCACTGCAAGAGCTCTGAGGCCCCTGATGTTCAGCCAAAAAAAAAAAAAAAAAAAAGATTATAAAGTTGCTTATTTTGTTCAGGGAATTCCTGCAATGCTTACACTTAGCAAAGAGGATTCTTGGGAGAAACACATAGCTGTATGCCTGAGATATTTTTGCATTAACATTTTCAATATGATGGTAACGTACAGAGATTCGAATGCTCTTTTGTGCAAGAAAGTATTTTCCCACTAGATGTCAGTGTGCCATCAAGGACACCAGGTGTGAGACCACCCAAAATTTGTCTGGTACTTGAGCTCTGTGGAAGTTCAAGTGGCTGTGTCCTCGAAAATCTTATATTTTTTTTCTTTTTTTTTTTAATATTGTCTTCTGTATTTAGATTTCATGCATGTTTCAAGGTAGATTACTCAACTTGGTTTGTTCTGAGATTCCTATCTCTGCATAAGTAATTTCTTAATTGGTAACTTTTCCCCCTGTCACACCAGATTCTGCTACATTGTCCACTTTAGACTGATTTGGCCTGAATAGAAGATTGAGATCCTTTCATCTTTGCAGCACAAACTGTCTTTCCCACCATAAATAAATAAATAAATAAACATTTTCCCTACAAATATTACTATTCCATACTGAAAATAAGAGATGTATTTTGTGTTTTGTGATCATATTGAATCTTGGTAAATAAGACCTACTTGTTTTAGTAAGTCCAAAATTGGCAAATGCCTGGTGGTTAATCCAATTTTCTGAGATTTTAGCTTGAAAACCTGCTGGGCAAGTAGCTGACACTGCTGAAGGCTCACTTTTCTAGCTTATGAGAAATAATTGTGACTTTGAAACTTTTGGTGAATTTTGTTCATGAACATAAAGAGTTCATGGTTAGAACTCATGGCTGTCAAGTCCTTGCTGTGATTCTCATTTTATGTTCATTGTGTTTCCTTTTTATATTTTCAGCAAACGCTTACAAAGCAAGTGTTCTTCTTCAAAACAAGATTCTAACAAGTCTTCTGTCTTTTGAGAGTGTAGTGGGATCAGAAATGCACAGAATGTCAGTTAATATCTACAGCAAAATACCCATTTATAAGCCTGTTGCAATACTGACAATAGTTTATATGTATCATAAACACCTCAACCTGAATGCTGAGGATAAAGGAGCTAGCCAAGTTTTGGACTGGTTATTCACAGGAGCATGTCAGAGAGCAATGAAAAGTACTCCCTTTGAGACATCTGTCCATGTTATCATATATTCTACTCGTGTTTGATGCACAATAAATTAGATCTAGGGAAAAGGCACGGTAGGACAACCTGGGTAGAAATCTAGGACTCACTTTTCTCCCATACTACAAATTGCACTTCGTGCCCTCTCTCCCTCACTCAGAAATTATCAGTTTCTAATAGGCCTGAACTCCTCTCTCCTGCTTCTGTACATCCCAAAAGCCTGAAAGCTGTCACTCCAAAACAGATTGGCAGGATAACCATAAGGCTTCTTCATCCATACCAGAGAGTTCATGTGAGTATCCACCTGCTCTGCCTTCCTACTGAGGTTTTGGGAAGGGTGGGAATTTCAGAAATGCCTAGCAACATGAGAAAGATTTTTATATTATTTGTCCATCCTAAAAGTGATTCTCTCTCCATACCATCCTTACAGATTCAGTTGCAAAATTCAAATAGCTCTATTTGCTGTTGACAAATAAATTATTCCAGGGCCCAACAAACTCCAGAATATACCACACTGTAATGAACTCACCACAATGAAAGAACTTGTTGAAAATGACACAGAGCCTTTCTTGGAGAGCAGAAGTATAAATCTAAAGGAAACACAGGCTACATTTTAGCAGAAACCCAGGCTCATTTTTAACTTAATTTTAACAATTTCACCAAAGGACTCCTAGATTACTGTGATCCATTCAGTGGATCTGTAACAGCTCAGGACTACCAGACATGATTAATTTTTTGCTTCCTGAATGCCTGAGTTGAATAGAGAACAAGACTGTCTCGATCTCTGATTGCAGGCTGCAGTTAATCTCATACTTGTATAAACCACATGGTTTTCCTGAGGGTCCTTCTCTAATATTAATGTGACCCAGCAGTCCTTCTTGCTGCCTCTTTTTAATGTCTTGCCTTGAATCAGCTTCTTACTCGGAGAAATATATATATATATGTATATATATATAAAGAAAAGTTATAAATAAGCGAAACTATACATAAATAATACACAAGATATGGAGCAGCAAAGTGGTCATATACTGTTGTGGCTGTCCTGCAAGGAATACAGATGTGAGCTGATTGTTGTGAAGTCATAAATTTTTCATGAAGCAAAGTTTTGCAGGAAAAATAAGTCCACTGATTCAGCTGGAAAAAAAAAAAAAAAAGGCAGAGAAGCATTTGGATATGCAAGCTTTCCTTCAGATTGGAACATCTTTTCTCTATTTCAGTAGAATTTTGTCATATTCAGGAAGCATCCCCAGGGAGAGCCTGGGGAAAACATCAGAGAAACAGTGTCTCAGCACTGCGTTTCACTGTAGTTAACTGTGTTTGACAACAATACTGCTAAAGTCAAATAGCTATGCAACATGTGAATGGAACTAATTCTCACTTTTCACTGGTAGTATAGCTACGCCCTTCACTTTACAGCAGGCATTGCTATCCTTTCTGGATCTACAAGCTTGAGATAGACAAGACCCACCATATACCATGTCCTTCAGAGAGGGGGAATTCTGAACACACTGCTCTGGCAACTGTGGCTACGCATTAGAGGGATGGTGTCCCACCACACCACAGTGTGATATGGTTGGAATGAAGAGGCCATCTCATCCCTCCAACCAATCTAGAAGTTTCTGCACTCTCATGGTTCATGAATGGAAGCTGTACTTAAACTGTTCAGGACATATATGTTTGCCACACATGTTCAACACAGCAACCCTGTGGTATCTCAGTGTCCTGTACTTGTTGACCCAAAGAATAAGGCCTTGTTGGAAGTGATCCTCTCCCAGGAAAGGCAAAGTGTGCCTTATGAAGGAATGTGAGCACACAGCAGATAAGAAACTGCCTAGGACTTGGGGTTTCTTCTGTACTTTTGCTTCAATAATTTAGGATGAATACTGGGATAGTGACCTTTTTAGTAAATCCAAGAAAATAACATAAGGCCAAATTCCAACACATTAATGGAGAATGATTTAGAGGTAGGTTTGAATAAAGAGGAAATAATTTGGGGCTCTGACTACTAGTATTTTTATATAGACTGTATAGAAAAAAAAATTCAGAAGTCTTCTGTAACCAATGTAACTGCAGATGTATAAGTTGTAAATGAATCAGGCAGCCCACAAGTGGATGGAAATTACTTGATATCATTAGTCCACTTTTGATTTTTGGGAGGGGTGAAGTTGAGGTACAGTACAGAGGTGGTGTGAAAACAATGCTTGACAACAAATGCAGGAAAGTTTCAGAAGAGTTATGGTTGGGATTCAATTTAAGGTTAAAATACCTAAGTTTATGTGTCTACATTTAGGTATCCATATGTGATGCAGGTTCCTAAGGTCCCATTAAAATCCACACATACAAATCAATATGTGAGAGAGAGTTTTTTGATAGTGATATAAAGCTGGTCTCAGCTTACACCATACCTCCAGAGACCAGGACCTCACAACAACACAAATGCAATAGTAATCACCATTCCTGAGAAAATATAGAGCATGCTCTTTGCCATTCCATCAGTGACAAACATTCTATGACAGGAGCAGAAAAAAGATATGCAATCCTTTCTACGGGGATCTGAAAAGTTGGCAATATTCCCAGAGAACAGAGAGATGTTGGCAGAGACACAGCAGTACATGGACATGTGTGCCATGGAGTGGAGAGGCCTGAGGAAAGGGGATCTGCACACCCTGAAGGTCTGCCTCTGTCTGAAGTAGCCTAAGTCATAGGACCTGCTCTAAATCCCACAGAAATCAATGACAATCCTTTTACTTTCATGCGTTTAGCATGCCATTGCTGAGATTGTCCTGCTCCTCTACACTTGATCTTGCCTCCTTCCTGCCTCAACTGCATCCTCTCACTCGTGCCTCCCAGGGAAAACAAGGCTGCATGGATTTACAGGCTCGATCTTTGTGCAAGGAACTCAGATATTTAATATGCATCTCGCAGTCATCGTTCCCAACTTCAACAGCCATCTGGAGAAAAGTTTTGAAGCTCACTGACATGCTGAAAAAGTGGACCTGATTGAGAAATGATGGTCAACAGCTGCCAAAGGAAAGGGGGATGGGAACTGAAAGTTTTCACTGATGGTTCCCGCATTTCCCTGCAGTGCTACTAGCAAGTAAAAATATGTCAGAACCTACTGATCGTGCCCAGTTTGCTTTTCATAAATTAAAACATATCAGCTGTTTCTTAACATTTTATTTTCAGTCTTCTTTCGGTCATAATTTGGCCTAAGGACTACATCTGTGATGAATTCCTTGT
This sequence comes from Anser anser, assembly GCF_964211835.1. Classification (NCBI taxonomy): domain Eukaryota; kingdom Metazoa; phylum Chordata; class Aves; order Anseriformes; family Anatidae; genus Anser; species Anser anser. Next base: position 45,053,353 of record NC_139722.1, on the reverse strand, counting down.
AACAGGACCTTGCCATTTGGACTACAGTTGTCATCAAAATATTCTAGTGTGCTCACACAGACTCAGAGAAATATATTTTTAAAAATATTCTATCACTCAAAAATTAGTTTTAAAAAGTCACTTTTGCTTGTTGAGCTGAAAGCTAGGCTATATTGAAATTCAGTTTCTGCATTGCTCTGGTTAGAGATGTCTACGTGTCCGTGTGTATATATATAACTGTAAGCACAGCAACACAACAGCAATAATATGTGTAGACAATAAATATATCTATGTAATGTAGATTTCCAAAATATAATCACTCCCTACTTTGCTCTTTTTAGCATTGCATAACAGCTTGATGACAACTTCAAGTGTTTATTTTGAAGTATTTATCCCTCAAATGTGATTTCTATTTAAAATATGAGATTAAGTGTTGATACTACCAGGCAGATGTATGGTCCGTGCTACAAAAGGTACAAGTGCAAGTGCAAAGTCTGGGGAGCGATTTTCAAAAAACACATGGAGAGAACCCATCTCCCTCTGCACGCCCCTGTCCCTTTCACAGTCCCACCTTGGGACAGCTGTGTGCGGTCTGCTCGGGCTGCTGTGGCCCGTGACCTGTCAACACCAGCGCCTGTGGAGGAGCTCCCCTTCCAGGAGCTGTGGCCGAGATCTGCTTTGGATGAGGAGCTGCGGGGGATCAGTGGCTGGCTGAAATGGAGGCAGACAGCCGAGAATCTCGTCACTACCGAGCATCTAATGGGTTTCAGGAGTGCTGCGCTTCTGGAAAATAAATAACTGAGGTTGTCAGGAGATCAAAGGAAAGCAGTAAAACCAAAAAAAAAAAAAAAAAAAGAGGCTGATTGTGACATTATTTTCTCTAACAGACCGCAGGCCAGAGCCACCCATTGCCATGTTCTCATCAGCTGCGATCTCTCTGACGCACGCCTGGGAGCCATGGCTGATATGAAAAGCAGGGGCAAGGCCGCTGCTACAGCAAGGTGAACACGCTGTTTTCTGGCTTCCTTACAGTTCTCCCCGCCCCCATGTTTTTCCTGAGTATTTGTGTCACAAGTGATTCAACAAGCCTTCATGGCAATGAATGTGTCACATGGCAGTGGCATCTGTGCTGGCTGTCCGTAACCAGGCACTGTAAGGGACCACAGGGCTGCTCTGTGAGAAGAGGCCGGGGCTGCCCCATGTTGGACACAGGCAGTTCCAGATGGCTCCAATGGCCCCACCTCAAGGCATGGCTGGGCCCTGCAGCCAAGATGGTGGAGCCTCAGGGAAAGTGGGCTTAAGGCTAAAAAATGCCAGACAGGGAAAGAAAGGAGGGAAGAAGAATGAGAAATAGCAGAGGGAATACCAAGGGCAGAGAAGGAGGCAGAGGAAGAGGAAAAGAAAGAGATGCTCCAGGTGTCCAGAACAGAAATTCCCTGGGGAAATATCTCCACAGAGGATCCAGGCTGGAGTAGAGGAAAGGAGAGGGAAAGAGCAGAGAGGAACTGCTGAGAGCTGACTGCAAGCCCTGCACCACCTGTGGCCTCTCTGAAGGGACTGTATAACCCACAGTGATAACAAGATAGAAGAGTCTGGAGTAAAGTCAAGCCTGGGAAAGAGGGAGGAAAGGCATTTTCCTCCCTTGTTTCAATGTTTGTTTCCTTTTCTTTCTTATTTCGTGTTTCTCAATACCTGAATCAGTAATTAAATATCTATAATAATTTGCAATAAATGAATTTTCCCCAAGTCAGTTTTCCCTGTGACAGTGGCTGGTAACAGGTCTCCCTACCCTTATCCTGACCCATGAGCTTTCTCACTCCTGTTCTTCCTGTTCTCCCCTCCATCCTCCTGTGGGGTGAGCAAGCCACTAGGTTGGAGCTTGGCTGCCAACTGGGACAACCCCACACACAACAGAGTGCAGGCTCCAGAAGTTTGGGCAGTTGTCCCCCAGACAATAGGATATCAGATGTCACCAATCCTGCTCCAGGTGAAAACAAGTAAGTCATCCATAAAATACAAGCTTTTGCTTTTTGGAGTGTTCCTTCAATGCAGCATTGCTTCTCTCACTTTCATCCTTGAAACACTACGATAATGTGTCAAAGGTAAATGCAGCAAGATGTAGAGGAGGGCTGAAAACCAGCATCTGCCCAAGCTCTGTTTTTTAGCTGCTTGCTGCAATGACTATACAGAATAGTCAGTACAGGTTCAGACTGGCAAGTGAAAGTGAGGTGGGATTTGTGTTTATTGGTTGTTCTATCAGATGATGCATCTCCCTGTATCAGTGATAGGAGCAGAATGAGCCAGCACCATTGCTCTAGGATCCCATTATATACTGCAGGGAGATGCCTATGCTAGTTCTTAACTTCAGGTACCACAACTTTTGAACTGTGGCTGCAAGTCTAGCAGGATAATTTACTCCCATGAAGCTCTTTGTTGTGCCTATGCTAATTTGCAAAAGACTATAGCTTTGCCCCTCTCTGTATACATTGCGTAATTGACTTCATGTCATTGGTGCTTTTCACAGAAAATTCAGACTCTACAAACACACAAGGGAGAAAGAAAATACAAAATACAAAGAAAAATCACTTTCTAGTAAGGGATACCAGAAATATTTTTCTAAGGAAATATATTTACCTTAAAAAATCCATGATGAGGGAAACCTGTTTGCCTTTTCCAGTCCCCATTCCACTGCATTTTTTCTGCTTGCATGTGATGCTGCAATATGCTGGTATGCACAACTGTCCATGCATAATAACTTCCACTTGCCCAAGGAATCTCACAGTACTTGCCAGTATATCAGTAAAAGTGACCTATATATTGCAGATCAGAGCTAAGCAGAAAACAGTTTTCTCAGCCCTTGTGTCCTTCTGAGAATTAAAATAATTTTCTAAATTAGAAAGGGGTTAATGCATGGGAAGATGGTGATACCCACCTCAGACAGGGGAGATGTGGAAAGGCCAGGTACAGCATTTTCCCCTTTTACTGTCTCATACTCCCCGGGTAAATTATATTGACACTTTCCTTTGGGTTACAATGAGGTTCAAATTTCCTCCCTCCTTTTCCCTCTCCCTTGATCTATTTTACTGCCTATAAGCAGTCACTGCTTGTGACATTTAAAGTAAGTTTCCAATTTAAAGTTTCCTCGGTTTCTTACCAACCCAGTGAATATTTAGTATTTTAGTACAATTGTTTTTATTATAACTCTCAGAGGAGAAATTAGGTAAGTACACCTTCAGAGATGACATTTGGTGAGTCAGGACTGAGTCAGACACTCCAGGCATGTCTTCCCTGACACCATTCTCTCAGATATCCATCCTAGCATGGAAACTGCTTCCAGTGAACATCACCGTGACTTCAGCCTTCCTGTACAAAGTTTGAGTTTAAAAGCAAAAAAAAATCCTGGCCAAGTGCCTGTGCTGTGCTCTTCTACCTTTCTGGCCTTTAATAATACTTAGCAGCTGGGAATTGATTTGGAAAGCCTAATAGCAGACACAACTGCTTAGCTGGAGGTATGCTCAACTTCAGCTTCCATTTTTTTGGTGGAGCTCTCATTTATCCTCATTGTCCCTGAAGTTACAGAAACTTCAAACCTGACTGCTACTCCACATCAGCAGTGTTTTATATATAATCAACTTCTTTATTGCATAACAACCAGTAACATCTGAAAACTTTAAACATATTCTAACATTTTAATGGTACGTAGGAAAGATTTATGGGCCGAGTAAATATCTTTTATTGGCCCAATGATGTAGTCGGAAAAATGCAGACTTGCTTTCAGGAACACAGTTTTTTTTCTGCATTTAAATCAGGAGCTGCAAAACTGTGGCATGAGTTTGCTGTTTCTTTTAGTTCTGAAGAAGATCTTCAATGCTTGAACACTTGCCTGGTTTCCCAGCTGTGTGAGCAGACAAATGAAGGCATTAAGTCGCTGTGAACCTTGCCTTGCTTATACCCGTAGAGCATCATGGCTACTTTACCCAACTGTTTTAGTACAGTATAAAATTCGTTATAAAATAAAATACCAATATACTTGATAATCTTGCCTTGGAATAGTCATAGTAAATTGTATTATATCATTGTATCTGAATAATACCGTATCTCAAAATTCTTTCTAACCAGTCCCCACAGATTCATAACTTTTGATTTCCTTCTCTAAGTTGTATTTCTTTATTTTTTAACTGAGAAAAAAAAAATGTTTACTTGCTTTTAGGCTCCTTCTCTAAAATTTTCACTATAAAGAGAGTGAAAATGTACCATCTGGGGCATACTTTGTAACCACTTATTTGAGGCAGATTGTTCATAAGGAAGTAAATCTTTCCACATTTTAGAGCCCTTGTGAGGGAAGGAATTTATCCACATTTAGCAGACATTGGGGTAAGTACATTCTTCTGGAAGCCACAGGTTTTGGGGGCAATAAATCCTTCCATTGCTATTAGACAGGAGACAATAAATCCTTTGATCTCTATCACACTCAATGATTTTACTCCACTCAGAACATCCATATCACTGAAGTACCATCTTCATTTTCCCATTTCCCTGGGATTAATTTATCCTCCTTTTTTTAGGTTACTATCTGTTATTTTCTTTTCATTTTTTTTCTTTTTTTCTTTTTTTTTTTTTAATTAATTAGTTGGTTGTACTTCTCAGCTGTTCCCTTTAGGCAGTTTGAAGTTGTACTGAAGTGTTCACTTTCTTAAATGAATTCTCTCTCAAAGAGGCTGGTATGCTTAAGCTTAAGCTTCTTGAAAGATTTTCTTTAAAGAAGAGTTATTTTAAACTTTTGGCAAATTTCAGTTTAGTAAAGTGAATTCACCGGTTCACACTTTTTTCCTTAGATTTGGCCAGAAGCCTTAATACTTTCTATGTTGTACTGAAAAACATTAGAAATTTAAAACTCCACATAGAAAATTTGGAGGAAACAGGGTTTGCCTATTAATTCAGCTTTATTTTTTCTTTCACACAGGAATGGAAAGTTAAGTATCTGTACTGATTCCATAAAATAAATATAATTGACAATTTCTAACACTACAGCATGTCCCAAGTATTTAGAACGTATCTTAGTTTTCTCATTTTGCCCCTACATTTTGCGTTTAAAAAGCAGGAAAACATTTTCCAAAATCCATTCAAAACAAAAACAACTCCCACACAAATATTCTTTAAAACTCCGTCCACTGAGGGGACAGATGGGGAAGACAAATTTAGAATGAAACCTGCAACTTCTAGCATGCAAGCCAATGGAGCATCTGGAGATTTTAGCCGGGGAAAGTATATTTCTGTCAAACAGTGCCACCCGGTGGCCAGTCAAGCTAAGCTGGCCTACAGCCTGAGACCACAAGCACCCGTACCGGCTTCTTTCTGCCCTTGACAGGAGACAGAAAGGAGGATTGTTTCTGGCAGACAGGTACCTAATTAGGAGTCACGGCCAATGCGCAGCAAATAAAAAAAGCGCTTGGATGGATATATAAAGCCTAAATATGCTGAAAGATTGGTCGCGCATTTTTTTTGTTCTGGCGTTTCGAAGCATCTTATAGACTGGAGATGCTTGTCTGTTCCCCTAAGGACACGAAACATTTTATATTTGTTTATAAATACGTCAAATATTCCCTTCTGTCACTGTGTTCCTGTACAGCTGCTAGGCTGGGGACAGTTTCAAGAAAACTGCACTACAGGGTGAAACTGGGTGTTATCAGACTTCATAAACCATCTGGAACAGCAAGCTGCTTTTCATACCCTGAAATCTCTAAGTCCCGATTTTTATGGTATATGTAAAGTTGATACCTTCCTATAAAAAATATAATATTTAAGTTATGAAATTACAATAAGAAGTTCCAGACTTTTCATTAAGTCTGTGATCTTATTACTGGGATGGAAGGTGTGTCAGACATGAAATATGGGACAAAATGGCTCATAACAGCCGTTTGGTAACTGCCTTTCCATTTCTTTTCCTTTGTCAGAATGATTGAGGTCTTGAGGTAGTAAGTGTGTAATAGTAGCCTGAAATCCAAATATGTCACTGAAAACTAGATCTCACTTTTTCTCTTCTGGAGCTCCTCATGCATACACCAAGCCCTGGGCAGGAGTTAACCAGACTCTGAAAATGCTGAAATCCTCCAGATTTGTGATCCAGATTTGCCACTCTCTTTATATACATTGTGCCCCGAGAGCACTGCCCACCCTCTCTTGATGCTCCAAAAGCCTAAGACCCCATTTCAGCCCCCCAGGTCCATCAGTTGCTGCACCAGGGATGCTACAGCAGGGCTGGTCCCCAACTCCACACTGCCCCAACATGCAGCAGTAGCAAACAGCAATTTTACAAATGAAACTGGGAGTCTGGCTTACCACTTTCCCTAGGAAAAAATCTGAGAGTTAGAGAGAGACACATTTAATGAGCTTCGTGAGAGGAATTTCTGTAACGATTGGCACAGATGATAATGGTTTGGTGTACACAAAACTCCAGCCCATATATCTATGAGTCTTTTTCAGAGATTCTCCAGAACATAATAGAACATATTCCTGTTGTCAGGACTTATTCCTTTGCCAGGACTTTGTCACTGGCAAGAATGCCTTCCAAGTGCAGTCAGAAAGGAAGAGCAGATGGAAAGAGACCAGTTCCCTGATTCATACATTCTTCTGCCTAACTCTCTTTCTAATCCATGCACTAAAAAAAAAAAAAAAAAAAAAAAAAGCTTTGTCAAGATCCTATTTCCTAGTCTGATAAATGAGTGACTTGCCAAGCAACTAAAAACTGAGGTTAGCTACTATTGTCTTAACTCTGCTTCACCCTGTTAACTCTGCCCTTTCTTTATGTCCCTAACTGTATGGCAACACCAAGTAAAACAACTTCTTTGCTTTTGTAATAAAACAGTGTTTTCTGTTATTTATACTGTTATATTCATACTGTAATATTGTTTAAAAAAATGTTGTTATGATAAATGTACAGTAAGTCACTCAGATAGCCATAAATGCTTCATAATGGTGTCAGGCAATGCCACATTACTGTAACAAAGATATAGTCTCTGAATGGATTTAAATGATTTAAAATAAAATCTGATGCAATTCATAATCTATATTGAGAGTGTTTTCATGAAACATTAGGAAATGAGGAATTCTATTTGGCATTAGTACTATTCATATGTGCTTTATTTAACTCTTTCTGCCCTACATACATTAAAGTCATGTTACAGTGATAACAGTAGTGAGATACGCAAAACTAAGGTTGTCAGTCCACACTTAAAATTAGTCCCCAAGGAAATCATTTTCTGTAAGACGGTAGCAGGGCAAATGAGGTAGCTTCTAAAATTACTTCCAGATAAAATGCAAGAGCTGGTTTTACTAGTGCTCTGAAGTCCAAATCTCCAACCAAAGTAAAACATTGAATAAATAAGACCAATTATATCTGTGACCAGAAGAAAAGCAACACTGTCTTATATTAATTTGTCTGTGCAAATTCACTGTGGTTTTGCTTTTATGCTACTGACACTTCCACCTAGAGATGCAGTTTTCAAAGAAAACTAAAATATGTATGTCATATTTATTCTTCATTTATTCTTTCTTTCTGTTCTTTGTTACTCATATTTTTATTTCTTATATCTTCTTTCCTTCCTTGTTACCCTCCTTTCTTTCTACTATCAGGCTCCAAGTCTCCCTTAATCTCTCTACTGCCAGTCTCTTTTCTCACAGTTTTATCCTTCCTTATTCTATTCTCCATTATGTTCTCCCCACCTTTTATAGTTCTCTTTCCCACACTACTTAATGCTTCGACCTTCTTTCATTTTTCCTAAATTCTATCAGGCTACTAGTTCCTTAATTGTTTTGAATGCCCATTATATCTTCAGAGTTTCTAAAGTTTAGTCACTAGCTACAGCTACTGGAAATTTTTGAAAATTTAAATGTGAGTATGCTTGCGAGTATGACTACTGCATCAGATTCTTTTTTATTTTTCTGCATTAATATTCTGCTCTGTCTTCATTTCTGCTGTCACTCGGTGTTAACTAGTGGGTTAAAATATTTTGTATAATTAGACAAGGCGAATTTTTTTTTTCATAGTAAAGCAGAGCCCTAAAGGTCCCAAACTCTGTAGCCTTAAAATACTTGCAAATTTTCCTTGTTGTCAAATGCTGCCCCTGGCAGAGAAAAATCATTTTGTGCTCCATTAGTCTCCGCTGTATTCAGTTTTCTCTATCATGCCTGCCCATTTCTTTCCTTAGCCTTCTTTTACAGGAGCTTCTGCAGCACTTAGCATCAAAAGTGCAGTTCTTCAGAAAAACCTGTCAATGCAAGAATTTAAATCTGTAAAAATTACACAGTAATACCAGCTTGGGGCAATGAATCCTGTACACAAAGAGACTTTTTATGTGTAGATGTTGGTCCCTGTGCCCAATTACCAAACCCATCTTCATGGCTTATTTTTATCATGACTTGATAACATAATGGTTGTGACAAAGACCTGTAACATTTCCATCATTAATTCTGCTGATGCACAATTTTGCTTTAACGTGCAACTCCAAAATTCCTAAATGATGTCAAGAAAATAATATGTATGTTGCTGTAATTCCAATGCTTCACCCTATTCTTTTTATTTCAACAACATGACTAAATAGTATAAAATAGTTTTAAACAGTGGTAAGGAATTTCATGTGCACATTTTACTGTCTTAATATGCTAAAGTATTGAAACAGCATCATTATGCAGCTAAGTGCTCTACTGAGCTTACTGTGTCTATTGCTTGCTGATAATGATGGTGCAGCAATCTTACTTTTGTGCAAGGAGTGAATGAATGCTTGAGAGTCCATGATCTAGACAGCATTTCTAATGTGAGAATTCCAGTGCTGAGTAACCTTGCACAAACTCCAAAAGAGGAGATTATAGAAGCATGAAATGTCTGCCAGACAAGGGAAGGCCAACGAAACCTGTTAGCTTGGGCAAGGTGATTTGCAGAGATATATGAAACACTATAAAGTGAAGAAAGGCAGTAGAGACAATGGTTAGTGAATGTTTATTCAGTGTTTAGCATACTGAAAAATTACTGGATGCTTATTAGCTGATTCTCATAGCACTGAAATTTCGTATGCTAAAAGTATAAATGGATTTTAGGGGCAAAGAGGAAGGGCCCACCTGGAAAAGTGTAAATGTAACATTTCTTTCAAATATCTGTAAGCTTGGAGTGAGCATAAAGGGATTGGTTTTATACCTTTTTCCCTAAGATTCTACTCTTGGCTGGAGATAGGATACTAGGATTTGGTGCTTTCTGGATGCACTCTGGCTTTCCCACTTCCAGTCATTACTATGCCTTCAATACAGATGTTTTTGTACTGGTATTTTGTCAGTATATATTTTGTTTGTATAGCTAAGAATTTGAAAATTATTGCTTTATTAAAACATAGTATTTTAAATACATTTCAAACTTCAAAAATATATGAGAATGTTACTCATGACTATTGAACAAGTCAAAATCCAGTCACCAGGGAGTTTCCAAAAGCAAGACAAATAGTGACTGAATATGATGCCTGGAAACTGACTTGGAAAGTCATTTCTGGAAAGAACTCTGGAAAGGACAAGAGACACAAAGGCTACTGCTTGAAATCTTGAGAATAACCTGTAAATTATTTAAAGTTTTTGTTGTAGATGGGTAGGTAAAATAAAGAGAGCTAAATAGATTCAAAATTTCATGCAGAAAAAACAGAAAATTATATGAAGTTACCTTCATTAAATGCCCGTTGACACAATTGTGGAGCCTGTCCTTGTTTTAATTACTTTATTAATGCATTTCATTTTATTTTATTTTGACTGGTTTTAAGGATATAGAAATTTTGATTTAATACTAACAAGACATTTCTAAAGAACTTTTGAATTCTACTGTTTAGATTGCAATCTATAGATCTTCCATGAACTATAAAGCTTTCATGTGTTACAATTTCCAGGTGAATCTCATAATATCACAGATAAAAATGACTCATTAAGTGTAAAGGGAAATTAGTCAGTATTTTCATGTGTTATGATGTTAAAAGAATGTCTTTAATGAATTACAGCATTGTAGTCTCCCTGTAGACTCTCTATTATCCTGTACATAATGGAGTGTTTAGCCAACATATGGGACCTTACAGATAATATTACATTTAAGTCCTGCTAGAAGAATATCAACCAGTCAAAGCAGGTGATTAACTACTAGGCAGCAAATCAAAGCTGTAATTTACTGTTGTAAATACAGATGGAGACTAGGTAAATGAATTCTGGAACAAAATGAACAGATTTATAATTGTTATTTATAAAATATTATTGTCTACTGAGGTCAAATTTACCGTTGATATATATTGTTCTTGTGTTGTTTTCATGGTTTAAAATAATAAAAGGATAAAAATATTAACAGTACTTTTTCAATAGCCTGGTTAAAGTAACAATAGTGACAGACTGTCTTTATGCACGGATTTATGCCCTTAAGGATTATTTGAAATGCTTTGTAAAAATTGCATTAAAGGTATTAAAAGAAATCCATGAACACAGATAATAAAAGTGTTTGAAATTATATGTGCTGTGGGGGAAGTTAGGAGACAGCAGGCAGAGAAGGGACAAGGATCTCTTTTCTGTTCTTCTGCTCATTTGGGAGTAAATGTGAAAATGGTGGTTTGCTGCTCTGAGCTTTGGGTTTTCCAACCTGTAAAATGGGTCCAGTGATACTAGCTGAGATAGACTGTGAGTGCCAAGCACTTTCACGTGATAGGGTAATTTCATCTCCAGGGATCCACAGATGGTTTCCACACAGCTGCCTTTAAAGGCAGTCTTGCGAAGAAGAGTTACATCATTTGCAGACAAACCTGGCCTTAAGCATGGTGCCAGCTGGTGATATCACTTGATCAATTGGCTCCTTCTTATAAAGTCTTCACCACCAACCTCTGGTAGTGGTTACTGGGATTTGTGAACAGTCTTAAATGATACTGATCTCAGACTATCTACAGGCAGGTTGTAGGAGGCTTCAGGTCTTCTGGATATGAAGCAGAATAATTATTTAATTCCCTGGATTTCTTATTTAGAATATTTTCATGTTAGGCTCATGTTTAATCACATCTCAAGAGGTTAAGCTTTGGCACCTCCTCTTCCAAGTTGAGAAACTCTCCAGGAGTATGCTGACAGAGGAGAATCAGCCCTCCCAGGACCTACCTGATCTCTTAGGCTCCGTTAAAGCCTTCCCTCCACTGGAGTCGTGAGCTGCGCGGAAACCCCAGGAGCTAGGAGTTGAAAATGCTCTTCTTCAAAAACTTCTCAAATGTGACAGACTATGCAAGCGCTTTTCCTCCATTCCAGAGTTAGAGATTTAAACTGAGCAGGGTTTCACTAGAAAACAGGGAGAAGGCTTATAGCCAGTTCCAGATAGATGACAATTTAAAGAGGCTCTTCTTACAGTGTCCCAGCTCTCAGTTGCCACAACACAAATGAGGCAGAATGTCTAATCTGGACACTATGAAATTTATCTGGGAGACTTACAGGGGCAAAGCAAGGGAACCATTTCGAAATAAATAATATAGTCATGACAAAAGGAGTTATGCACATAATGCAGCTCAGAGGCATTGGAAGAAAGGAACCATGAATTGGGAAGGATGAAGAACAATCATGATAAACTCAGGTAAGCCAAAAACAAAAAGAGGAGCTTGGGATTGCTCACCAGTGCAGGTACCAAAGAAGTTACTGACACTGCATCTCCAATGTCCCTTGGAAACCTGGGCAGACAGAGAACACATGGAGGTGAGAGAAGGGCACTGTTTGTAGGGCCCTGGTGGGAGGAAGAGAAATCAGGTAGGGCATCCTATGAGGCTTCTGTAACTTCTGCTGCCAGAGCCAGGTATATTTTTCTGGGTCCTCACCACCTCCTCAAGCAGTTCAGGATAGGGAACACACCCCTGCTAGACTAGCCCCAGGAGCACCTTGCAGTTCATATTCTTGTGGTTTTAGAGATCTCTCCCTCAGTCTTCTTACACAAATACATGAGATTGGTTTAACCTTTGAATAAATTTCTTCTAATGAGCTGTTATAACCCATAACCATATGGGTTATAATAGGAGCTGCTTGCAGATATCCAGATGCAGTTGTCAAAGTCAGTTTGAAGCAGTATATTTCTTGATATCTAATGTAGAGATCCACTGACACTGATTTTGTCAGCTGTACAAAATAAATACAGAAATATAAGGTATGCAGTTTTTACCAACTGTTTTCCGTGAACTGACAACCTTCATCTGGAATATTCATTATCATGATGCTAATGCCTGTGTAATTCCATAAATAGTGTATTTTCCTGAAAATTGTAATAGTCTCAAGGGAAATAACAATAGCAATGTGAAGCATCGGAACATGATGGTTTTTACTGATGAAATCAAGTGAATATTCTGTTAAATTGGATCTTCACTTTTGATCACTTTGATCTGTGTGTACTGCTTTGAAATCACATCTAGGCTCTTTTAAGCAAGTGTCAACAAGGAACTTTAAAATGTTTGGTATGTTTGCAGATCTACACTGTCAGAAATACACAGAAATATTGCAAAGCAGCTTGTAATCTTTTTCATCAGAGGTGAAACAGGGCAATCAATAATAGATTCTTGAGCAACAGGTATGTCAAAAAACTGACCCCAGAAAAGTAAAAAAAAAAAAAAAAAAAAAAAAACTTGAAAATGATCAAAAATTGTTGTGTTACAAATCAACACATTTGATTTGTAAGCATCGTCAGCATGACCACAGTACTCTGAATACCTTAAAAAAATGGGTGATTGCAGTCCATGTAGGGAAGATGCTGCACTCAGAAGATTCACTTGTCTTCAAAACATATGTAAACTAACCTGTTTGTTCTGGAGGGATGCAGAAATAAAAATCCCTAGCTACTGTGAAAATAACTCCCTCATGTGATATCCCAGAGCCTGCAGTGACCCTGGGAGTTGTGTAAGTGGGGGCACAGGTAGCACTTGGTGGGTCCTTCGTACCTCACAACTGTGGGATTAGAAAGCAGACCTCTGCAACAGCTCTCTTTGCCTATGAGGATTGTTAAGTCCATCCTGTAACCCAGAGGATACTGATATGGAAGAAGGGCAGCATTTCACTTTCATGAATAGTTTCAGACCCAAAGGAAATTGAAGGCATTTAAAGCTTCATTCAATTGCAGAAAATTAGACATCTGGTGCCATTCAAAAGCCAGGAAATATCCTTATGAAAAAGACCCTGAGTGTATCGATGATCTTCCAGAGTGGCAACTGGAGGCTGGCCAGGATACAGTAGGGCACCTGAAGCACTATGAGGTGCCTGTTGGTGGTCAAGTGAATCAGACCCCAAAAGCAGCAAAGCTGGTCCTGTCCATTCAGACATGAAACCAATTTGTAGGAAATAACCTTAAACTTATTACCAATTTTGCATCTGGAACATTCTGTGTTATAACAAATGGAAAGTTTTCTGTGTTTTTTTTTTTTTCTTCTTAAAGCTGTTACAGAGCTTAATGAAGCCTATTGGATAGAATCACCACTTGGATTCAGAATTAATAAGTGCATCTCATGCTGAAAAGCTTTGTGTGCGCATTTTACTAGAGGGTATATCATTAAGCTTGTGTGTCATTCGTATAAAATGTAGGGTGACAAGAATTGCAGTGGAGGGGAGAAGGAAAAAAGTCTGAATTTATATGTAATATTTCTTCTGGAACTAAAATAATTGATAAACAAGCAATTAGTGATGGCACAAAAAATTCTACAATACTTCAGATAATAGAAATAATTCTAAAGCATATGTATTCAGAATTATTCCATAATTTTTGTTGTTTCCTATTTTTTTGTTTTCTTCCCCTAGGACCTATATTATCTGTTGCCATTTATTACATCTTCCTCTTTTTAAGATAAAGACTTGAAGCTGTTATTCAACCTTTCAAAAGTAGTAGTAGATACCTCCCATGAAAATGAAAGTTCCTTATTGTCACAAAGGTACAACTATCCTGAACCTTTGATCAAGAGTTCCCAGGAGTCCAGGCAGTCCATATATTTTCTGATATCTGAGTGGTACAACTGAAGCTTATTCTAAGCGCTAAACTACAGAGCAAAATACATTTTATGCAACTTTAAACATCAGAATGAGTGAAGGATCCCTGGCTGCTTCAGCTGTCATCATTGATGCCTTCTTGCCTAATACACAGGTGTGGAGTTGAAGTGGTAGCATTTTTAGGAAATTGGTTCATTTTCATACAAGGTGCAGGTTAGTTAACTACTCAGGTATCAACTGTAATAGTCAGAAATTGGTGCAGAATATGTTTGCATTCTCTTGGGTCTTGTAACTGACATTTCAGACTCACAAAACCAAGAATTTCTTCATAGAATTTGGACTGTGTCTAATATGGATGAGGACACCTTAGCGCTGCAGAGGCAAAAGTATTGTCTCAGAAAAGGGTGCTGAGAATATCATCCTTTAATGACAGTCGTAGGATGCTTAGGCTGCCACTTCTGTTTGTGGAGGTGGAGTCTGACTGTGGTACAGCAGGAATGGACAGCAGGGACAGTGAAGTATGTATCCACACGCTGTGATGCAGTGAAATACCCGAGCTCCCTCTGGCACTGAGAGCACTGCACCTTACCAGCATGGAGCCCGCTAGGGGTGAGTTTACCCTTCTTCTCAGTAGAGTTAACGAGCACAAAGTCACACAAGGATTGTGCCATGTGTGTTAGTGATGGTCTGAATATAGCCCTAGCTGTTACCCTAGATAGAAGTCAACTATTTTTATGACCTCAGGAGTTGCCACTAACATGATTGATTAAAAAAAATTAAACCGATTAGACTAGTTTAAACAGAAGTGCGAAACCAATGGTCTGCAGATCTCTCTATCCAGCCCTCTAACCCTGGGCTGGGGTGGTCAAACACGCCACTGACTTCAGTCAATTCTGGAAAGTCCAGGAAGGAACCAGAGCCTGGATGGGTAGAGGTGAAGGTACCTACTAGGTATGGGCTACAGGGTCACCCCCTGCTCCTGCTGCAGAGCTGTGGCTGCTCTTGTAGCTGCCTTGGCCAAGTGGCAGTAGCTTTCCTGCTGTTTCCAGTGCACTGAGTACACCAGCACAGACATATCCCTCTGCCTGTCCACAGGGAAGCATCTCCTTCTCTGCTGCCTGTTGCTGTCCCCTCTCCTCCCTGTCCTCCTGGGGAGAGCAAGGAGGCTCTGAAAGGGCATCCCTTGAGAATGAAGAGAACTGAAAAGACTGAAATTAGGAGGAGGAAGCAGGAAATGAGAGAATACCCAGTGCCAAGGGCAGCCAAGCTCACCGTCTGCCCTGTCTCCCTCCCACCCTGTTCAAACTATTGTGCTTTTTCCTACGTAATCCCACTGCCAAAAAAACTGAAGTCGGTTTTCTGACTAATAATATATTTCTTGCAGGATTTCTTTGCAGGTGTAGTTATTGCCTTCTGCTTCTTTTTTTTTTTTTTTTTTTTTTAAGCAGCTGTAAAGTACATTTTTATGCAAAGGCACAGATTTTTAACATCCTCATATAAGTGCCTACATCTAGTCATAAACTTTACTGAGATACTATTGCTCATTCTTTTGCAGTCAGCTCATGCAAAGACAGCAGCAGACTAATAATGATGTTGGCACTGCTGTGGTATATTCTCAATTCATATTTTTAATCTAATGGATTCTATTCCACTGCCAGTTATAAGCAGTATCACATGTAGCATCTTAAAAAGCAAATAAATATCTCTGATTATGAAAGATACTTGTCTTCAGGATCTGTCATAAACCAGTATTCAATGTAGGGAGGTATATAGATCTACAACAAGCCCTTACTTTCTTTAAGATGAAAGAAAGGGAGAAGAGCCTCTGTCCAAAATGCTTGTGCTGATCTGTAAGGCAGTTTGAGCCATCTGAACTCAAAGAGAGAAAATCTTGCTAGTGGTGTTCCGGCTGTACTGAAAATTATATCCCCACTTTTCATCTAAAGCTGAGTACTGACTAAACTTAATGCAAGACTACTGGGGATTGAAATACACTTGAATATGTACCCTAAAATGTATATACCTAGTGAAGCTTTTAAAAGTCCATCTTTTGCATTAAATACTGACTTTTTGAGCAGAAAGTACAGTTCTGCATTAGTTTAGCTTCTGGACTAGCCTTCTAGCTCCCAACTGGAGGGCCTTTTTAAAGGGTCTCCCAGGCATCCCCACTTACCACACTGGTAGACATCACAAAGTTGTCTCAGAGTACTTGGATGGGATTCATTCTGGATGAAAACAAATGAGAGAGTTGCCTTCCAGCAGTGACTTAGTGTGACCCAATTGCTAAGAGGCAGCCAGTCCTTGGGACCAGACTGCAGCCAGTCTGAAGTAACACCCTGGAAGCATGTGTAATAGCATGAAGCTAGAAACCTCAGTACTGACTCATTCACCCTACAGATCTATTAAGCCACACTGAGGGACTGCATAGACCTAAACAAGGAAGACTCATTGTACTAAGAATAACAAATAACATGGCTAGTAAATGGGATGAGGTTCAACATGGCTAAGTGCCAGGTCCTGCACTTTGGTCACAACAACTCCATGCAAAGCTACAGGCTTGGGGCAGAGAGGCTGGAAAGCTGTGCAGAGGAAAAGGATCTGGGGGTGTGGGTCGATGCTCACCTGAACATGAGGTGGCAGTGTGCCCAGGTGGCCATGAAGACCAATGGCATCCTGGCTTGTATCAGGAATAGTGTAGCCAGCAGGACCAGGGAGGTGATCGTCCCCCTGTACTCAGCTCTGGTGAGGCCGTATCTTGAGTACTGTGTTCAGCTTTTGGCCCCACACTACAAGAAGGACATCGAGGCCCTGGAACATGTCCAGAGAAGGGCTACGAAGCTGGTGAAGGGCCTGGAACAGAAGTCCTGTGAGGAGTGGCTGAGAGAACTGGGGTTGTTTAGTCTGGGGAAGAAGAGGCTCAGGGGAGACCTTATTGCTCTCTACAACTACCTGAAAGGAAGGTGTGGGGAGCTGGCCTCTTCTCACAGATAACCAGTGATAGGACTAGAGGGAATGGCATCAAATTGCAACAGGGGAGGTTCGGGTTGGAAATTAGGAGACATTTCTTCTAAGAAAGAGTGGCCAGGCATTGGAACAGGTTGCCCAGGGAGGTGGTGGATTCACCGTCCCTGGGGGTGTTCACGGAAAGGTTGAATGTGATGCTTAGGGACATGGTTCAGTGGGTGATATTGGTCATAGGGGGATGGTTGGACCAGATGATCCTGGAGGTCTTTTCCAACCTTAATGTTTCTGCGATTCTCTGAAACAAAAAGTAGTACCTTTACACAAGGTCCTCTTCAAGTTTGTACTTAAAGTTACGTCCAACTCTGAGAGAAAGCAGTTAATAAATGTATTCCTTGTGTCCTTTCTGCTCTTTTTGATCAGCTCTGTAATTTATCATCAATGTGTTTCTAAATTTCAGAAGATCATCCCTTTCTTGTAAAGTTATAATGTAGTTATAGTATGAACTGCAATTTATTTTGCTATAAATGGTATGTATTTTCAGGTTGTGTATTGGAGTATTAAAGTATGTTAGCCTTTTGGTCATTCTGTAGAATGAGAAAGAGGAAGTCACACTTTCAGAACTATAGCAGATTATCAATTTTCTACTGTATCTGAGAAACCCTCACAATACTCCATTGACCTCAATATGTCCTTATTACGCAAGCTACTGTGAAACCAAAAGGCAAAGAAGAGTGATACTTGTGCATAAAGAACACTGAATAGGTTTGCGTGCCTCAGCTGTCCTGTGTTTTACAGAAGACACTCATTCATGAAAATACAGAAATACACTGAACAGGTGAAGAAGCCCAAGAGAGGTATAGTTTTATGTCACAAGATGAAGTAGTAATTTTTTCCATATACAAAAACATAAGAAGAAAGAAAAATAAAATATTTTGCATGTAATGTAAATTACATTAATTAACAAAGACACCTTCACAACATCTATAAGACAGTGGGAATCATCGAGCAGCGAAGTGCCACAGAGCTTGCTTGGTTCATCGTGGTGCTGCAGCGAGCAGGTCAGCAGCAGATGGAGCTCTCTGCCTGCTTTTGAAATGCATTTTTCAGGCTTCATTTTGCCTGTTTGAACATTTTTTTTCATTCGTTTCAGTTTGCCTGAAACATTGAACATACATTCAATACATTGAAATTCGGAAATAGGCTGAAACAGGAAAATATAGTCATGGAATATTCTCCATACAAAAATACTATATTTCACTTTGGGCATCCATGCTGTATATGTCCTTTAAAAGCCACTGTTGCTCTGGTCTAACTACTGTACAAGTCAGAGCAATTATTTCTATAGTTGGATCAGGTCCTGAATGACACCACATCCTGTAAACATTTTAGTAAAAGTACTTCTAATAAAGTGTACTTTTTTATTAGAAGTTAACTAATCATTAATTAGTATGGAGGAACCCCATGTATCTGTACTTATATAGTACCAATGGTTTCATGCTAAATTTTGTCCAAGGTTTAACCTAAAAGACTTTGCATTTTAAAAGACTGGTTTTTCTTTTTGTTTTGTGTTTTATTTTTTTTCATAGCTTTCAGGGAGGAGAATTTTAATTACAGCACTTACTTGGTAATTATGTAGATCAAATGGCTTCTATCTTGTTTAAATTAATTAAAAAGAAGTCAGATGTATGTTCAGTACAAGATAGCTGATAGAAGAGGTGGCAGCATCCTTTTATGTGACAATTTAGCCAGCAGGAGTCCTGAGTTACAGGTGCACCAAAGTCTCATCAGCTGAATGTTTATCAACTGATTTACTTCCAAGCAAAATTATTTTCCCTTATTTTCCCTTCTATTATATAGTCTAGTACAAAGGGTCTGGAATGGGGAAGATAGGACAATATTCATCACAGTGTCTGCAGATAGAACAGCATGCAGAAAAGAAGGGAATGAGTTGTGGGACTAGGTAAGGAATAAATACGACGT
Source organism: Anser anser (assembly GCF_964211835.1). Lineage (NCBI taxonomy): Eukaryota > Metazoa > Chordata > Aves > Anseriformes > Anatidae > Anser > Anser anser. Next base: position 45,034,432 of record NC_139722.1, on the reverse strand, counting down.
AGCTTGGCTGTGATGCTCTTCACTATGGATATTTTCTGGAAATAATCAAGAGGCATAGCTTCTGGCTTATGCTCACAAGGGTATTTAGGCTTTTTTTTTTCCTGTTTATTTTTAATCAGTCATGGATTAGAGCCCAAGACCTCCCTCTTTATAGAGGAAGCTCAGGATTTTGTTACTGAAGTGCAGAAAGACTTCTGCAGTCTACTGTATAGTATTTCTGGACTTGTTTCTGTAAAAAAATGAGTGTATGAAGTCCCCTTCCTCTGAAAGTTTTTATGGCTTTATTAAATATTCAAAAGCACTTTAGCAGACCTCAGCTTAAAACACCCTTGAAATGCCTGTTTATTCTTTATTACCTCAAAATTGATTGTGATTATTGTAAAGATCTCCAAAGAAAACCAAACTGTTTCATTTTTTATTAAATTAATAATTTTACAACTGCAATGGCAAAAATCACATATACATGGTGTTGCACTCCTGTAAGTAGTATTTATAGTTTTATATCTAGGATCTAGTAGCAGAGTGTAAAATTAAGTGATTGTGTGCAGGTGGAGCAAGCTTACTGCTTCTGAAAGCTCCTTTTTTCCTCAGTAGCAAACAGGCTGTGGTCAATCTGTTTTAATACAAAGCCTGGGTGCTCTCAAGAGCAGAAGTGCTGGGAGCAGTATTGCATAAAGAATTTGAGGAAAATGGGAGGAGAAGCAACAGGTATCTGGGAATACGTAACAAACAGAAGTCATATAACCATCTTGGTAATAGATGTTTTACAGATTATGCTGGACAGGTCCCTTAGCTAAAACTTTGGATGAAATTTGGAAAGAAATCTCAGACTCTCTGTTCTGACCTCCTGGGCAAAGGTCTGATTTAAAGAATTTGCAAAGAGCAGTAACTGGCAGAGAGGGGAAAACCCAGCTGCTAGGAGCAGGCTGCCAAAGGCTGCCGATCTCTGCAGTGGGAAAAGGGTAAAAGAGAGCACGACTGGTAGGGAAATTGAGCTTTTCAGGCTAGAGAGACAGTTGTATGAATGCTGAATCTAAACATAAAATTAAAACAGCTAATTCAGCCCCAGAAAGCCTACTTAAGTACTATTACACTAGACCCCCTGAAAGGAGAGTTACTTTTGAAAGTACTTGCTGTGTGGGGTTTTTGAGTTTGAAAAGCAAAATTCAAGCAGCAAATGGGCATGAAATAGGATTAGGTATTTCTTCTCACTATCACCATGCTTGTGCTCTCCATCTTCATCTGTTTATCTCTGGGGAATATGAGTTTCTGCAAAACAGTCTGCCTCCAAAAAAAGAGCTACACACTGCAACCAGCAGCTGAACACCACATTAAAACAATTTAATAAAAAGTTCTTTCTTTCTCAATGTCTTGCAGAAACATTGAGAACCTGCAGAAGTCTTCATGTTATAGCTGTTTTGGAGCAAGAAAACATCACATTTGCAATCTTTGAGTAGAAACATACAGTAGCAAATCCTATAATCCTATCTTTCTCAGATTGTATGCAATATATTACCCTAGTATGCAGGCATCATAACACTGGGAACATTTTCAGAGAAAAAGACAGTCAGAGCAAACAGGGATGACAAACACAGCTGATTTAAAGACACTCAATCTGGAATATATATTTCTCAACCTAAGAAGTTGTGGTTAAAAGGTGCAGGCAGTTTTTACATGAGTTACAATACAGTTCTGCAAACACTGTGCAGTGCGCAGAGAAAATCTTTAAATGCTAATCTCAAACATATCTGTAAGTATTTATATACTGAGTTTCAACTGACTTTTACATTAATTACTGGGTGATCAACCGAGCTGTTTCTGTACCTGCATTAAGACCATGCAACTATTTTTTTTAAACCTTTATATATATCAAGGAAGAGCCTGTGGTGGCAGGGATGCTGCTCAAGAAAAACAAAGCAAAAGGACCCTTGCTCCTTTATGAGCATCAGGGCTGAACTGTCATATGCCAGAGGCCACACAGGTTCTCAGCTAATCCCAGGACAGACAATATTAAGTACAATTGTCTCTGACCTTCCACAACCAGAGGTAAAGTCTCTTAACATTGCCAAAGGTCCTTAGATTAGCACGAGGTTGAGTATGTGAATACAATTTGAACTGTGTCATTGCTTTTTCAACCAGCTTTCTTAATTAATTCTGGGCTTCCCTGAGTTTGTGACTTTAATGTGCAGCACATCTGCAGGTCTTTGGAAACATCAAAGCAACCGTAAAGACAAAAACCCATTAAATTAACATCCATAAAGCACCTTATGGCTAAGAATAATACATCTAATGAATATGAGTGTGAAAACTGAGAGTGGCATTAACAGGGAACTACAATATTAAAAAATATTTCCATGCTTCTTCACACGGGGTTTTTTCAGCATGTGATGGAAATGCATGCTGTAGTACACTTTAGTCCCCGTTAATAGCTGGCATGGCTTTCATCTTTCTGCTTGATGCACGGTGGCCTATTTCTCTGTTTCACTTGTGGCAGAGAAACATTGCCCACATTTTTATTGCCTTACCTGCTTGAGAGTGGTTGTTCCCATTTGCAACAAGGATCTACCAGCACTTTAGGGAATTGAAAAGTAAACTTGTAAGTTGCTCTGCTTTAGAGAGCAGAAATGGGAACTCAATTGCATAATCAATCAACATCACTGCTCATTTTAACAAAACTGAACCAAGGGGGAGAACAAATTCATGCAAGTATAAATACATTATCAGAACTTACCTTTGTGTTCATTCAGCTTACTTCAACCAGAGGAAAATCTCTGGTGCCTCTGCCTGTAGTGAGGGCTCTTCTCAGCAGTGAGGCAAAAAGAAACCTGGCTGCTGCTCCCTGTGCTCTGAAGGTCATACTTCAGCACATCCCTGAGGTTCACACAAAGCTGTGCCACCACCAGGGACTGTTTCTCTGGAAACAGCCATGCCATGGAGCAGCATGATTTTGCCATTCTACACCTCTGTCCCCTCCTTGCACCTCAGGGATGGTGGCTGCTAAGGGCAGGGTCTAGAGCTATATTTTTTCACCCCAAGTAGGGACATTCCCCTTTATGCCATGTAATTAACCTGCAAAGTCTGTAATTATGGTAGGAACCTGGACCTGGGCTAGAGAATGCTCATGAAGGCATGAAGACTCTTGCTCAGAGCATGGAAACACTTGGACTGCTGCAGGGCTGAGGTAACAGGGAAGCCTGTGGCATAGAAAGGAACCTGGCACTGCAAACATTTGGTGTCCATAGTGGCAACCTTTCTAACCCAATATATGGCTTTCTTTTTGCATAGTTATGTAAACAGTTTTAATTAACTTGTTTTATTACATAAATAAGAGTTCTAGGATGGGATTTTGAATGGTAAATATTTGTCAAGAAGCAGGTAATGGCACAGAATTTTGTTAACAAAGTAGCTAGAACTCACCAATAGTACTGAAAAAAAATCACTATAAAAATTACCCGTCTATTTCTGATTTATTCAATATCTCATAGAAATTTATGATTTACAGTGTACAGCTCTTGGAATATAAAAACAGAGAATTATCATGGCCCAAAAGACAGCATTATCAGGATAGGTCTTCAAGCAAACATTACTTGGAAATATTTACCCAAGCTATCAGGACATATCATCATGCAGGTTCTCTCATATTCACTGCACTTGTTGCTCACGGTAGCTTAGCCTGTGCTGTGGCATATGCAGCAATTGCATCTGACCAGACTATGTAGACTACCTCTTAAGACGAAATACTGTAAAACAGGAATTTTGATTGAAAATATACATTGTCTGGCCAAACATTTTGCTTTGTTCCATTTTTCTCAAACTCTTTCATGGAATAGATCCTTGCAGGTCATTCTGCAGTCCAGTGAACACTGTGGTCCCTTCAGGAGAGAAGACAGTGTAGACTCATTTTGCTTTCCTAGGCTCAAGGAAAAACTGAGCAACATACTGCTCAGTGAGAACCTGAAGACATGGTAACATCCCAATTATATGAATAACTGCAGCCATGTAAATGAATCAGCACAGGCATTTTATCCTTTGCTATTTGTGCTATTGGAGAGCTTGATTGTATACTAGCAAATCAATCATAACCAACAGTTCTGCTGGTGGATAGCTTGCAGCAGCAATGTGGTTTTGTTATTTCTGTGAATGGCATTTGGATATGAATACAGTCTTATTTTCATTGTATATTTTTATATATATTGATCTGATCAACCTTAGCAACTTGCTGAAAACCACTTATGATTTTAAGTGAATACTTTCAATCAAAACCAGTAATTAAAGGTTCACCATCAGAAATTATTTCCAAGCAGCTATGACAAAACTTGTGTTCCTTTCCATATTCTCTTTATGGAAATCCCTGCGTTTGTCAGACTTTGAACTTCCTTAAGTCAGAAGCTGGAACCTAGCAAGGTAATAATTATCTCCTATCAATTTTCCACTTGCCCTCTGTCACTGCAACTGTCACATTTATGCAGAAGGACTACAGAACATAATGCATCTGGAGAAAGCTGCAACAAAGATCTGCCACAGCTCATTTTCCAAGGCTGTAAGTGATCACACTGAGACAGGGTTTTTTAAGGGTACCTGAATGCAGAAAAGAATTTAGACATTATCTGAACATAAGGATGGCTTCACATTTTGGGTCCCTGAACAAATAATTGTAAAGACTTTGTGTCTATCAGTGTCTCACTGCTTTGAACCTCACAGTGGTTTAATCTATTTGGAGGCCAATATGAACACAAACCAGGAAATAAATGCAGCCTTCATAGAACAAGCATTTTAGCCTGTCCTCTACCTCCACCAGATGTACAGGTTGTCAATAACCTTGCAGGCACCTGTTCCTGGCTGGAATCTAGAGAGCTGAGCTGAAGTGGAGAGAGGCTGGATGGAGGTGATGCACCAGGAGAGCAAGTCGCAGTATGCCAGCCCTGTTCAACCTGGAGGAGTCACCTCCCACCCCCTGGGATTCTGCACTTCTTGCTACGGTACTATGGTGCCTGAGACATTGGAGACAAATGTGATGAGGGACAAAAAGAGATGACAAAAAGAAGAGGATTTGCTCTTGAGGTAGCATTAACATGAGCTGCCAAGGAAAAGTAGCTAAATATCAATAAAAGATGAGGCTGTAAATGCAAGTAATCTCACAGGGTCTGTTTGTTTTCAAACACTGTGTGTGATGCCTGTCTAATGTTAGATGGACTAACAGCTGGCATCCACTTCCATGCAGATTTTAAATCCTTTCCTTAAGTATTGTGTTAGTTATCCACGCCACAGTCAGCTTCTAGCTACCAAAAGCAGGTGCCACTGGCTGGCATAGACCAGGTCCTCTGACAGGCTCCATCACTGCACTCACCAGCTCTGCTCAGTGCTCTGAGCCCTGAGAACCGTGCTATACCAAAACACATGCATCTAACCACTTCCCCGATAAGATCTGGGCTTTCATTCCTCCTGTACTTTTCCAAAGAGGTACCAATAACTCAGTAAATATATCCAAAGCTCCCCAAAAGGAGGAATGGGAAATAGTTCAGCCTCCACTGTTCATCCGCATTCATCTGCAGTCAGTTCTGAACACCAAGCTGTGGTACAGTGTGGATTTCCAATTATGTCCATTAATTAGAAATATCTTAGTCGGATATGCATTTTATGTAGAACAGAATGGCAAAGACCTCCTTCTTCTGATCCAGACTGACTCTGAGGATTGTACAAGGGGCCTTGTCACTTTGGTCTACTTTCTAATATTTGTTTGGCTTCCAATAATGCCTCAGATTTCTAATTCCAAAGAAACTAAAGCTTTTGCAGAATTTTCACTGCTCAATAAGTAACGCTCTAGTAATGCAGAAAGAATAAAATCTCAGGGCCATAAGCCATGGTAGATCTGTGTAGAGCTGACATGTATAAGAGCTGTGTACATGGAACAAGGCCAATAAATTCTGGGAGTCTCAATATTTGACTTCTAAATGTTTTTATTGGCTTTTCATGGATAGGTTTAATGCTGTTATCCATACCCTTAACAGAATATTCAACAAACAAAAAATATATCTTATAACCCACTCTACTGAATAGCATGTCCTGACAGCTAGGGACTCATGCTCCAACCCTTCCACAGAAATAAACCAATTGAACCAATGTCATTTTTCACCAACTGAAGCCTTTCCACCTCATTTTTATCTCAGTGACAGCCCTTCTCCAGTAACCACCATTTGTACTGACAATAATCTCCTTCCACCACATGCTCCACTTGTCAACAATAGCCACTTTTATTAACATAAAAGTAGTTTCTGGGAGTTTTGCTCACAGTCTCACTCAAGTGTATCTGTATCAGATGAAAAGTATCTTCCTCCAAAATGCTCCAAATCCATCATCTTTTGTGTTGCTTTATTCAGTCAGTTAAGGGTCTGAAAATTAAAGCCACTGCCCCTCTTCAAAATGTATTGATTTATGGATGTGTGTATTTGAGGACAGTGCAGAAGTAGTGATCTTTATTTCTGTATTTTTTTCTTATTTTATCATTTTCAATTAAACCCATGCAGAGCAAGGATGCAGTCCTATTTGACACCTTTCCATCTCATAATCCACCTTTAAACCAGGCAAAAAAAACATGGAGTGGAGCATCAGTTTGGAAAACAGAAAGGGAAGCAGCAAGAGAAGATGTAGATCTTCAGGTGAAAGGTGGTGGGTCAGTGAGGAGGCCTCTCTGCACTGGATAAATTTACTGGAATGGAGGTTGTCAAACTGACTACTGATATAACCATCCATTAGGGACACATGCTTCATATTCTGCTAATCAGTTATGTGATCCCAATCTTCACACATTTCATCTCTTGTACACCAAAGAGGTGTATTTACATTTCAGATTCCTATGCCAAGTATAATAGTTAAAGGGAAGACACAGTAGGCCTTTTTAAAGACCTTGGGGCAGGATTGCATAGCTACACTGACACCATGCAAGTATAGGAAGGGCAAAGCACAAGACTCCTGTGTTATCTGAGCAGCTACGAAGCCTAAGAAGAGCAGAGGTCCTCAAAGCAGTGAATCATGAAGAAACTTATCTTAACGGCAGCAAAAATGTTTGGTGCCACTGCTTACAGCTGATATTAGCGACTCATTGTCTGTACAAATAAAGAGATGCTATGAATATTAAATAGAGAGCTTCTGTTTATTGCACATTTTGTCAGTCAGTCTTTCTGTTGAATCCATTAAGGAGTCTGCCCAAAGTCCTGGTTGCCAGCAGTAGCACAAAAGCCATCTTGGAAAGATTTGAAGGTTTTTGAAAAACAGGAAAATGTAATATAGAGCCCATCTGTGACCATCCTTCTTTTTGAGGTCCCTGAACTCATCTTACTGCTGGTCTCTTCCAGACCATTGAACATGCGGAATACCCTTCCCCAGGTCCACAAGGACATTGAAAGAATAGTAGGAAGTAATCAGATTAAAAAGAAGCAGAAGACTAGAAGAGAAAGATCTTATTGCTAGACCTACTGGAACATAACTATTCCAGGCTTGGGTATTTCTGTCCTTTTATATATCGGGTCATTGTTGCAGATTTCATTCATCCTTTTCCTCACAGTCTCAGTCTCATCCTGTCTTTCTCTCTCTCTCTCTTTTTCTTCATCTGTCATTTTTCCATTGTACTGCTCCCCCCACTTTCTTGTCCTCTTTTTGAGACCAGAACTATGTGCAACGCAACAGTGTTTTTTCTCTGGCTTTTTCAGTTCTGCACTTCTCCACTTCTGCATTTGGAGCAGACTGTGGTGGTAATTGTGATGTCTGTTGAAACTCACTTGTTGAAAAAATCTGTCATATTGAGCCTCCAAAATGAGGCCAGCAACATATGGTCATATTTCGTGATTTTCTGCGGGAATGGAAGATGAACATGCCAGAAGATTCTCTTATTCTTAAGGGGTTTTTTATATCAAAAAAAACCTCTCTCAGGATTGTCTCAGGATCAGGACATTTTTGTTTGTCTTCGTATGTCTAGCAACAAAATGTAGGCATGTAAGACACTTTAATATCAAAACAAATTGAAAGTGAATTTAGGTATCTCCAGGACAACTTATTGGCTTGGTGGTGGGATGGGGATACCAATGCTGAATGTAGGCACCTAAAATGCAGTTGTCCATTACATCTTACCTATATCTCCATATTCCTTCATAAATCTTTCTATGCTGTATGTGGTTTCAAAAAGGACAGTTTCTCAGGTAAGTAGAGACCAAGGTGAGACACAGAACATGTGCAAACATGTTTGCATGTGTGCATATTTTTATTTATACTTTTAACAAAAGCTTTCTGTTTATGAAAGACTTTAATTAGCAAAATTTATCTCAGGAAGTGAAGAAATCAGGAGAGAGTAAAACCATCTTTATATTGCTTAATTTAAGTGGTTAAACTAAGGCAACAGGGAACAGAGAAGTGCTAAAGGCAAAACTGCAGGCTTGTAGTACCATATGCTTTGTGGTATTTCAACCGAGGGGGAAAAAAAAGTGGAAATAGATTTTATAAGGCCTTATTGTCCTTTCTCCTGTGCAAGGGCACAAAAAGGTGTAGAAAGGAACTTGAACTTTTGTTTCCAATGGGTAGCACAACGCTTGTGCCATATAACGTTCATATAAGCGTTATGGATTTTTTAATTCTTCATACCACCATTTCTTTAGAATTGTTTTATATTCCATACCACATCTATAGAATTTTTTATACATATGCCCTATTTTGTTGAGTGCTGCCATGTAGCTGAGTGTTAACCTATCTGGGCCTTACATGAAATTTTTGTGGTTCTACCAAATTACATGTAGGTCAGAATTTTATCAACCAATGCAATGTTACACTTCCAATACTGTTCTTAAGGTACAAACTTAAATAAAAGTAATAAATAGTGTTATGCTGTTAACAGTTATAAATATCTCGTGATATCTAAAGAGACATTAATAAATAAAAAGTATACTTTTGTTATATGTGTTTTTTATGTTATATTTGCAAACTACCGATGTCTTTTTGCAAACACAGTGTCTCATTGTATTTTAATGTACTCTTGCTTCTTGCTTAGGACAAAACAGAATTAATATAATCAAATCAAAATATTTATGTGGGAGAAGAAAGTTGCAGTAGATATCAGCAACATTTCTACTTAACTTTTAAAACACTACTGCAGCTGGACATAGTAAGCTATCTAGCAATCAGCATTGCAGGAACTAGCATTTTGACAACACAGTGTCATTCTGCCTATAAAAAACAATATTAATAATATAAACATCCCCTTAGTGATGCTTTTTCAGAAATGGATTAAATAGTCAATCAAGTTCAATGGTTTTCTCTGTTACGGAATTGTATACGGCATATCTGCCAAAAGTCATTGCTACATATTCAAAAGCATGTTATTACTTCCCTGTTAGGTCTTGAGGACAGACTAGTGTTCAGCTGGTTTTATCTAGTCCATCTTTCTACTTATATTATATTAGTATCTATCACAGTTAGTTTTTATCATCTGAAATTATGGAATGAAAGTAATCGGAATCCTTTTGGGACTCATTATTTTCATGTTGATTTCTGTTAGGAAAGAATGGTTTGAATAAATTCAGGACTACATCTTTGCCTGGTTGAAACAAGAGTCTGAAATTGACGAAAAATGCTTTGATCTCACAACAGTGCAGCTTAGTCATAAGCACAGAAAGGCACAAGTCCTTGGTTTGCTTTATCACTAGCAGCAATATAATTTGTTGAAAATCTATATCTGTCTAAAAGTGTATTGCACAAGCTTTGTGAAATTGCAGTCATCACTTTAGCGGGTGATATCCTACAGCTTGACCATTCTATATCTTGCCATTCAGGACAATGATGAATGAAGGACAACTAGAAACAAATCCATGAAACTTTACCTGCTCTAAAATTGCTTGCAGTAGTGTTGGTAAGAAGTTAGAGGCATCTTATTATTCACTTCCATACTATGCAATCATTTTCAGGTCCATATTGTCCAAAACACATAATGCACCAACCATATTGCTGAGAAATACACCTGCAATCAAGTCCTACCATTATATCTGTATATCTGGGGATGCGAGGATTTTTATTATGACAGTAGAGTGGGGAAGCCTTTTTTTGACTCTTAAGGGGTTTTACGATATCAAAGAGATCTCTCTTTGATTTGAAAGGGTATAGGGATATAGGTAAGATGTAATGGTTCATTTTAGGTGCCTACATTCAGTATTGATATCCCCATACTACCACCAAGCCAATAAGTTGTCCTGGAGACGCCTAAATGCACTTTCAATTCATTTTCATATTGAAATGTCTTATGTCCCTAACTTTTATTGCTAAACATACACAGACATACAAATATATCCTCATCTTGAGACTATCCTCTTTGATATATCCTCTTTTGATAGAGGACTGGAGCACCTGTTGTATGAGGACAGGCTGGGAGATCTGGGCCTGTTTAGCCTGGAAAAGAGAAGACTGAGGGAAGACCTCATTAATGTATATAAATGTCTGAGGTGAGGTTGTCGAGAGGTGGATCCGGTCTCTTTTCATTTGTGCCCAGTGACATCACAAGAGGAAACGGGCACAAACTGAAGCACAGGAAGTTCCAGTTTAATAGGAGAAGGTACTTCTTTACTGTGAGGGTGACAGAGCACTGGGACAGGTTGCCCAGAAAGGTTGTGGAGTCTCCTTCTCGGGAGATAATCAAAACCCTCCTGGATGCCATCCTACACAATGTGTTCCAGGGGAACCTGCTTGGCAAGAGTGTTGGACTAGATGATCTTAAGATGTCCCTTCCAACCTTAGCCATTCTGTGATTCTGTGATATCACAAAACCCCTTAAGAATAAGAAATTATTTTGCGATTTTAAACATTAAAAACCTCCAAGTTGTTTTATTACCTTTACAAAAATGTTGTAAAAAATTTTATTGTTGAACATTTTAATAATACATTTTTATTCTTAAAATGTGAAATTATTCCAAACTGAGAAATATTTTATATTATGAAAATGCCAAATACAAACATTTGGCAATGTTGGGGGGGAAGGGGGGAGGGCGAGGAATATGAATTTTCCAAACCCAACATGTTTTTTTGTTGTTTTGCTTTTTGTTTGTTTGTTTTTCTGTTGGTTTCACTGAACTAGGTTTCTGCTGAAACCTTCCAGTTGGTCTATTTCTCCACCACAGCTTTGTCTCACATTTTGGCTGCATGACAGATACTATTACCCCCATAACTGAGGTGCCTATTACCAAGGTGACTGATTCAATTTCTCACACTTCTCCTGCTGGTCCTGCTTTGATAGCTTGGCCCAACACCTCCAAGGTCTTTTCTATGCTGAGAAACTGGATAGGGCATGGGCCTGAGCACTGTGCTGTAGTCACACATGTTGCTTAGGTCGCTAGCATTTTCCCAGAATGGTTTTGGTCCATTCCATCTATTACTCTCTCTGCCAGTGCTCTAACACAGACACATAGATAGCTTATATATATAGGTAGGGAGGTAGCTAGTTATCAAGCACAGGCTTTGAATCATTTCTGATAGTGAGTCTGGGAAGGTCTGCTCTGTTTTGTCTTGAAGAAGTTTATGGATGAAAAACCTATTACTTGGAGTAAGTCCCACTCACTACAAGCAAAGAAACCTCTCAATGATCCTTCCTAAAAGGGCTATTCTACTGAAATATGGGGACTGGGATGGTAGAGACACCACATTTGTAAACAGGCTTTTGTGCAGACACTTTGACAGAAGTTGCTGTCAAAGTGTTAAACACAGAATCTGTTGTGTTACTATCATGTATGCATTCCTGTGAGTGTTGAACTGCAAGGCTTCAGTAGACCCCCTCTTAAATTCAAAAACTTCTTGCCCTTAAATCTGCTAGTACTTCAATCCCTCTCACCCAACCCAATTTCCCACTCACAAAAGGCAAACACCCATCTGCCCTTATGCCATGTTGATATCTCAGAAATTCTTCTGTATATTGTCAAAGCTAAGCACTGTGTATGTGACCATGCTGGAAATGCACACCATTCAAGCCTGGCTGCTGAGAGGTGTAGGGGTGCATGGTGCAGCAATCTGCAGGCTGTTGGCGCCTGAACTTATTAAAAGCATGCTTACAAATGTGTACTTGATCTTCAGGTCAGTGAGCCAAGTTCCATCATAAGTCTGTACAATCGAATACATGTTGTGGCAGCGCTGAACCTCTCAGGTACTGGAAACCCTGTGAGCACCAGCTCTAGGAATATGCCATCCCACCAAGCAACTGCAAAGCAATCATCTTTGTGTCTTTTTCTTCACAATAAACATGACCGTCCCCAAAATTCTAACAATTACACAGAAGTAATTTTGTCAAACATACTTTCTCTGAACACATGCCTGCTCCACAGAGGTATAGTAAATAGTTCCTTGTCACTGAATTGGTTTACATTTACACTTCAAAACTATGAGGAATAAATCTGACAGAGCTATTTGATCTTTGCATGAAAATGGACTTCAAAGCCGAATGTGTATTTCTGTTCATTTTACAGCTACAGATTTCCAACAGAAAGTGATTATGCCTCTGATTACTGATGCCTATTGTAGTAGCAGTTTCATCTAATGCTTTTTTAGAATTTAATCATTGTCTTTTGTTGACCAGTACAACAGTACAGAGAGCTCTGCACTACTTGTCTAAGTGGCTAGTGTAATTGAAAAACAGACTAAATCTACTGGATTTTTGTAATGCAGTAAAACATGAATAGGAGAATAAAAATGTCCTCAATGTCTGGATGTGTATTGTTACTTTGAAGCTACTCGTGGCTACCACCACCATAGGATCAGAGGAGAAGCTAACACCCACTACTTTAAATAATTATTGGATTCATTTTTCTCATTATTTCTCATTCATTCTATTTTGAGCACCACCCCACTTGATGTTATAATTAGTTCTCTAAAAAACCTTTTGCAGAATAAATGATTCTGGCTTTGTAATATCAGAGATATGACAACTATGTGTGTGAGGCCAAAGAAACAATTTTGTCTTCAAAATGTGTAGTAAGAAACAAAGTTTAATTGGAATACTAGTAAGACAGGCACGTATATAAGAAGCACATCTTGTTATCAGTTACATAAGATGCAGAGAAACAATTTCTGGTTATGTTAGTATGACTCAGTACACTGAATTGTTTGAAGCTACATGTTAATGGATCCTTTTAGATATTTTTTTAGGTGATGTCATACATGTGTACTAAATCTCAAACATGTAAATGCAAGTTCATCATCAAAACATTGAAGGAAAACAGTGATATTTGCTGACAATATGCCTATTGAGAAGAAGCTTAAGGAATTTTCTTCTGATTCTCTTCAAGCATTTTTCATATACCCCAAACATATTTTTTTTTAGCAGGAAGGTTGTAGACTTCGATACAGTAAAGACCTTTTTTGTTTCTTTCCTGTTCTTTGTCTTTTCTTTTCCTTTTTCCTAGCTTCTTCTCCACCTCTTCTTCAGTGTTTTATCTTCTTCTGTCTCTGTGTTCCTAACTTTGCACACCAGCCATTCCACAGAGAAATACTGGTACTTTACCTTTCTGTGGCACACAGCAAAAATGCAGTTTCAACAGCCAAAAAGGCTTCCTACAAACCCATTCATGCCAAGAGCATCACCCAGCCAGTCTTCACCCAGCAGCAGATATTGTCAGTGCAGGATGTATTAAATTTGTGAGATTTCCGTGACATTGACAGCAGATAAAAGCCTCCAAGAATGGTTGTCACTTTTCACTTTACAAATTCAATTGCAGGGAGAATTATATGCATTGGACAGAACAGAGTATTGGCTCTTAGACCTTGATCCAGAAGCTGACCTGGTCTTGAATTCAGCTCAGAGAATGAGAAGAAACAAAAGAATGCCCAGTATATTCAGTGGTTTCAGTGACACTGCTCCAAGATTTAATGATAATCTTGAAAGAAATTCCAAGCACTTGCAGTTGTCTGTTCATATAATAATTTAAGGATCATGGCATTATTGACAAGATGACATGGTGGGACAGCATGGCTTTTAGCTTTTGTCCTCCCTTGACATCTACTCACCTGTGCAAAATGTGTCTACGATCATCTCCTTTCCAGGAACTGCATGACACCCTTAAGCAATGGTATAACCAACTGCAAAATAAGAAAGTCATTCAAAATACTGGAGAATATGGGCCAGATTGCCCATTGCTAGTTAAAAGCAGGGTACCACTTTTATTTCAGCAATTTTATTCATACTATCTTTTTTATTTCCGATGGAAGAAATTCAGGTGTTCCTCATTATCCTTCTCTGCTGTTCTAGCAAATAAAAACATGAAATGAAATTAAGCCCTTTTCATTGGACAGTGTTTTAATGACACAAATGGTATAAAGTCAATATTAGTGTTCACGTCACATTCAATTATCTCCCTAGCATGTCCCCCCATTTGCTTTTCCATGTGTTGGTTCATCACACAATGCTAATTAGGTCACTTCAAATGGACCATAATTGACAATGGCACTTTTGCAGGTTTATATTTTCACACAGAAAATCTGAGAATAAATTAATGACCAGCAATTTTGACAATTACGGTCAATTAAATTTGTCAACATCACGATTGACAAAATTAATCTATATTTAATATTGAAAACTTGACATTAAGAATGCAGCCTTGGAAAGGAAGTCCAAAGTAACCAGATTTAAGTGAAAAATACGTAACACAAATGCATCAAAATTATTCACTCTCAAAGTCTGAGTTTAAATATTAATAACTTTTAGATCTAACAACCTATCAGTAGACAACTAGCAAATATATATATATATATATATATATATAACTGAAGCTCACATACACCAGTAGGGAAAAAAATTATCTTCTAAAAAATTACTGCACCGTTCTCTAGGTTGTAATGAAAGTATAAAAAAATCCTATATTGTGTTTTCAGTCCTTCAACAGCATGTATACCTCATCCAAAACTTTATCCAATATAACATAGATCTCCATAACATGCCTTTGCTCAATCCTATCTTGACTGCAATTTTTTTTTAGGCAAACTGCAGAATACCTTGCAATTTACTGACAATGTTGAGCTTTGTTGTTATAATATTGGGTCCACATACTAGAATCACTGGTTTTGTTCATTCTTCTGTGCAAACTAGGTGCACTGATAGTAATCCTTCCTTCAGGCTGCATATACCTCATTTTAAAATAAATAAATAAATAAATAAATAAACGTAGAATGAATTAAATGCAAAATTAATTAAATTAGAATTTAAACATCAGAATAAAGATGACCACAGAAAAGTAAATTAAAACACAGTGCTGTCAATAGGGTTTGTGATATATGCATGCAGAAACCAAATGGTTGCTTCTCAGGAAACGCTGGGAAGCAGATCCTACCAAACCCAAACTGGGTATGATTAGCATCAGTTTTCCACTGCTGGATCTAATAATAAAATTAAAAGTAAATTAACAGTACTTCATTTCAGAAAAAAAAAAATGCAATCTGAAATCCTGTTTATTGTTACTAGCTTTTGCTTGACTACATTTTTCCCAGGGGACATACACAGGTCAAATAGTTACATTAATGCAATTCAGATAGGCTTTTTGAAATTAATCCCCCACACTTTGCAACACCCAGGGAGACTTCTGTCTTCTGTGGTCATTTGGAAGTCATTAGTCAAGCTAAACAGCCATGAAAAGCATTGATGGGACATGTTAGTAAAGCAGACACAAAAAAATCCTTATTATCCAGGATATATTAACCGTGTGTTTAACATGGAGCTAGTATTATATCAACTGTAAAGCAAGATGGCTTGACAGGCATTGATATAGTTGGAACTGCATTATCATAGTCAAATGCAAATTGAGGATAATAGCTGGCAAATCTGAGAACAGACTTCATTAGCTTTCCAGGCTTGTGCTTGCATGTGAACACCATATTCCATATTCATTTTTACCTAAAGTAGTCAAGTTGGTTAAAAAAAATAACTGTTCATTGAAGCACTGAGTTTCCCAGTTGAAGTATGCTTCCTAAGTCACTATTTTCAGAACTGGTATCTTCAAGGAGGGCCAAATCAAATTTAACTGTAAATTCAAGTAAAAAGAGGTACAACTCCTGTATACTTCTACTTCTCTTTGCATTTCTTAGAATATAAGGCAGTATGTGACAAATAACATGCTGTCTGAGCAGCAATTGTTTTTATCTATATTTACGTAAACCATTGTTCTGTGTGGAGAATGCTGGCATACCCCAGGATAAAAAATTAAGTCCTTAAGTTCTTGTTAGTATTTTCATTGCTAAAGTGCCAAACAAGTGTTCAAGCAAGAAACAGTGTTCTAGTTGAGGTAGTCTTATACCAGAATAGAAACAAGATAATTTAAAAACAATTTTAAAGCAACTTAAAAAAGAAACAGATGGAAAGAAAGATGGGATAAAAATCAAAAGGAAGTAATTTAAAACCTGTGGTAGGCAGAAGAAATAAGCATGAAAATGCCAGATTTTCAGAAGAGTTCCACATGCTAAGTACCACATTTGGGTACCAACACAAAGCAATGGATATTCCTCAGTCTTGAACACTTCTGACAATCTGTTTCCTTTAGTCAGGTATTTCCTCTTGCCTGTTCTGATTAAGTCAGAGCAACCAGAGCAGGGAATTCTTCTGCCTATGACCTGTGTCACGGTTTCTGACAAATCAATGGTGGTAGCAGTATGATGTCAGTTTGTTCCCTAAAGAAAACACACGAAGAATACAATCACTGTAAAGAAAAAAAAGAGGCACAATACAAATACAATCTGTATTATACAATGTACAAATACAAATCACAAATGATAATAATAGTAATAAAAAAAAAAGATCATTGACAGTAAACAAGTCCTCTGCAATGGAATATATTAGAAAAGTATGACAATTTCTTGTATGTATAGAGACTATAAATCTTGCTTTTTTTTTTTTTTTTGAAAAAACATGTTGTTTTTTTAATTGAGAAACCAAAAAATGAACAGATGAAGTGCAGAATCCCTTCAGAGTGAAGGAGGGTTGTCTGAGTCTCCAAAAGCTGCACTTGACTCTTCCCATATATAATCCTATACATACAAGAAACAGGAGTAAACACCCAACACACTTTCACAGGCAGTTTAAACAAAAGCAGGCATCAGAGGCTGGCTTTGAGGAGCTAGCTCAGCAGGCTAACTTATAAATTGGTATCCACAGAATGATAGAAAACTCTCAATGTAGCTGTTTTTTTCCACTTTGATTTTTCAACAGAATGAGACCATTTTATTTAACTGCCCTCTATCTGTGATGCACATTGAAAACAATTTCTTTCATTCTTGTTACCTGGCTTTTTAAATTGTTTGTTTGTTTGTTTTTGTCTTACAGAGATCAATATATGAGTGAATAATGTTGAATTTACATCTTTTATTCCTTTTTAGGCTCCATGTTGCATCAACAGTTATCTGCAGTAATTTGTAAATGTAATACAAGTCATTACAGACATGTAAGCTGCAGATTGTGCCAATGGTAAATCCAGTCTCAAGAAATAAAACCAATGTTTGCAGCAGATATAAAAGTTATTCTAGTCATGGTATGTGGGTCTGTGTGAGACACATGACTCTATAGAACATATATAGTTCTAGGCATAGAAGCCTAATGATTCAATGATTATCAATGCCTAATGATTAGGCATGAAGCCTAATGATTCAAAAACTAGCTGTTAGTCTACTGTATGGACAATAATGAAAATAATGTGACTTCTTTCAGACTGTACACACCCTTTGAGCTGTCATTCAAAGGTACTATTAAATAGGAGCAAAATATTTTTCTTTCTATATCAAATTTTCAACATTTTTTCTTTCCAAATGTATTTTTAGGGTATTCAACTTTGAACAGTATATGTGAAATTGCCTTTAATAAAATTGGCTTATTTAATACAACTGTTTATTTTAGCTGATTAAATAGATGTTCTATTAAATAGATGTCAAAAAAGACTAATGGGGATAACATTCTTGGCAGCAAGAATTTATACATCATTAATGAGGTATTGAATTGAAGAATTTGGTACCTTAGATGTCAGAATGGCTTAAGGGAAGAAACATGGGATTCCTTTAGAGTACGTTATTTATTAACTCATAGATGATTATCTAGATACAGTTAAACGATATGAACATGATCAGATCTATCTTCTGTAGCAACTTTAGAGGAGTATTCTGTATGTTCATATGGAAACTCTTAGTGTTTTAGTGAAGCAAAACTTTTCTTAGTACCACAGCTGTTACATATGGGTACATAATTAGATAAAGTTTGTAAAGTTTGCTCTGTTAGAGGTGTGTTCAGCTTTTAACACTAATGTATATTATACAAGGTTGGAAAGTTGGGAGTGTAAGTATTTATGACTGATTAACACTTTCAGATGTGTATTTGGTAGATAGAGACCACAGAACTGAAAACCTGGAAAGGATGGAAGGAAGCTTGCCGATGTGATTGGCAGAAAAATAGTAAACAGGATTTTAAGCATTAAATTTAAAGGATTAAAATGTCCATTTTCAGATCTTAGAATCACTCCTTCTAGCTATTCATCAAAGGAGATGATATTTGCAACAGCTTACAACCACTACATGTTTTCATATATTCAGAAATAGTTCTTAAGTACAAACTGAGGCATAATTCACCAGAAAATGTTGTATTTGAGGGCCAGTGAAGCATGGAGTACATAGAGCCATGACTGAAGGACCTGAATGGTATCTGATGTTACTGGTAGTGGAGGGCAGTTAAGAGTACCTGGCATTATACTTCTCTTGGATTTCTCTCCTGAGGAACATATCTCCTTAAATTAAATTTAGGGTGATGTTAAACTTTCCAGGCTAATATTAGCTTTTCTGAATAAATCTCAGTATTATTTTGATATTTCTATTATTTCACAGAAACACGGGATAAAGAAAGGATCTTTATGCAACTGAATTATAACAGTCTGAGCAACAAGGTACCATTCCAACTTTTTTGTGTGACATAGCTCTATATTTTCAGTTTTCTAAGTGATAAATCCTTTGTAAAATCCAGGTCTGATTTGGGTTTGGTGGAGGTTGTTCATTTTTACAATCAAATTATTTCATCAGCTGAGTAGGCATGGGGTTTTTTTGGTAGACGTCTTTTAGGTTTCCAGGAGTGCCTCCCAGCCCCTCCTTCCAGAGCAAATCAACACTGGTAACACTTAACTGAAAAGGATGTTGTGCCATTCAGTTTGGTAATGTTTGTGAGATGATTTAAAACCCTCAAACAGAAGCTGCAATCAAAGTACAAAGAAGATGTTACTGTTTATATCCAAATTTGTAAGGAATCATTTGAATGCTATTTAAGAACATGTATTATTTAATTATTTAATCAGAGAAAGCAGATGAAGAAACTCACTGATGATAGCACTGAAAAGTGTAATGCCTATCCTCAGGGACTAGGAGAAAGCTTTGAAGTTGTCACAATTATACAAAAGACTCTTCAGTATCTCTGCAAAGTTGTACAAAGGATGAAGATGAATATGCTTTCATATAGATAATGTTTCTTCTGATAGAACTGAGCACTTTGTAGATGGTGTCAATAAGATATAAATACAGCCTCTTGAGTCACACAAACATATAGGAGAAAATTACAGATAACTGGGACCTTCAGGGAAAGGTCTACATGCAATATTTTTATAGCAAGGTTGATGCAGTGCAGCCATTTTTTCTCCAAAGAGTCCTTTTCTTTTGCTATTAAGAGCCTAGAGGGGCACACAGCAATTCTCTATCACTCCCGCTTGGTTGAGATGAACAGGAATTCCCTCAGCAGACCCACATGCTTTGAACTGCCCTCACCAGCTGAGCTTTTCTTTTTATGGATTTCTAATGCTCCTACTGGGTTAGAAGCAAGCAACAAGAGACAGACTCAAGCAGCGAGGGGTCCTGGGAGCAGGGAGCATCCACCACCAGCCCACACAGCCCAGGGGTGACCAGCTGCCGTCTTTACACACTGTATTTTTACCCCAGGCACTGGGTCTGTGAGAACAGGAAGAAAAATCTTAAAGCTGAGACTTCCTTGGGTAAACTATTGTTTTGGAAGGATGGCGTCAAACAGACAGACCCACAGAAGAGCTGCTTTCTCTTAACAGCCTGCTCATTTCTTTGGTTCAGCACTTTTAAACAGACCAGTTCTGTCCCAGTTTGGGAGGAAGGGCATTTTACTATTTTATTTTTGTTTCTTTCTCTGTTCTTCTCTGCTAGGTTTTTATAACATGTTAAAGAAAACAGAAATAATTTGCCAAAAAGATTTGGTGGCACAGAATTATATTTGTCTGAATTGAAACTGCAAGAAGGTACAAGCCATGACCACCAGCTGAAAAGGCAGGACAGAAAGTGGAAAGACTTCACTTTCACCCATGTCATCAACCCTAGTCATGTCCTTATCTTTATAAAGGATTTAGTGATCATCTTCACTTGCCCTAGGCTTTCACCAGTCCCAGCTGTCCACACCACAAGACATATGTTACAAAATAAAAACTACAGGACTCTGCAAGCAGACGTAGATACTTTTGCAGTTAAAGACAAAATCATAAAAGATAACAGAATACGTCCTGTTTTCTTCTGACCAGAGAAATATGAATTTGCAAGGCTTTTTATAATTGTTCCCAACTTTTTCCTCTTTTTTTCGAAAATCCTCAAAAAAAGATTGGGTTCCTATTTCAGCTCAATACTAGTACCTACCTCCAGCAGCACACACAGAAATCACAGGCTAGGCTTTCAAAAGCAAGTGAAAAAATGAAAAGCAAAGTGAAAAGAGAAAGGCAGGTTACACTAACTTTTAATTCTACCTCTGTTTCTGAGGCATTTAAATACTCATGAAGATTTCACACGATTTTTTTCCCATTTTTTTTCCCCTCCAAAGTATTGCATGAGATGGAGTCCCACCAAAGGCCCCAGACTTACATGGATATGGAGTGGAGTGGAGTGGAGTGGAGTGGAGTGGAGTGGAGTGGAATGGAATGGAATGGAATGGAATGGAATGGAATGGAATGGAATGGAATGGAATGGAATGGAATGGAATGGAAGAGAAGAGAAAAGAGAAGAAGAGAAGAGAAGAGAAGAGAAGAGAAGAGAAGAGAAGAGAAGAGAAGAGAAGAGAAGAGAAGAGAAGAGAAGAGAAGAGAAGAGAAGAGAAGAGAAGAGAAGAGAAGAGAAGAGAAGAGAAGAGAAGAGAAGAGAAGAGAAGAGAAGAGAATAATTTCACTTGGAAGGGACCTTCAATGATTATCTAGTCCAATTGGGAAAAAAAAAAAAAGTCAGATCAGTAAGCTTCCCTGACATCTTGGAAATTCTTTGTTTTCTTCTCCTATCTTTGAAATTTTTTTGAGCTCTCCTCTATACAGAATTGCAAGAGACTGAAACCACAGGACCTACTGGAAAACTCTGCAGCACTTGTGTGCTTTTCTCATTCTCTCCTTCTCTAGTGTCAAATTAAATACCTCTACCAGCAAAGACCGGTGAAAGTGAATCTGTTCCGGATTTTCCCAGGAGTGCAGTGGATGCTGGACTGGGACTCCAGTGTGAATTCTGCACGGTGCAGTGCAGTGGGAAGGGGCACAGCTCCCTTGCGCTTCGACCAAAGTGACTCCACTGATATCAGAAATTTTATTTAAAATAATGCTAAAACAGGGACCAAACAATCTGACAAACTAATGTCAGCCACAAACTGTTCTAGTGACCTACTTCCTCCACTCAGGATTTTGAATCTTTACTTGTGTTGCATTCCCTTTAACTTTAATCAACACTATTGAAACAACAGAGGTTTTTGCTGCATAGCCCAAAGGAGGAAAAGCCTGTTCCTGTAGATGGGTCCTTTGAAACGCATATTTAGAGAGGACTCTAGGACTTATTTTCAACTTTGGCCCTGAACATTCTGTAATTAGAATTACAACTATGTGGTTTTCACACACACACACACACACACACACACACAAAAAAAAAAAAAAAAAGAGGAAAGTCATGAATTAGTTGGAGGACAATGGTTTCTCTTTGCTAAGAACACATAAATACACATTCTGTTAATTTTTTTTTTAATTGAGATATCTTTGTATGTTAACTGTGTCGTTTGTGTCATGACATTATGGCCTCCACAAATATAGTTTCACTGTCTTTTATTGAAAAAAATTTTACTCTGAAATGTAATGCATGGGACTTCATTTAAAATAAAATAAAATAAAATAAAATAAAATAAAATAAAATAAAATAAAATAAAATAATAAAATAAAATAAAATAAAATAAAATAAAATAAAATAAAATAAAATAATAAAATAGTAAATATATAAATAAATATAATAGTAAATGGTAAATATATAAAACAGAGGAAAAAAATCAGAACTTGAATGTATATATAGTTGTTTTCCCAAACTCATTGCAAAACCATTCATATCATTTAAAAGCATTCAGAAATGAGGTCAGCTTCTGGCAGATCATGTGATTCTGACTTTACTGAACCACTGTTCTGTGATCAGCTCCGTATGTGTCATCCTTCTGCTGTGTAATTTTGTTTTCAAAGTATAAAGATGTCATTAAAGTGACATGTCTGCAGTCCAGTATAAAAGACCAAACACTTTGCAGTTGAAAAAAAAAAGTAATTCAGATTTGTTAACCATTAAAGATACACAGGCCAGAATTGCTTTATGATTTATCAGCAGAAGTATCCCGTCTCTTCCTTGAGAGAAGAAAGCTTCCAGGAAGATACACTCTAAAGACAATAATAATGTTATTGCAGACATAGAGCTTCAGGTTTCCCTGAAGATTCCCAACAGCCCCCAAGTTTTCTACACTTTTCTCTCTTCTTAATACCCTCTTCATTCAAACCCATTACCTACTAATTTCACAAGAGAAGAGAAGGCCTAGTACAATGGCTTTCACGTCTTTGTCTTAAAGCAACATCAACAAGCACTTAAGCTAAATATTTAGGACAAAAAAAATTGCTATATGATATAAAACCAAGAAACTCTTGCTGTTTAAGACTCAGATGTTTAAGGGAGTTTCTTAGAAGAGGGAGGTTAAAAAAAAATGTTTTTTAAGCCTAAATTTCCCTAAAATATGTTTGCCAGCCTTTGGAGGTTTTATGAGTTTGTTTTTTGTTGTTGATGATTTTGTTTGTTTGTTTGTTGCTTTTGTATGAGGGAGAGTGGAAATGTTTCTGAAAAGAAATAGCTTCTAAAGTATTTTAACTATCAGAACTAAAAAGAAATTATTATCAAAAGTAACATCAAGGAAATGAATTATTTTTTAGAAATTAAGTGACCAGGTTAATCGGACAATACAATAATCTTATAAATTTTGAGTTAAGCTGCTCATCTTTTCTATTAGAGAAAATGAAATTTAAACAAAATAATAAAAACTTAATCTCACAAGAACAATGGAAAAAATAAGTCTCTCATACTGTTTTTAACTCCAACATTTCTTAATTTGAAAGCTATTTTTTGAAAATAAATATTTACATTAGAGATTATACATATGTAATTTATTAGTAACTAGATTCTTGGCTTGTAAATCACTATGTTCAAATAGCCTTGTTGAATGAACAAATTCAAAAGGAAGAGTTTCAAAAGGAAGAGTTATTTAAAATAAATTGTCAATTTAGAATATATTTACTTGGTTTTGTAGGACCAAATAGTGGAACACATAAAGATCACAGTACCAAAATGAAACACGTTTTGAAAACCAGAGTTTTCCTGTCATCTGGAAAATGCAATTTTGAAATTATCTCATTTCCACACCAGCAATTTCTTTATTTTTCTTGCATAATTACAGTCATGTATCCTATCTTTATTTCCTGTCACCTTACAAGAATGGAAGGAAACAATGTCCTATATGTAGAAAATAAATTATGGCAACACTAAAACTGTTCACTGTGAAAAATGTTAATAAAAGAATAATGAGACATACTACAAGGGTGAAATCACTAAACAGTTGTTGATCTACAGCATCCTCTTTTCATACCACTTACAACAGAGTTTATACCACTTACACTGGAGACTAGATTTAGACTTTTTATAGAACATACACAATATAAATCCCTTTGATCTGTCATGCATACTTCAATAGATACTCAAAATATTTCATTGACTGTTACTACTGATTCTTAATTTGTCTTGTAGCCACAGAAAATACAAATGAGTTAGAATTTGTAAAATGGAATCCAGAAATGCAAATCTTACAGGGTCACCACAGAACTAGCTTTTATTGCAGTTAGGTAAAAGATTTCACCACTGCCAACTCTATAGTAGTTCTTTTTTCCTACTCTTTTCCATGTTAGAGAATCAGCTTTCAAAGATCTGAAGGAAATGTCTTCATCTTCCAGTTTAGGCTCAGCTACTGCAGGCATATTAAAGCTGTGACAAACAGCTGCAAAACCTGCTCACAAATCTGTGCATCAGATCCCAATGGCCTGGCCATGTATGAGTTGTTTCACCGTGTGAACTAGTATTCGTGGGTATTTTATCTGGTAACCAGTGCTCATCATTACCAGCTCATCAAGTCATAACTTACCACAATGTAATTCTTACCAAGGAATTATCCAGGGGCTTCTGTTTTAAATGATAATGCCAGATACACTAAAATATCTCCTGTCTTCTCTACTTCAATGGGCTACAAAACAAACTTGAACAATTGCATTGGAAATGCTCTATGTTTTGTCTGCATATATACCAGAAGTTCCTCAATGCTAATTGTGTTCAGAGGTAAGGTTACATATACTTGACCTCCACAATTTAGCTAAACGTTCAAAACAAAGAGCGCATTGCCCTGTCTATTTCTTTTCATTGGTTACAGCAGAAGCCTAGCTTTGATTTAGACAGTTAATACTTACATATATTAAGTTTGGCAACGCAATTTTGCCTTATATTAAGTGGAAGGCATTCCATCCTTAGAAGGACCAGCAACAAATACTTACATTTACAAAATAGGAAAAAAAAAATCTGTATTCATTTTCAGCTTGCAAAGTAATGTGTTGATAATAAAGTAAAATGTAAGGAAAAGCAGAGACTAATGTATAGGAACCTGACCCTGAAACACTACTGCCAAAGAACATATTAGTAAAATAGCAAATGTTACATAGGAATTCATATGTGTTGAAACAAGTATCAAGTCATGCAGTACTGCTGCTGTGTTTAAAAGGAAGTTCAGTCCCTTGTTGTCAGTATTCTCAGAAATTATAAGAAAAAAGGGGCAATTCTGATGTGACAGTGTTTACTAAATTACAGAGTTATTTAGGGCATTAAAGGACAGTGTTGACTGTACAGACATTTTGATATTGAGTGAATGGAAGGTAAAATGAAAGGGGAAATTCAGTTTAGAGGAAGGGGAACCTGTGGGGGAAAAAAAAATCTACATTTACATATCAAGGAGCAAGGAGCTGGCTAATACCTCTTTAAAAAAAGCTTTGGGCTATAGCAGAAGGTTCTGTGAAAAAATGAAATGCATAATTATGAAAATAAGTCAAAAAAGGAAGTCTGAATGATAGGAATTATTAAGAGAGGAATAGAAAAAGAACAGAGAAGATCATACCACTAGGTAAATGAAAGACTTGGCCACAATGTGAATGTGTTCTCTTCTGGTGGGCCAGAGGAAAAAGAGTGTAGAAAGACTAGTAAAAGTACAGACAAGGGGATCAAACATACGGTTAAATATGTAGATGGTTCTATCTTCTCAAAAAGAAAAGATAGAAATGGGATATTTCAAGTGTAAAAAAAATCCAAGTGGTCTAAGTGAATATTTAGCATTGTTTCTTTGTCTTGTTCAGTACATGAGCATCTCATGAAATTATAGGTAGAAGATTCATAAGAAAACAAAACAAACAAAAAGCTGTGATGCACAATGAACCTTTAAGCTATGGAAATCCTTGCTTCAAGATTTTGAAACTGAGAAAAAACAGTCAGCTAGATAAACCCATTAATAAATCAATTTAGTATTATTTATTCTTAAATGCTATTCCCATATTTCTGGAATTTTCTGAGCTACAAATCACTAAGAAAGAAGAATAAAGGGACAATATAGCTATATTCTTTTTTCTTATCCTCTCAGCAGAGCACAGTCTGACTGAAAAAAATAAAATAAAAAATAAAACAGTGATAAATGGATATTTGCTCTGATCTAGTGGAGAAATTTTATGCTCTGAAAGGCAGATGAGTTGAAATATAGATTACTATACCTTACATATTTGCATTTCAAATAGTAAGCTGTTCTGAGGCCTCACTGCTTTGCACAGGGAAGTCCTGGAGCTGCTAAAGTTCAGTGATCTTCACAGCAGCTCCTTGGCCACCCTGGTGTGCACCACTGGGTGTTCAAAGCTCCATTCAGTGGCTGCATGGAAAACTGGGATGAAAGTGTTCAACCAGCGTCTGCATCAGATATCGAAGACAGTGCACATGCTGAAGCAAAGTTTTCCCAATGGTCTGAGCCTTGGAGACAACCATTTCTGGACTCTCTAGGATTTGTGCCTTGCCTTCACATTCAGTTGTAGATGGAGTCAGTTAAAATACTCCAGCCTGTTGATAACAGATACTGCTATCTGTAAAGTAGAGAATGTACAATGTCTACTGGCTTGCAGTCAGAAAAAAAGGACAGTCTTCATATGTTCCCTGAAGATGAGAAAACATTCTGGGAGAAACATCACCCTGAACATCACTTTTCTTGCTGTATCTGCTGTTGGTTACTCTCATAAACAGGACACTGACTAGAGAAACAGAACTACTCACGTTCTCATGGGGAGTTTTCCATTTTGTTTGGTCATATTTAGCAAACCATTGGGCTTCACACAAGCCTGATAAGCAGTGTATTAAAAATTAAAAATAAAAGAAATTTAAAAGCTGAGAACTGAGGCAAAGCTGTCATCTTGCCTATGGCAACAGTTGCGTTAGTGATAAGTGAATTTTACAGGTTTTGTGCTGCAGTTGGTACCCAGATTTTGGTTCCTGCTTTTTTTTTTTTTTTTTTTTTTTTGAGACAGCTAAGATGGGTAACAGGGTAGTACAGATCTCTGCAGAAATCTGCAGATAAAGACCTCCAGAGAGAAGAGGCAAGGTCTTACAGCTGGTCCCCAACCACCTGGTCCCATAAGGTCCTTAGCATGGCAGAAATTACTTGGCAGCTGAAGCTACCAAGAATTCTGGAAGCAGAGACACAGGCAAGGAGTTTTGCAGCCAAAATCTAACCGGAGCTATCGATGCTTTTCAGAGGGCTGAAAATGGCATTCCAAACTCACTGCCATAGGCCACATACTCATTCAGTACTTGGAAGTTGCATCTTCTCTGTGAAACAAAAGAACATGTTTTCCTCTGGTTTACTGTCATTTACTACAGATTTCTTCAAAGTTAAATAACATTAATTGGAAAGTATAGCCATACACCTCTTTCATTGGACTGGAAAGTTTCCATTGTTTATAAAGGCCTTTAAATACCAAGCTGTTTAGAAATACTCCGGTGTGACATAAAGGTAATTCAGCAGCCAAGAAATTCCTTTAAAAAAAAAAAGTTATTTATTTCACAAAAGATTTTCAGGTGTATCAGAGATTTCTGGGAAAAGAAGGAAAAAAGGAGGGAAAGATGGAAAGAAAGACGGAAGGTTGTAAAGACAGAAAGAAAGACCAAAAAACGGAAAGACGGAAAGACCGAAAGACGGAAGGACCAAAAGATGGAAAGACGAAAAGACAGATGGAAAGACAGACAGAAAGACAGACAGAAAGACAGAAA
The DNA here is from genome assembly GCF_964211835.1 of Anser anser. Taxonomy (NCBI): domain Eukaryota; kingdom Metazoa; phylum Chordata; class Aves; order Anseriformes; family Anatidae; genus Anser; species Anser anser. The sequence continues at coordinate 45,006,739 of NC_139722.1, read as the reverse complement.
GACAGAAAGACAGAAAGAAAGACAGAAGGACCAAAAGAAAGAAAGACGGAAAGATGGAAAGAAAGAAAGAAAAAAGACGGAAAGACGGGAAGACAGGAAGGAAGGAAGGAAGGAAGGAAGGAAGGAGGGAAGGAAGGAAGGAAGGAAGGAAGAGAAAGAAAGAAAGAAAGAAAGAAAGAAAGAAAGAAAGAAAGAAAGAAAGAAAGAAAGAAAGAAAGAAAGAAAGAAAGAAAGAAAAAGAAAGAAAGAAAGAAAGAAAGAAAGAAAGAAAGAAAGAAAGAAAGAAAGAGAGAGAAAGAGAAAGAAAGAGAAAGAAAGAAAAAGGAAGGAAGGAAGGAAGGAAGGAAGGAAGGAAGGAAGGAAGGAAGGAAGGAAGGAAGGAAGGAAGGAAGGAAGGAAGAAGAAAGAGAAAGAAAAAGAAAGAAAGAAAGAAAGAAAGAAAGAAAGAAAGAAAGAAAGAAAGAAAGAAAGAAAGAAAGAAAGAAAGAGAAAGAAAGAAGAAAGAGAAAGAAAGAGAAAGAAAGAGAAAGAAAGAGAAAGGAAGGAAGGAAGGAAGGAAGGAAGGAAGGAAGGAAGGAAGGAAGGAAGGAAGGAAGGAAGGAAGGATATTATTCTGGAGTTCACTGTCTTGCACATAGCCTTATATTTTTGTCAGAAAATATTTTTAAATTATTCCATTCTGTATTGAAACAAATGTCAAAACTTTGGCTTGGCGAAGATTGCTTTGTCTTTTAAAACAGAGAATGCTTATTCCCCCTATAGTGCAACTTATAGCTAAACACTTTAGGGTTCCTCAGACATTTACTTTCCAGCTAAATCTCACTTTTCTCAAATGAACTTTCTTAATATAGCAGAAAGTTGTATACAAGATGAAGGCCCATCTACATTTCACTTCAACCTTTTTTTTTTAACTTTTTTTTTTTTCAATCAGAATACAAACAGTCAGAAGGTGCACATCAACCTGGGTTAACTTTCACAGCAGATCTTCTTGTTCATGCATTTTTTTTGTTCACTTCACTCTGTCTTGTTCCTTGGCCCTACATAGCTCAAATTTAGTCATATTCATGGACAAAAATTCAGAGTTTATTTTTTGTTTTGTGGGTGTTATGAGGAGATTTTATAAGGAATTTAGGAAGATTGATTGAACACTAGAGTATTCATTTTAACATCCATAAATAGGCCCCCAACTTTATTAAGCACTTTATATCTACAAAGTATATAGAGATATATATAGTATATATAGTAGAAGAGAAGAAGGGGTTATTTGCCTGTGAAATGTCTTTCTGTGAATCTTGATATGATATAAATGTGGAAACTGGAATGTTGGTTTGATTTTTGCATGAGCACTAAATGGTAGGCAGCCAAAAGACAGCAGATAAATTTAAATGTATAAAATGAAATCCTGCTGATTAACCCAGGCAGCATTATGAGAATCGTAATGAAGCAGCTGGATTTAAAACTGAAGTAATTAATCTACACATTTACTATCATTACCCATATTTTGTTCTTTATAGCAGGTCTCCCAGGACAGCAGAAATTATTTATGTTGAAGACACTAGTACTTCCTTATGTATAAAAAGCCAGACAGTAATAACTAAAAGACTAATTTACTTATTTGATATTTCATTAACATTTGTTAGAACATTTCCACCTTTGGGACAGTATATTAAAAAATAATAATAACATTTACAAATCATTTTGAACATACTACTTGTACAAGATCTAAACCTCTATGAGATTTTTTTAATTGAAATTATTATAATTATTTAGTACTGTAAAAGATAAACCTGAAAAAAATATGCCCTTACTTTCAAAAAAAATCCTGCTGTCTGAGTTACCTGATTGCTATTTTAAATATTATCTCTCACTTTTATTTTATACACTTGACTTTTTTACTGTAATGATCTCTCTTCAGAAATCATTTTATTTTTTTCTGAATGGATTTAAACTGTCAGGTAGCATTTGCTGTTATACATTTTTGTTAGCTCTTTGTTAAAAGTATATTTGCAGTAACTATTTATAAAAAAAAAAATTGTTTCATGATTACTTCTAATTTCCTGACTTTCAGAGTGTCAAAACACATATAATTTATACATTTATAATTGATAGTTCATATTTTAGGAATAATAAGACAATATACAAAAAATAGCATATGAAATTTTGGTTATGATGTGTCTGTACTGACCTTATACATTTTGCTAGAATTATTTAAAGCTAAAATGTGGAAATACCTATTAGAGAACACTTTTATTTCGTTTCCCATTTGGAATAATCCAAAAAAAGTCTGCCTTTCTCTCTGATGTGAATCCATGCACGTGTATAGTGAGTCGTTCTTTGAAAACACTGTAAGAGGGTTAAAATGTAATAATATTTCTCTTCCATAGGAATTTGTAGAAAATGTTTCCCTAATTTATTAATAATTTTAAAAATTTTCTGAAATGAATGGAAAAATCATAGATCTATATTCACATACACTAGAAGATATAATTATTTGCCCTCAGATACTTCATAATGACAAACTGGGTCAAATGAATGGGTTAACCAAATAAAAATCAGAAAAAATCCTCTATTTTAAGGCTATCAGATAATTAATTACCTTTATTCTTAGTTCAAGAAAGTTTTTGAAATATTTATTTTAAAAACAGGGTAGTAAAGCTTCTTTAGATATGCCTTGACAGAAAAACTAAAACTTTAATATCTGAAAAGTTCTTATTCCAGCAGCAGTGTTCTTCTAATTTTGAGTAAATAACTATAAGTAGATAAAAAGGAATGATTATATACCAAAACTAGCACTCTACAAATGTATGCTTGCTTGTGTCCGATAAATATTTTTTATTTTTTCTTTAAATAACTGCAAGTTTGAATAGTCTTTGTCTTAGGCTTAAATACCTTGGAATTTTGAATATATTAGATTCTTTATCAGTCAAATATTTATGAAAATATGCTTTCATATAATCTGAAATACATGGTAACATATCTGTCAGTTATGCTAAATATCTGATTCAACTTCTCAATAAATTTCACTTCTTTAATATCATCAATGAAGTAATATTTGTAATTAAAACATAACAACATAATCTCAAGAATAATGAAATACTACTAATGCAAATCTTCAGATAACATTTTTAAATACTTACAAAAACATGAAAAAATATTTATTGTTAATATAGCTACAGCATGGAATTTAAAACATGTGTACCATTCTTTTTAACAAAACTTTAAAAGATAATACTTTGAGTTTTCACTCAGATATGTTATCCAGTTAGTAATCTAATAAGGTTACGTTTCATCAGTTCTATAAATGGCACAACTGTCAGAGTAGAAGGGTAACACTATACTGAACAAGAAAAATCTATGTTTTTTTTTCCAGTAGAATGTAAATTACAGATAGCTTGACAGAGATAAAGAGACATAACAGAATTTGTACTAGAAACTAAAATATTATATTTTAAATGAAATACCTCTAGTTCCATAACTCATACCTGATGTTTTGACATATAAATTACTCAAAATAGTTGAAATTTGAAAACACTGCTCCTTATTACCCTCTTTTCTATTCAGTCATAACCAGTGTTCCTTATCTCTATAAACAAATATGTCTTCTGAGTAAAGAACACAACACAGTATACATACTGGTACTTTGCAAAGGAGCAGTTGTATTAATTTAGTTTTTACTGAGTCCTTATTTTCAGCTTACCTCTGAAATGAGTTCTCCAGTTCTTCTCGGTTACCTTTGCTTGGTTACATTTCTACTCAGCTATGACCATACATACGTGTGCTCTGGCTTTATTTATATCATTCATATGGAAATACATTATGTTAAAGGACATCAACACAACAGTGTAAGAAAATTGTGAAGGTAGTGAGAATACCATGTTCTTGAAGAGCTTCCTAATGTTATTCATAAAGCATAAGTTATTAAGTAAGCTCTGTCTTGAACCCAAATTCAGCTAAATAAACATGAAAGCTTGTCAAAAAGTTGAAATGATACCCTAACAAATTGACAAAATTAATATATTATTATAAGTCATGAACAGATTAACCATAAAATTAGATGGGCAGATATGCTGTTGTTTTTCTTTTAATTAAAAAGTCTTTCTATTGTAGGCACAGATGTGTAATCATATTTCCATAAATAATTATTTAAATGATAATCTAAACATTCAACTACTGTTAATATTTGAAATACATTCATTGATGTAGTGCTCTATTGTAAAACAAAAAACAAAATATAAATGCTGCCATAGGTAATTATTAGTCGTTTAGCTGTCAGTTAGTCAAATCAACTAAAAGACCAATTACTCTGATGATACACATGTTGAAAGGCTGGTTAAAGTAGAGTTCATTGTTGACATTAGGTCATGTTTGGCGAGTTCTGATTCTACAACAGGTTTTTTGTTGTGTTTTTTTTTTTTCTCATAAATTATTGTAACAAGGATATTTTGTATTTGAACTCACATACAGTAACTCGTTCTCTACTTTAATCTCTTAATCTGCTTAAATCCTTAAATATGCAATGCATGCTTTCCATAATGCAAGCTCTGTGTAACATTTCACTTAGTAGGAAGAAAAAAAAAAAAGTTTAATATAAAAACAAAGATAACAACGCAAAATGTTTCCTACAAATCTCCTTTTCTTTTATATATGTCTACAGAGAGATGAATAGCTCATGTAAGAAATTCTGGATCCAAAAGATAGTAGCTCTTAAAACTTCTACATCCAGAGTACAGTCATACCTACCCATCCCCCTTACTCCCCCAGTATGGAAGATGCTTCTCGTCAGAAACATCAGCTCTGTGTTGATTTTTCAGAGTGAAAGTAATCCAGAAGAACGTATCAGTCAGATCAATAGTCTGCTATGGTGTACTGCTGTTGATTCACTTTCAGATGACAGTCACTATAACATATATTATTCTTAAAGACCCATATTACCTTACTTCTTTACTTTATTCTATCAAAAATGAAAGTATTTTGTGTGCATTTTGACCACATCATAAATCTATGGAAATAAATGAAAAAAGTATTGCAAGGTTTCTAAAAAATATCTCCCTGATCTCTCTGAAGAATAATTTTAATTTGTTCACGTCGGTGCACACTAAGAGGTAGAAAACCAAAGTACCTTAAGAAATCTCAATCTTTGCTCTTCAGTTTTTTAGAACTTTTAGGTTTGTTTGTTGTTGTTGTAATTTTTTTAAAAGTACACTGCAAAATACAAAAAATAACTCTTCTTAGTTCTTCTAGTCATTATGTAATTTCACTGTTACATATTGCTAAGAAACTATAATGGACTAACTGCTAAAGCACATAGAGAAAAGATACCTGGATGTTTTGAACCAAATTCAGTTATTAAGCACCATGCTCCTAAATTCTTACTCAGAGTCCTAACATCAATAATTATGTCTCTCCTTACATAAAAATAACACTATTAATTAGTTCATATTTATGGATTTTATTTCTTTGCACAAAAAATAGAAATCTAAATTATATAGTCTTATTACATATTGCTAATTGGTAAGAAGAAAATTAATTCAAATTCTTTTTAATGCAATGAGATTCTGCATCTACTTAACAAAAAATAATGACTGGGTGTATTCCATAAGCACTCAAACTTTCTGTCAAAATACAACATAACTGTATGGAAAAGAATTAATGTACTTCATATGTTCATAAGTACTGAATAAGGCAGACACTTTGATTCCCGCCTAGATGCTATGTATGTAAATAAAGAATGAAAAAAATCTTAAAGGAGGTGTCTTGTACATAATAACTGGCAAAATTACCTGTTCTTTATTACTGATTACAAGCGCTTATGGTTTCCCTTGTCCATCACTGAGTTCCTGAATTGCAAATGAAGAGCATCATTATTTAGTTGCTTATTATCTAATTTTAGTAAACTAGACTAGTTTTAAGCACTTGATACGTTAATATATTTAGTTTATTGAGTCTCTGACTATTGGTCTTCTTGAGATTGAAAATCCTTTCACTAATATACGATCAAATTGTAATAGAAATCTCAAATTGTCCTAATTTATAATGAAACATCATTACCAATGATGGAGCACTGCATGATGTGATTTGATTTAGAATACAAGCTTAGAGTAACTAGTATTTGCAGTTAGAAATAGCAGAGATTTTACTTGGTTTAATTTGTTGCATTAGAATTGTTTACTTTTGTGAGATGGTAAAAGTAGAAGACAACGTTGAGGTATGCTTCCACCTTGCTTTATGTTGGAAAGATGAAGAAAACTGCTTCAAACTGTTTCACTGGACTAATAACACATACACAAAATATTAAATTAAAGCAAAAACTGCTAGTGATGTAATTTATTTAAAGGGGGAGGAGGCATGACAGTTTAATTAATGCATGGGTGTTGTTTACTGTACATCGCTCTTAAACAAAGCATTAACATTCCACATCACTTTACAATAAGATAAATAAATAGAAGGTATATCTCTTTGTGATAATCCTCACGAGTGTCTTTTATGGGATGAAATTGCATACAATAATTGTATTATTTTATATATCGGAAGGATTATTTTAATGTAAATACACAAGGCCTAAGATGAAAGGGAAAATATATTAAAAAAAATAATAATAATCTTGATCTATCCACTCAATCTGGGATTAGCAGATCCCAGGCAATACTATATTTCCTTGGACTGCAGACCCTCAGGAGGATTAAGCAAATATTTTTTTACTGTTTCAGGATACAGTCTCTCCTGGGAAAAAATTACCAAGCCTTTTTCTCCTAACATTTTATACCAAAAAAATAATTGGCAAATAGCAAGAATTTAAATTCTAGGAAATGAATAGTAATGAACTGATAAGTAAAATATTGCTTAAAGGTTCAAATACACAAAGATTGTAATAATAATACTATTCTGTTAAGCTATGTAAACTTCATTGAAGCCAGCGGAAAGGAAAACATACCATATCACCACCATACCGCAGGCATTTTCATACAACCTAGCACAAATTCAAAGCTTTCTATGACTGCATCCAGTAAAACAGCCACAACTATTTTTAAATACATCAGGAGTCCATGACCCCATAAGTAGTAACTTCCCTTTCTTGATGGAGTGCGCATCTCACTTTTGTAAGTGTCAACGGTTTCTGGCTGGCTGGCTAGATACCGCGGCATACTCTGCTTTTCTCCCAAAAAGGCCATGTCATTCTTATACAACTTAATCAGTGACTACATATAGGAAAGCAACACTGCAGCCTTTCTGATCATTTTAATGAGGACCCCTGGCTATTCAGTCATTGAAATATAATTGACTCGCTCTTCTCTTATTTTCATAATAGACACTCCAACCTAGACCACATTTATTTTGCTATAAGAAATGTCAAGAAAGATTGGAAGTTTTCTGAGTGTCCCCATTAAAACTGAAAACATGCCACCCTGTCTTTTGCATTAGCTGCAATCATTTTGTGTAGAACTCATTATGCAGATAGAAGATGCAAATGTTTCATCCATCTCACATCTAACCAAACTGCAAGTGCCAAGAAAATAACCACAAGAAAAATAATTTTCTCTTTCTATGTATGTGTGTGTGCCTGTGGTGTTTGCATTGTGTCACAGTGCCAATACCCATGCGTGTATGTGCACGTGCTCACATGGAACATATATATACACAGCTCAAAGTCCTAATATTTTATTTCAGGTAAAATCAAAAGGTTGTTCTGTACACATCACCACAGCTGAGGAAGAACATTTTTCTCAATTGAAACAGTTCTACATAACAATAACTATCACTTCAAAATCAAATGAGTTGCAGAAACCATTGAAATGTGAAGATATCTTACACAGCAATGCATTCAGCATTGTTTGTTAACTAGAATAATAAGTGTCTGCATTTCAAATGTGTTATTTTGAATAAGTCCTAGTCACTTACTATGACCACCCAGTTCACTAAATAAATACTAGGCAAAGAACTCATCTTTCTGCACACTAAGTTCCACTCCTATCGGGTTAGACTGTGACAAACTCATTTCCAATCTGAATTTGTTATTATATAGGATATTTAGCATGAAAAATTGTTAACTTGAAAACACAATGTCCAGTGCAAAACAGAAAATCTTTTCTCATCAATTATTAACACATACACGATCTTACTGATCCCACCAGTAAATACTATACTTACTATATTCCACTTTTTAGTACTTTAAAAATGTGACTACACAGGTATCATTAATTTAGCATGTTACAAGCTCCATTAAAAAGACCTTCACATATCTCATTTTCTTTAATTTTCCAGTCAGGTTTTCAGGCATCTACATTCAAAAAAAAGAAAAAGAAAAAAAAAAAAAAAGAAAAACTTTAGTTTGAATTAATCATGACATAGGCTTAACAATGAAAAAATCATTAATATGGTTACTACAAGATCTAATGTTTTCAATCTGTATTTGAATAGGAGGGAAAGTGGATCAATTTTTCCAAGATTTAGGCAATCCTGTTCCGATGATATACAGATGTTATACAGAAGGGACATAAAAATCATAATTTACGTTGAAGAAACTGCATAGTGAAATAAAAGAAAGGGGTGGCAAAACAGATGTTTTAAGTCAATATTTGATGCTATACATTGTAACTTTTCCTCCTAAGAGTCATGATAATTCCCTTACACATTTTTAGCACAAAAACATGAAAATACTATTCTTTCTGGCATACTTTGTAGTTTTGTTTGATGTGCTTACATATGGGGCTTGAGATAGAGCATTTCTCGATTCCATACTAACAGGGTGCCATGCACCAACCAACCAACCACAGCCACAGTGCAATGGGGCTGGGTCCTTCCCATCTGCCCCATGCTGTCTTCCCCTACAACTCAAAGACGTTGCTGCACAGCACTTTCAGGAAAAAATAAAAAATAAAAATAAAAAGATTTCTAAGCATCATGCGAGCTATCTATTTGCATGTACAGCCTGTCACCAAGCCATGGCCCTCATGCTCTCACATGGATTACTCTAGGCCTGGCAGAAATAATCAGCATACAAGAGGGAAGAGAAGAACCCCTAGGCTTCCTCTGGATCAAAATCAGTGCACATGTTAATGCTACTTCAGCAACATATGGCTGTACCTCACAAAGTACGTTATGCATAGCAGCAATACTTGGAGTCCAACAATTAAAGATTTCAGTAATGCAGGCATAAAAATGCAGTTTTAATAGATTGGGATAATGTTATATAATTTAAATGTCTGAAAATGGAATTACTGAAATTATGTTGATTTTCTGTCCAGGTGGAGCTGCTTTAAAGATTTACGTACAAAACCTCTACATACTTCCACCAAAATGTTTTTAATGGAAATTGTGAAAAACTTCTGTCAGTATTCTCATGACAATCATCCTTAAGTCAGAATTGTTAATAAATAAATAAATAAATAAACATTTGTTTCTATCCCAGTTACACATTCAATTAGCACTTTAACAAACAATACTTAAAGAGCAATGAATATCTATCCTTGTGTAAATTAACAAAATGAAAAAGGAAAAATATATTGTCTCCCACTCTCTGTCATAAAAACTTCCTCAAAAGAGAAAAGACTTCATAAGGAAAAGAAAGAGGACTTCTTTTTGGAGAGCTGCTTGACTGTCTGATGTCTGTTGGATGTTGAGCCACAAACTGATATGAAACACAGCAAGCAATGAACATTTGAACTCTCATGCAGCCCTTCTCACTCACTGTCTCTATCAGGGCAGCCAATGCTGCCAACCCACCATGTGGGACAATGTTTTAACTCCTGTTTGCACTCAGGCCAGGTAGCGAATAGCATCCAACTCTTGCTTCCTTCTTATAATCTGTTTTAAGACACCATTTTTCCTCTTTTTGCATAAATTTTCCTCCAAGTTCTCTTCCATGAAGTGGTTATTATACCCTTCCCTCTGACCTCTACAATACACCTATTTTCCCCAGACAGTCCACCCAGAAACAGGTGGAAAGATTTCCTTCCCTGCCACACTGGTCAGAAAATGTTCCACGTGAGCAGTCTCAGGTAAAGATTTGCTTGGTCTGACAGAGTAGATTCACAGGGAGAAGGAGAAGGCTGCCCACACAGGGAAAAGACCAGCTTCAGGAACTGTAAAATTGATGTTTTCCACTCCATGTGTTCGAGTAACCACTTCTCACATCGTTGAGAGTAGCAGAATTCAGGCCCTTTGTTTTGTGTTCTCTCAAAAATCTGAAGAACTGCTTTCCACTTGTTTAGGAAAAGACTATCAGGTCCTAGTCATACTGTAATGCAAAAATAATATAATATACAATAAGGAAAATATTGTGCTACTTCTGGTTCTAGGTCATCAGCAATGCTGATATCTTCCAATAACATGTACCTAAGAGCACACCGAGGGCTTTGCTCTTGTGCACTGATGTGCTGTATATATCACAGGGCACTAGAAAATGTTAGGAGTGGGAAGTCAGGGAAGCAAGATCTCATGGGCCCCTCTGGACCAACCACCTACCTGTCAGTCCTGCAGGGAACTACAGGACGTGTTGTCCCAGGGAGTCACTGATGCTTGCTCTTACAAAACCTGTAATATTCCAGGGAATAAGATGGGAAAACAGTCAAAGTCCCATGACTTACCTTTGCAGAATCATGCAGGGGTTCCCCTCAGGCCTCTGATATCTCGGAACAAATTTCTCTGGATTAGTTAACTGTGGGTAGACCACTCATAATCCTGCTGAGTTATTCAGAAAGATGTTATTGAGCAAGGACAAATGATATATTTCATTCAGACACAAAACTCTTTTAGAGAAGCTTGGAAGTTAGTTGTCTTCTGAGTACCCTCTTCTTCCTGCTTATTTCCACTTCTACCAACTGTTATCCAGTCACTTTGGCCCTAGAAATCCCAGAAAAGTATCTTATCCTCAGAATAAATTCTGGGACATTTTTATATTTTACAGTCAAAAAAAAAAAAAAAGTTATCTAGGAAAACAAATCAAAAATCCTTAATGCTTGCTAATGTTAATGACAGTTTTAGCTCCACCATCACCAAAGCAGAATGCAGTTTTTTTCCCATTTAACTTATTCTGCATATATTTATCAAAGAAAATTGAATAGGCATCATATATACTAGATATATTATACTAGACATAAAGCAGCTTTAATAATGTCTTTTCCCTGCAAACATTTCAACGCACTAAACACTCATTTCAATATGTTGTTTGCCATGTGTTACCACAACAGCAGCTTGTCTTGATCAAATAGTTTTATTTATTGGAAAAATAAGTGTTCTGACATGGAAAATTAGGATATTTTGGGCATCCCAAAGGAACGGTGGGCCACTAAGTAGAAGATGGAGATTTATAGTCACTTTCCCATTAAACGCGCAGAAAAAAAAAAAAAAAAGGTTAAAATGCAGCCATCAGCAGGAAGTCCATACTTATCTCAAACAGGTGAAATTGTATTGCTGTGGAAGCATAATTAAGGGAATTTAGAGCTTAGATAATTTCTGCTGAGTGCCAAAAACATTGAATGTATTGTAGCAAGAATTATGCATCAAATTACCTCTGTGAAACTGAGTCCTACCACCTACCTGACAGTATTTTTAACAAAAAGTTAGCAAAGGTTTCAGGAAGCCACAGATCATTAAAAATGGACATGAAGATGGGAAACTGAGATAGCCACATGGTCAAGATATAGTGACGTATTTTTCCTTCTTTCTCTGTTCCATAATTTGCTAACAGGAAAGGTAAGACCCATTAAACATGCCTCCCCAGGTTTCAGAATTTACCTGTGATTAACTGGAATTGCCTTCTTAATCAGCACATTACTGTCCTTACCTTCTTATCGTTTCTACTGTGTTTAGAAATTGGGAATATCTGCAAATTTTATATGCAAATATATGTGTATACAAATACATGTACATTCACAGATGTGTGTGCATGCATTGAATGCCATTGTAGCTATGGCACAGTATAGTCAGTATCATAGAGAAATTACAGCCTTATTATTTTTGCCTTAGATGAGGAAGTACATGTTTTGAAATGAGGATCATCCAAAAAATTGTACTTTTGAGGAATTTTCAGTCAATCCAGAAACTTAAATTGTCTTTTTAAATATCTAGTAAAAAAGCATCTCTAGATTTTCAGTCAATTTTTTTGTGTCTTTGCTTATACTGTGTAATATTTGAGAGCTACACTCTGTCCTAACTGATGTTTTTTGTGTTTTTCCTTATTTGAACAAGGAAAGCCTACAGCAGTGAATGTCACTGGGAGTCAAGGTGCCTCACAGACAGGCATGCCTGCCTCCAGCAAGTCTAAAGATCTGGTCCCTGAGAACTCTTCATATCTCCAAGAAGTGGCAGCTAAAAAAAGCATTCCAAGTATCTACATTACTGATGTAAACATTTAAATCCTTCTGCAGCCTTTAATCCAAGTAGGGTTTCTGTTTAAGTATCTACAATGGAAACATCTGAGCTGCTCTTCCTAAGCTCTTTGTACAACCATTAACACTTTAAGAAAGAGATTCATCTGATGACATTTTGATATCTAAAGCAAAACATGATATATTATGAAGTGAATATCTCTCCCCCCTGACTCTGAACAGCATATGGGTGCTTAGCTGGGATTTGGAGACCTATACTGCAGGTATCTATGTTTGCTCAGATGAATCCCATTGCCAGTTGCCTTTTTTAGTGTGGAATTCCTGCATGCCCCTTCCCAATGGGGAAGTGGCAATCATAAATACATCAATGATTCTGAGATGTTGAGATTTCAGATACCTTTGTGATACCATGGAAAAATGTGCTTGTCTATCCTTAGGTATAGCTATGTTCAAACACAAGTGAAAGTCTCTTCCAGGTAGTTACATGCAACAGGACTTTATGTAAAATATGTGAAGCAAATAGAAGTCTACAGCGGGAGTAAAGGGCTCACCATTAGCGTCTTAGGAATTTTAGCTGCCTATTGGACTCCATCTCCCCTGATATGCTATCGTTCCCTTGGTATTCATGTGGAGTAACACCTTGCTTTACCAGCTATAACATGGAAGATATTGTTGGAAGGTGGCCCTATACACACAAGTTTCCTGAAAATGTAGAAATGCAAAAAGAGATAAGCAACTAGAGGCAAATCTCCTTAGCTAAGGGTATTGTTCCAAGACTGTCAGTGTGTGTCTCTCTACAACACTGAGGTCAAAGACACATACCAATATGTTTTGGGTTTTCAAGTGTAATCAAGTTGACATCTATCTACACTGATTACACTTCAGAATGGGAGAGGGAAATTCTGGAGGTGGGAGAGAGGTTCTTTGCTCTCTGGTGGCTTCAGATGTATCCTCCACAGAGACGCTTGTGCCTCTGGGCACAGCCCTGAGAAATAGGTGATGCATGAAGAATCATCCTGGAGGCCTTATGCCTCAGAGATGCTCTTCCCTATTCCTGCTTGCTCCTCAGGGAAGTAATTTGTTGCTGGTCTATACCAGCAGCAAATTACAGCAAACCCCATGCCAATTCAACTTTCATCTGGGAACTGGAAGAGGCGGGGTAGCAAGGTACAGAGGGCTCTGGCCTTTTCCTGACCATCTGCCTGGTGAAGTACTGGTACTATTTAGTCAGTTTTCCAGCCACTCTCTAGTACACGATGCAGGGGGAGCTATGGCCACCCTGAAGCTTCATAGTTCTGACTGTGCTGTCCACTAAGCAAGAATCAATCTGCCCTCTTATTCTGATTCTTACAATTCACATCCATACAAGAATTTCCAAAAATACAGGGACAAGATCCTGCTCCACTGAAACCCATTTTGTATTGGAGAGACTATGTATGGTTCAGTTTTAAGCCCTTGAAAAAACAGTCAGAGAAGAAATGCTGACTACCTTTTATTATATTTGTGTAGTTTCCCAAATGGCAAATAAGATTCCTCTTTATGCCTGCCACAGCTTTATTAAATTGCTCTGCAAATGACAAGATGCTACTATGATAGGATACACCAAGCAAGTCTGACAAGTTACTAGTAAACCTTAATATAGATTGCACTTTTATTCTCCCTTTATGGTGGCAATTTATCCAGACCCTCATTTTCAACTCCTTCCATGATAGTTCAACTGGTTTATACTGCTGTTTGGTTATCACTTGGGTTTAAAATCATTGTTACAAACACAACTCTGTCCTCACTGCCAACGGCGTTAAATAAAGATCATCTTATTAAGAGAGGGAGTGCTAAGAGATTGCTCTTGTTTTACTGGTCTTGTACCCAAGGCAAAAGACAGAGAACCAGAAAATCAGGCTCTATTAATTAACATGTTATGAGTGTACCCTATGACCTTGAATACATCTCCTCTAAGACTGCTTGCCAATCCTCTGCCTGCCTAATTTTGCCAGTGGTGTTAGAAGGTGAAGTCACGGATCACTTTTTATAATGCTGATTCACACACCACAGCTACATTGCTAATCTAAACCACATAGAAACAACTTCTCACATCTTTCTACTTCTACTTTCCTTCTCTTGCTAAAGCAATTTTTTTTTCTTTGCCTTGTACCCATATGTGAATATGAGATTACTAGGAGACATTTGGATGTTTCTGTCTGGGAATCCTGCCGTCAGCTAGCACACTTGATGCAGAGCTTGTGCATGGTCTCTTGGCTGACTTCACTCACCTCCATCTGTTAGGCTGGCTGTGTGCCTGCTCACAAGTCAGTCAGCCTGTTTCATTAGGACACAGATGCCAGCAAGGATGCACTTGGATGGACAGCACGCATGGTATTGCAACACGCCATGCCTTCTTTAAAAGAAAATAGTGATTTATGGCTTCATATGACACTACTGTTTTTGGACTTTCGTTTCATGTTGCACCTCTGTTTTCAGGGAATTCACTGAAGAAGAGGAGGGGTTATCATCCAAACACTAACTGATAACTTATACGTGCACCTCTGTGCATGCGTATCCATAAGTGTAATACTTCTGCAAGTTCCTCACTTGAAAGAGAAGTCAGTATGCAGCAATTTTTCTATTTTCTCCTTGTTGACTCTGGTGTTTACACAGAACCTTCAAGCATGGCAGGTTAGAAGGAGCCAGTAAATCTGAAGTTCTTGCCTGACCATGCATATTCAAACTTCACTTTCTTGAGTGTAATAAGGAGAAATTTGGATACTAAATTGCAAAATAGTTTTGCACAATGAAGTTATACACAGATGTGTATGTTAAAAAAAAGTAAAAAATAAAGTAAAAATCACTATCCCATGTTTAGGAGCTAAAAGCTATACACTTACGGCACAGCTGTTGTAGATCACCAACCAATCATTAGTCTACATCAGTTGATGCTGTAGGTCTGTCAGATTTGGTGACATCTTCTCATTAAATAAAGCCTAACATATTTTTTTTTTGAGTTGCATTCCTGATTAAAATTCTTGCTGTTTCTCAGCTGGTCTCCAGATGCCCTCTGTCATCTTAGGTCATGCCTTTGTGGTCATGTGCAATCGTCATGGTCCCCACAAGTGGCAGGCAGCCTTAATTCAGGGAGCTGCACACTAGTCCCATACCTAGGCCACCAGTGCAGTCCAGCTGGGGAAAGGAAGATTCCCAGAAGGGAGATAAAAGCTTATTCTGTGAGCTGCAGTTACTGCTATATCTGCAGGCTTCCCTGGATGTTGGTACATCAGCAATGCTGACCTGCACCAGGACTACCCATACGGGCCACTTGCAACTTGGAAAGAAGATACTTCGGCACGGAAAAGGGCATCTGCCAACAGACACAGTCTGGAGAAATTCTCTTCCTTCAGGTGAGCTTATCTGAGCATGTATATGCTCACTGAGGCCTTCTAGCCTCTTTTTTTTTTTTACAGAAATAAAGATGAGAAGTAAGGTTTCAGTCTTTCCCCATTGTCTGCATTTGCCTAACAAAGTATTCTAAAGACTCAAAATAATGTGAACAATGCATGTGACCTAATACCAAAACAAATGAATTTAGGACATTTCATTTCTCCTTTCAATGAGGTTTTTCTTACCCTCCTATAGTTCTCCTTGTCTTGCTTTTCTGGGAACCAGCCTTTATATGTAACTGTTACTAGAAAAAATTGTCAAGTCTTGTTCCAATTGCTTTATTGATATCTGCCCTAGTTATAGGTCATTGGGTAAGAATGTTATCTGGTATAATATATCTACAGAAGAAGCCTTGTCTGGTAGTCCTATCTGCTATAAGCCATGTCTGTTAATCCCTTATCCACTGAATAGTCCATCTCTCTCCAATTTGGAGATCAGGATGTCATGTGGGACTGTGGCAAAGGCCTTACAGAAGTCCAGGTGGATGACACCGGTCAGTCTTCCCTTGTCCCTAGTCACCCCACCACAGAAAGCCACCAGACAGGTCAGGCACAATTTGCCCATGGCGAAGCTATGCTGGCTGTCTCAGATCACCTCCTTGTCTTGCCTGTGCTTTAACATTGCTTTCAGAAGGATCTCATCCATGATCTTCTGAGGCACAGAGGTGAGGCTCACCAATCTGTAGTTCCCCAGGTCTTCAGTGCCTCTCAGTGAGAAATCTTCAATTGCTAACACCCTTCATGCCTTTTTTGTAACACTAATTCTACTACAGGTGGTTGGTTGGACCAACTTTGTACCGTTGTCCTTTCCTGGGTCTTGGGCATTGGTCATGCACTCTCCTTTTCCTAGTCCCAGAGCAATGTATCTGTTGCATTAGGGGCACACTGGTAGCAAGGGGGAGACTTCCTTCTCTGAACAGAGACAAGGGTCCAGTCTCCCTAGTCCTGTCAGTCAGTCAAGTCCATCAGGTCAGGGCTGGAAACTAGCTTACCTTCCCCTTGACAGGACTTAAAGCAGGGCTGTCACCCATCCCATGTCAGTGCACAATACCATGCATCAATCTCCTGCTCATATTCCTGGACACTACACTGCCTGGTGAGCTCCTCTCACAACCTGGCACCTTGCTTGAGAAGTTCATCCAGCTGTCACACTTGCAACCATGACACCCACTTCTGCCTTCAGGCCCTAGGTAAGCTTCCAGATTCTGGAGTTCCCTGCATCTGAGGGTCTGAGCAGCTCTTTTGGTCCTTGGGAGGTCTGGTTGGGTTACACTAGAAAGGAGACATAAAAGAGTCATACCCTTTCATGACAGCTTGGAAACTGGGAGCTTTTGAGTCCAGAATCCCTATTATTTTGTAAAACATGCAGCAGAGCCTGTTTTATTGTCTGTTACTATGTTCACATTCATGGACGAGTAAGCACTCTGAAACTGTGACTAACTTAGTGCATACCAGTTAGTTTTCCCAAGTGCCTATTGAACATCAGATCTAAAAGATGAGAGAACCTGCACTTCCTGTATGCAAACTTAAACTTGAATCTTTACATTTATGACTCTAAATCATTTCTTTTGTCACTGATGGTAATGATGTGCTTAAGAGATGATGACCTTTGTAGCTTAGCTACCTATAAGAACTAAGAATACCATTTCTTCTAGGAAAAAAAATAAGCTGGCACACACACACAGAAAATCAGCAGCTCTGTTAAGAATGGATTGACAAGTGGCTTCCCAAGTCTCCCATGTATTTTCACCGAGAGCTCTAGAAGCACAAGCACATCACTGGGAAGACTGAGGACAAATAGACAACAAAAAAAAATTATGTTCTTTTTTCCCCTGTAATTAGAATTCTGTTTAGATACAAATGATCAGGGAAGTAGTATCTGAAAATTCACTCACACACACACACACACACACAAACAGATCTGAGAACAATTTTGCACCCTCTCAGGGAAAGGAAATCAAATCAAGTCTATAAGCCTTTGTGCTACAATTCATCCTGATATAATTTGTAACAGCCAGGAAATTAACACTTAACAATGAAGCTCATAATGAAAACATTGTGAGTGACAACATTAACATAATACAGAGAGAGCCTCACTGCCGGTCTACCAACAGCTAAGATCCAACCCCCATACACAGGATGCTCAAGTAAGAAAAAAACAGGCCAGGTTTCTCACTACTAATCAGTGCTGAAAGAAGAACAGTGTTCAGCAGCAGAAGAAAAAGATGAGATTAAAGTGAATATTCCACTAATGAGCATGCTTTTCCTGATGAAAGATTTTAATGTAGACTGTAAATCCCTTTCTCTCTTTCATATGCTTATCATAAACGTCCCTATTTGGTTAACTTAGCAGCTGAATCATATGGGTAGATGCCAATGGACATCTATTTAGAGCTGTAAGTAAAAAGGATTTAGATGTTTTGCCTCCAAATCCTGCAATGCCCAACTTCAAAGCACCTGCCCCTGGAAGAGATTTCCAGTCCCTGTGCTACGTCCATTATCTTCTACAGGATAAGTAGGCCAGTTAGGATGTGACTACGTTAACAAGTAGTGCAGCCCAACAGGAGCCACTCTGCAGTGTAGAACTGTTGGTGCTGGGAGCCCAGTCACTGCTGAGTATGTGTTTGGAGTGTTTACTTCACAGCATCTCAGCCACTGATGGGCTGAATACTCCAGCACCAGAGCATACCAGGTGTTCTCCTGGAACTCAGTTTCCGATTTTGCTTCTTGCAAAAGAAATCAGACTGAGCAACCTGAAAGCACTCTGCAATGCAAAGCAAGTGCTGGGAAGTGTAGCAAAGCAAGATTAGGCAGAAGCAGGAACAGACAGGACTGATAAGAAACAGAAGACATGACAGATCTTCCTTGCCATGGTGAGTAGACCTACATTCTCCAGAGTGATCTCTAGAGTACAGTGATCTCTAGTGATCAGTAGGAGTAAAAGGAGAATAAATTGAACCTAGGCCTTCTCTGCTCTGCCTGAGCACCCTGCAGACTGAACACCTCTGCCCGAGGAAGAACCATGACTTCTCTTTTGCTGCATTTTAAAGTCAGATGTTGGTGGCTTAGAGTGGAGTTCAGTTTGTGGGTGTTTTTGGCTGTGCCCTAGGAATGCCCCATGAGCTCTTGCAGCTCAGGCTGTGGAGGTGCTGGACCGCAGGTCTGTAGATCCCAAGAAAGCTTAGGAATTAAGTGAAATACAAGACATAATCCTTTACAGACTGCAGTTCAATACAGAAACAAAATCTATGAATTTGAATACGCTCCAAGGGATTTTAAGGGCTGCTAGTATTAGACAAGAGTATTCAGGAACACAAGACTACAACACTGCTGAAGAGCTTTTAGAAGATGGTTTAGGTGTTCATTGCTTATTTTAAATTAAAGCACTCAGATGTACCATAAGTTATTTGTGTGTTCAGGATGTAATTTTAGCATCTATATCCTGCTTATTTCTGCCTTAATTGCATTTAGCAATGGCTTTACAAAGACTACTTGACTGCATGCATGAATCTTTTCCACAGCTTGTCAAGCAAGCCTGAGATGCTCTTGATGAGTCTGAGAAGAAAAAAAAAAAAAGGGCAGCAAAAAGTCAACAGCTATGTTTCTGTCTTTCTTGATCCTCACCAAGAGCTAAAAAGAAAGCAGCTGTGAGCAGCAAGGGATATATATGGTCCCAGCACAATTTACAAACAGGTAAAAGTTTCTGTAATTCCCCAAGATGTGCTGTGCTGACTAAATAGCACTAGACTCATGCCTCCAAGAAAAAATTGCTAACTGCTACTGGGGCAATAAAGGCACATAGCAAAATTCCAGCTTCGTAACAAATAAGAACCAACATCCCAGTCCCTGTTTGGCTCTATGGGGCAATTTTTGGTCCTCTTATACTCTGTTAGTATCAGACAGCATCTAACCCATTGAAGTTTCATCAAAATTAAAAAGTACAGATGTAGAACTGGATGAAACTTCACATTCCAAACTAGAGAGAGCAGTCAGCTCTCAAGTTCCTTTTCTCAAGTTCCTTTTCTACTCTATTTTTTACTTATATAACCAATATTTCATAAAAGAACAATTTTAAACATCCTGTCATTTCTACTGCAAAGTCATTCTGTTTACAGATAATTCAGTAATAAACAGTGAACTTCAGCCATGTCAAAAATAACAATTAATTGACTCTCATTTTGAATCACATGGTAGCTTACAGATGAAATTATGTGTTTGTTTGACTGAAAATAATGAATAATATATAAAGGAATTCATGCAATTATATGTCTAGTGTCCTATACAAAGAACCAGGGAAGACATAAGATTCTTGTATTAGAAGAGCTACCTAAAATGTTATCTACATCTGGCAAATACTGAGGAAAATATTTTTTCAGCAAGAAGCACCAAAACCAATGCTATTTATCTGAACTAGCCCTGAGGCTTGAGTGCAAAAGTGAGACAAAGCAGACAGTAGCTGTTGGAAGCACGTGTATTTTGATGCAAAAAGCGGACTCAAATGTCATATTTGGAGAATTAAATTAGAGTGTGAACACTATGAGAGGTTGCAAATCCACCATGACATGAAATGAACCCACCTGTAGACTGCTACAGTGCTCTCCTTTCCCTCTCAACCCTCTCTGAGCTCCAGCTGCATATTCCAGCCTACCCACCTTGAGCCAGAGAGGATGGCTGATTTTTGGACATTTTCCTCAAACAGATAGAGAGGTTAGTCTTCAGCTTTTGGAGTAATATTTTCATAATTTAAATCACCTCTTCACCAAACATTAATTTCAGCATTACCTTCAAACTTCTGTCCTTCCTAGGTCTAACCATGGAGCCTCATATCTACTAACCTGAAAGTCTGGCAAACTGACCATTTGAAGCCAAACAGGAGCTGTAAATTTTCAGTGACAGGTAAACTGCTAGTCCAGAGGAGTTGATACTGCATCAAACTGCCTCTCCTGTCACCATAATCATTATTTCAGAGCTGAATGGATAAAGGTACAGGTTCCTACTGTGAAATGAAGGAAATTGAGAGAAAACATCAGAGGCTCAAAGAACATAGCTTATTCAATGAAATTAATTTGAGAGGAGGAAAAAATACCCTCTATAAATCAGTTAGGAGATAAAACATTAAAGCAGAAATAGATATGAAAGTCAGAAGAGATGTTAACCTGAAAACAGATGTGTTCCAAGGAGAAGAACCAGCCTGCAGGCTGATTGTTAGGACAAAATCTCTAACCAGCTGCTGATTTTTTGCAAAAATAAGAAGTGGATAAAAAGACTACACACTTTTAAGGTGTACTTTGAATGTCTTGTTTGCTGTACCAGAAGATTGGATAGAGAGCTCAAGAATTCCTCTCTGCTCTGTTTTCTTTCACACAAGTTCAGAGATGCTAAGTCTACCAGGGGCTGTTAGACATAATGATCCAAATCCTGTGTGAGGCAGTCCCTAACCTGCTGTCTGCTGGAAGCCTGGAAGATGCACCAGAGGCAGGATCAGTCTACTATAAAACTTCAGTGTTTCAGATACACTTTTCTTAAATATCTACAACTTAACTAGAAGAAGGTATGAGATTCACCCAAACCTTGACTGGATGTACATGGTTACCCTTGTGTTTTCACAGACTTGTCTCCACCAAATGCTGCTTGATGACCAGGGTTACAAAAACATAAAGCTCTGTTGAAAAGACATCTCCCCGTCTCTATTTCTGCTGTCTGATATAGAAAACACGAGGGACTGTTTCTTAAAGTTGGTAGTCAGGGACCAGCTACATTAAGCTCTGAGAATAGAATCATAGAATCATAGAATATCCTGTGTTGGAAGGGACCCTTAAGGATCATCAAGTAAGTAAATAAGAATAAGTAAATAAATAAATAAATAAAACAATTTGGAGACCTCTGGGATCAGAACAAGGCATTTTACTATATTTTTTTTTTACATTTTACATTTTTACATTTTTTTACATTTTACAAGGCATTTTACATTTTACTTGAGTACCAGCTAAATTAAATGAAATAATAAAGAAATGCATAATCATAAGAAAGCATGCTACAAAGTACAAGGTAGGATAGGTTATGTAAAGAAAGATCTTGT
This sequence comes from Anser anser, assembly GCF_964211835.1. Classification (NCBI taxonomy): domain Eukaryota; kingdom Metazoa; phylum Chordata; class Aves; order Anseriformes; family Anatidae; genus Anser; species Anser anser. The sequence goes on along the minus strand of NC_139722.1, from coordinate 44,984,903 downwards.
TCATTAGCATAAAAGAATTCCTCCAGGGAATCAAGAAAATATCACAGTGGAAAATAATTCTCTTTTCCGTTTCAAAAGCCTTCAGTAAAATTCAACAACAGACAGCTCTTTAGGAACCGACTGCACTTGTAAGATGAATAGTTGAGAGATCAGAACTAAAAATTACTTGGAGGATGAAAGAACAGAAATAGTGAGCTTTCCGTATGACAGGTGATAAATTGATATCATTAAGACAGTATCGTCTAATATAGAGAGGGCCCACAGTAGCTGGCAAAAAAAAAAAAAATAGGGTCATGACATATGACAGATACAGAATGACATGAAAGGATTTAGGCTGTAAACTCATGAGCAAAGAGGCAAAGCTGAAGGTTTAAACCTCCAGCAAATATTGCTGTAGCAAGTGTGTGCACACATGCAAGCTATGCATTTGAAAGCCTGAGAATCCAGCAGGCTACACCTTGAAAAACAGGCATGGGAATGTTGTCCTTGATTCTCACAGGGAACTTTTTTTGTGGTTTGGGAAAGGTTAATCTACTTTTAGACTTCAAGATGTACTTGCATCTTTTTGAAAAGGTGATTTCACCCACCAGGCCTACAACCATAGCTGATGGGTGTGCAGTTGGACCTTTGGCATCTGCTGAAATCCCTCACAGGGTCAGCTGAATGTGGCTGTCTCGGGAAACTCACTGGAAACAAGGTCAGGCTGTGGTGCAATGGACAGTGTGGCCTGTGTGTCCTTCCCGTCCTCTGCAGTCAATGAAAACATACCGTTGAGGAACAGAAGAGTTCAGTTCCCAATCTTCACAAAAGCTACATCATTAACTTTGATTTGAAAGAATATAAAGTGAGATGAGTGTCACGGTAGACTATCAGCATGTCCCAAAATTTCATTCATTGAATTTAATCATTTTGTTCCTCCTTCAAAAAATACATACCAAATATGCAACATTCAGGCAGAGTGGATTGTGCCCCTGTCCTTCAGGAACAGTGAGCTCCTATGGGATTTCCTGCACACACTGCTCCTGTTTCACTGCCACATATCTGCAGCCAGCTGAGTCTCATGAGACTATAGGGAAAAGCGAGTACGAGGACATGCAGTGTCATCCAGAACCAAATCACACACCTCCCATGTGGGAGACAAAAGTGGCTCTCAGGAAACAAGGAAATACCATGTTCATGTCTTGGACCCGCACAAGTCCTTTTCTGTGGGTGCTGTAGCACAATTGTTAGTGTCAGCAGCTGGATATGTCTACCAAACCCCCAGTCCACACTAAAAATATAAAATGTGTCTGTGATTGGGTTTACATTATTCCAGAACATCCAGTGGGAGAGTGTGCCTAAGGAGCACGCTTGGCGATGCTCTCAAGCACAGCTTAAGTTTCACTATTCTGGAACTGAAGAGAGATGTGAGAGACCTTCATTCTTCAAATCAACCCTGGATCTTTTTTCCTTTCTAAAAAATCCACTCAGACAATTTCTTTCAAATCAGCAAGTGGGAAAAAGCTAAGCAAATATTTTTATTTTGAGCCTATCTCTAACACTTCAGTCAAGTTCAAGCATGGAAGTACATCATTATATTTGGGTCACATTTGAAGCATAGCTCTTTAAAGGAAAAGATGGAAGGCTTCTTTCAGAAAGGTTTTAAAGAAAACTCTTGTTCCTGCAGAAACTATTTCCTTTTTTTTTTCAGCCTTTATTACACATTAGAGTTTGTTAAACCAAGTTTATTGCTGGAGAATAAATTGGTTTATTTATTCTACTGGCTGTAACATCTCTAGTAATATTAGTGGTGATGGCAGGTTTTCATAACCATTTTTCTCTAATAACAGCAATGGAGCTCTCAGAGGATTTCAAGGAATACTTGAATGAGAGCCAGGGACTCTGTAGCTCAACAGAAGTGGGTCCCTGGATGCTTTGGTTGTGGAATGGACTGGTCTTTCAAGCCAAACTTTTTTTGACCCTTCCCATTAGTAAATCCAGCTACAAAACAGGGGATAACTTTGTAAGCTGTCTTTAATTTCTTTATTCCTATCTTACAAGATATGGCATGTGAGATGGGCTGGTTACCATTTAGCATGATAGGACTGGAAATTGTCTCAGCTACCGCAGCCGTACAGTCCTAAGTGGCACTTCATGACATGTTCTAGGACTTCTGTTTTTATGCACTGCTCCGTATAGGTATACACAGGTTGGCTGTGGAGAAAGCTGGCTAGTACTAAACTACTGCCCCATTATCATCCTGTCCCTGTTAATGTTCATGCTAATAGCTTCTCTTTTCTTTTCCCCTTTGCAACCCTTCTTCCCATATCCACTCTTCTGTCCAACCACAACACCTTCCCTCTACATAATAGCCCTTCCCAGATCTCCAAAAATACCTTTAACAGCGTTCTCAGATTGTTTGCACCTGTCAGAGGCAATTGCAAGAGCCAGGCCCTCCTCCTGCTGTAAATCCTCCAGCAGTAAACCTCGAGGTGCTCCAGGCCCCTTCTCCCCATCCCTGCTCCTCCCTGGTCCTCCCCACCTCCACCTCCCCAGCCACCGCCTATGTAGCATGGACCAAACTGTTTGGCAGGACCTCTAAATGAGATCTGGTAAATGATCTAGTCCCATACAAAGCAAAACATAAAAATCTTCCTCCTCTCAAGCTCTGGGGGGGATAAGTAGCCCATTTAGCTGATCCAGCTGAGAGCCCGGCTGCAGAAACAATGCGAGGAGCACCACTGAAGGGGGCAGCAACCTCGGGTGGATGAGAGTGAGAACACACAGCTGGGGGAGGCAGAAAAAGAGGTGGAAAGCTCTTCAGCCAGCTCTGCCTGCAAGGGAAACATAAGGGAGAGCTGCAGGTGTATTTTACAGGCTGAGTGAAATAAGTTAAATTCTATTAGTAGGTAGGTCAATTTAAATTAAGAGCATAATGCTAAAGAAAACAACACAACAACAGATGAATAGGAGACGTGGGGCAAGTGTTTTCTTGGAGAAACTGTTCATTTGCTAAATTATTTTCTGGCAGGAATACGGCGGGGTTATTTCATATGCTTTCTTGTTTTGAGTGGCTGGATGCCTTATATGGGTAAAAGAGGAAATAAAATATATTTTTTCCAGTCTGTTCCTTTTTTCCAGTAGTCTCTATTTGTATTAACAACAGAAATCCACACACCCCCCCAACAAAAAAAAAAAAAAACTTTTAAGCAAACACATGAAAATGTGATACATTTGAGTGAAATTTCCAATGAGTTGCAAGGGTATAATCAAAATATCAAAATTTCCTTGTGTCAAAAACTGTTATACAAAGACAGGGAAACTGTACTAATATTACATGATTCTTACTTACAGCTATTCAAAGGCAAAATCAGTGTAAGGCAAAGAAGAGGACTCATTAAAATTGTGAAAGCGCTGTGTAGTGTGGGATTGCAGAGGCCCCCAGGGTTCAAAAAGCAAATAGTGAAAGTAGCTACAGAAGGCGTAGCCCAAAAAGGTTTTCATATGGCCAGTTAGTTTATACCATGTCTGAGGAAGAAGATTGAGAAACAAGGCTGTGAAAATCCCAGCTGTCTACTACCTGCAGACCAGTCTGCAAGCCTAAAACATGCACACCTGTAAGTAACCAAAAGAGTTGCTTCCAATAAAATATTTAGTTTGCCATGTGGTTGGAGAAGCTTTGTTGATCAACTTGCAAAAGGCTTTGCGTTACATGCTGAATTTCCTCTTCCAAATGGAGAAGAGTTTGGAGTCGCTTGGTACTGACACATAAAAAAGCAGCTATAGCTCTGTCACAGAGCAAAATTGCTCCAATAAACAAGCATTAATCACGCACATTATGCACCACATAATACATGTGAGCCTGTCATCCAGCAAACAGCTACATCTTTGAATAAGATCTCTTTCCAAATTAGGAGAACCAAATTACACAACCCGACAGCTGTTTGCTGACCTACCTAAAGCAATTTGGTGGTCTCAGTCTGGTCCCTCGCGGGCAGGTGCCTGCCTCACAGGACACATCAGCCCCACCTGCACTAGCCACGGGCTGGCTGGCAGTCTCAGCAGGAGGACCAGGGCAGGGCTGGCACTGAAAAGGCTTTTCCCCTGCCCAGGGTTGATCCTCCCCACTGCAGGCTACGAGGACAGACTGGGGATGCCTGGAACGGCAGCACACAGCCAGCTACAGACCCAACAGAGGGGGTGAATTTCCAGTCATCCCAGTCATGCCCACTTTGGCCAACAAAACAGAATCGCTAAACAAAGGTGAATTTTTGGAAAGAATGTTTAGGATGCCATGGTTCTACTTAGTAGGAGTCTTGATTTTTTATCTGGCCAGAAATCCCTTCCTGAATTCAGTGATAATGGCCTTGGTTTTCCAGGCTTACTCACATCCAGTACCTTCAAGCAAAGCATGAGAAGTAAAGATCATGGGCTTTTAAAGCTTTATTTTACAGTCTTTGCTTGAGATTTTCATTACGCTGTAGAATAAAGACTTGTGCTATGCTAGGGAATTAAGTCAGCTATGTTATACCCACTCTGCATACAAGAAACTTCACGCAAAAAGAGCTTATGTATTTGGCAGAAGTCAGCTGCATACATACCTCAGGCATAACTAGTCCAGAGAGAGAACTGAGATATCCCAAGCATCAGAGCGCATACTTAAGGCAGTAAAAAGTCAACTATTTTTCCACACAAAACTTTAAGATGTCAGACTTCAGAATCATTCAATCTTCAGTCTTCAAGGACCTTTACTGAGCAACTTTCTTCACAATAAATTTAACAGTTTCATTTTTTTTCTTCTATGTTAGGACAGAATAGGCAAAAGAAAGACTCCCAGTACTCCTGGAGTAGATTCTCCACACTTGATCAAAAAAAAGAGCATCAGGACCTTGCCTCTCTGAAATAGCACCTTGTTCCAAGACTCAGTAGTTAAGAAAGCAGCTCTGAAGGCATTAATATAAAATCTAAATTACTTGTTTGAATGCTGCCATGGGCATTTAACTGGTGTCACTACCACCTTAGCTTGATGCAGAAACTCTGAAATTGAATGGCAAGAGCTTTTGTTTCTGATGCATCTGTAAATAATTAGCATTTCTTTGTTGAACACTAATTGTGTCCACCATGCAGCTGTGCCAGCAAAAGTCTCAGAATAGATGTCATAAATAGCCATGAACCAAATTGTCTCCTTACTCCCGGCTGACCCCAGAACATCGGTGTTGTAAGTTAGAGTGCAGCATGGCCTCAGGGGCCAAATTCACCTCTGGGAGAATCTGTGCTGTTCGGTTTTATGAGTCATGCATTTATTAATCAGCCTCACACAGTGAGGAGCTGCTGTTTGTCGGGAGCAATCATGATAGCTGGTAACCTCTTTATCCAGCCTTGTTTTTGCCACGTGACTTACCGTGAAGAAAAGACCAGAGGGGACGGGGTGATGAGCCACACAGCTTGCGCTTGCTCAGCAGCACCATGCTGAGTTTCTCTTTAAAGAAGAGGACACCTGTGGATCCCACTGCAATGCTCTTTTCATTTTCAGCACTCTGGATGTTGCTGTACACAAATAACTCCCTTCTCCATCAGTTCGTACCTCTTCATGTCTGAGAGAACATACTTCACCACCAGTTGGGGAATATTTGCTGCACCTGTAACTCTCTCTCTGCAACTATTTCACTCCCTCCACCTCTGTTTCCAAGATTTTCCAACTTCCAACACTTTCAGCTGTCCTACCAGTATCGGTGTTCACACTTTTTTTTTGCTCTTTTTCCTTCATGTGCCTTGGGTTTGTTCCTCGATGGCTCTCCAGTTTCCCAGAGTATCAGCAACATGTGCCTATGACACCAGCACTTCACCTGCACTCCTCCTACGTACCACACACACACAGATACTATCTTTTTTTCCCTCTATAATTTCAACTTCCTTTAATATGAAATCAAGCTTTCAGGTGAGATTGATTATTTTTGGTTCTGAACTTGAAAAATAAGAGTGAGATCAACATCCTCCAGCACCTTTCTGAGACTAGCTTCTTATTTCCTTCCTGACAAATGTCAGAACATGAAGCATTCAAGAAATTTAAAACTGTTATTAATATGTTCTAAATACCCTTTCATGTTTCTTTTGGCTGAAATAACTATAACTTCGTAACTTCACTTTAGCCATCCCATGACTCATTTTTTCAGCAAATAATGATTTGCAAAAGGAAAAAAAATCTTTATTTTTTAATGTAATTTTCCTGGCCAACCTCTGGACACCTATACTCTCTTCTGCTTTACCAGCACCTTCACTTCCTCAACATCTGTTTTCCCTCAAGCTTTCAAAAACATCCTCTCTTGCTTTACCTTCCAAAGTAGCTGTTATTGGAGCATCTCATCTGCTGTATCCCTTTATTTCTCCCGCAGTCCGTGAAATTCCCCTCCAGGTTTTATTGATCTTTTCCCTTATTGTTCTCTACTTTTCTTCAGGAAATCATCACCATATGCTTGCTCTATTGCCATTCTCTTTCCCCAAGTGGCATCTTCTTTTGGCCGTTGTTCCAACCAATATACTTGGCTAGGTCTGACTCAGTATGGCCTTTCTTATGTTAATCCTAATTGAAAGTACAGCCTGAATCTCCGCATCTGTCTTCTTCCATGCAACGCAATATCCTACCCCATTGCTGTGGCATTCTGGCCAAAATATTTAATCTCTCTCCTAAATTTAACACAATCAGAGCTGAACTCCTGGACATGAGTTCTGGACCACAAAATAAAATGTATAGATGACAGTGTCCAGGCTTTAAATCTCATTCAGACTCTCATTCTAATAATGGTATTGCCCTCAACATAAAAAACTATATGACCTGAGACTACTCCTTCTCTATCATTTTGACTGTCATTCCCATGCATTAACTTGCTGCTGTTATTCCTTATGCCATATGAAACTTCACACTTAGCCTTTCATTCTTTATTTCATGGACCCAGATAATTTTACTTCTCTCAGCTTCTTCATGCCTCTTTCCTTAATGATGACAGTAAAGACAGAAGAGTGTGGTAGCTATTTTCACACCCTTTGTCCCATCCCATCCATTGCTGGCAGAATGGTCCCACCAATGATATTGCCTCATTCTAATCCCTGCTTATATTTAATTTTGTTCATGACACTCATTTTCAGTGATTCATTTCATTCGTATTTGGAGAGAAACATGGATAGGAGAAGACTGCTTGGACTTTAGTACAATGGAAATATGTTTGCAGGAGTGATAAAACACTGAAGAGTGGATGGAGGTGGAGAAGTTAGTACTGTTTAAATGGAGGGAAGGTGGGTACTCAATGCAATGTGGCAGCTCCTGGAAACAAACCAGCGTAAAGGCTCCTCCAGAGGAAAGTTAATGATGCAGCTCAGGCAGAGACACTCCATCAGCAGCAATGAGATGTTAACATAAGGCAGCCCAGTTTGCTGGGTTTTAATTCAAGGGGCTGTCTTTCTTTCAGTAGTAAAGTCAGGAGCTGGAGGGGGTAGGTTGCTGCATGAGTGAAAAATAATTGTGTAATGCTAGCCAAAAGAAAAAATTCTTTGTAGTAGCAACTTGAGGGCAACTAGCCTCTTTAAAAGCCCACACAGAGCAGAACTGGCTAAGCATTTACCAATTTAGAAAGCAAGTACCACTGAAAAAGTTGGTTTGCTAGACAATAGGTTGCATCTTCTACTGAACCCAGCTGAACTAATTAAGAGGAGCACAGTCCAAGAGCACTTTCCTGTTCAGAGTTAATATTCCCATTCTCTTTCATTTCACAGATCTCAGACAGTCTGCCACTCTTCGTTATTTTTATTCCTTTTTGTATATTTGCTATCATCTTCAGATCTCTGCTAATTCCTACAATATTGAACTACAAATTAGATTTATTTATTTTTGAAATAAGTGCTCCTAAGCTGATAATGAAAACATTTTCTGTGCCATATAATTACACACAGAAAAAGAATAGATATCCTATGAAGTGAGCCAGCTCGGACAAAATGAAGAATTCAGGAGGAGTTTGGCAGAAAATTTGACTGGAGTAGGATGTAGTAAGGACTAGTATTTATGGTTACCTTTGGCTATGCAAAATATAAACTCATTTCATAGGATCTGTATTCTTTTTCTATGTATAATGCTATGGCAGAGATCTAAAGATGATAGCAAATATACAAAATTTGACACACACCATTTTCTCAACTTTCGTAATAATAACAACCCAACCTTAAACTTTTACTTAACCAGCACAAAGTCCTGGCCACCGTGACCTGCAGTCACAGATGTCTCTCTGCAGCAAAGCAATCTCACACAGAATCACCACTTATTTGAAAACTATGAAATATCTATGTGAAAAATAAATCTTAACAATCCTAACTGCATGTTTGTGAAGCTTCAAAAAGAATACTTAATTTTAAAAAAATGGTAAAAATTGTAATGTCAGGATTTTTCTATCTGCAGCAGGTTTAGCTGACGTAACTGCCAGCTTACAGGGCTGAAAGCAAAAGCATTGGCAAGAAAAAATAAACAAACCTAGACCATATATTTCACACAGAGAGAACTTCTGATGCACAAATGTGCAATTTCCACCAGTTTGTATTTTGACAAGATCCCATTAAAACCCATTGGCCACAGTATATCAGATGAAATTTACACATACCTTCAAATTTTTCTTCTCAGTTTTTGTCTTTGGAATTTTTATTTAAAGCCATCCACATTGTTCTGAGTAGTTAGACCAGCGTTACACATTTTTTTTCACAGTCAAATAAACGTCAGTCTCCTTTACCAGCTGCGACCATATAATTACTTGATTGTGTTGTCTTGGATCTGTAACAATAAGTTAGCATGTAACAGAACTGAATTTACTGAACAGCTTTAGAGCACTTCAGCTGGCAGATTTCTACTGTACTCATGCCCACAGCAATCTTGGCCCAGTTGCTTCTGTGGCTGTGACTTTTAACTAAGTACTTATATCAAGAAGCTACTTTCACAACACTGTCATTCAAAAGGCTGCATAACCAACACTGCTAGATCCAAGTCATGATGTTTACACAGCTAGGTATACTGAGCCATGTGGAGACAACACAAATATATGAACAAATATGTGCAGGTATTTGAGCACACAATGCCCCACTTTGCATACATTAACATAGGAAATATGCTTGCAAATAAGCCTTGTCCTTACTTCCCTGAACCATCAGTCCTTTGATGGGACTGATTACCATATTATTTTAAAACTTTTTTTAGATGAATAATGATCAGAAATGCAATCACTTGTGTTGTTTCTATATAGCACCACATATCTAAGTCAAAAGCAAATCTTACCAGTAAAGTCCAAGGCAAAGAAGGCATTGGAGAAAGTGACTCAATGTCCCCATTTAGCAGTGGGCCCAAATTTTCCCCGGTCTTCTTTTTGCTGCAATGTACTTGTAGGAACTCTTCTCTTGCCAGATTCAACTCTACATAGACTTAGCTTTCTTAGTCTCATCCCTGCAAATCATAGAATATCCCGAGTTGGAAGGGACCCATAAGGATCATCAGGTCCAACTCCTGGCACCACACAGGTCTACCCAAAATTTTAGACCATGTGACTAAGTGCACAGTCCAATCGCTTCTTAAATTCAGACAGGCTTGGTGCAGTGACTACTTCACTGGGGAGCCTGTTCCAATGTTCAATGCTCCTTCACCCTCTCGGTGAAGAACCTCTTCCTGGTGTCCTGCCTAAACTTCCCCTGCCTCAGCTTAACACCATTCCTGCGGGTCCTGTCCCTGGTGATTACGGAGAATAGGTCACCTGCCTCTCCACTCCCCCTCACGAGGAAGTTGTAGACTGCGATGAGGTCCCCCCTCAGCCTCCTCTTCTCCAGGCTGAACAGGCCCAGTGACCTCAGCCACTCCTCATATGTCTTCCCCTCTAGGCCCTTCACCATCTTCGTCGCCCTCCCCTGGACACTCTCCAACAGTTTCATGTCCTTTTTGTACTGTGGTGCCCAGAACTGCACACAGTACTCGAGGTGAGGCCGCACCAGCGCAGAGTAGAGCTGGACAATCACTTCCCTTGACTGACTAGCAATGCCGTGCTTCATGCATCCCAGGATACAGTTGGCCCTCCTGGCTGCCAGGGCACACTGCTGGCTCATATTCAACTTGCTGTCAACCACAACCCCCAGATCCCTCTCTGCAGGGTTGCTCTCCAGCGTCTCATCGCCCAGTCTGTACGTACAGCCAGGGTTGCCCCGTCCCAGGTGCAGGACCTGGCATTTGCTTTTGTTAAACTTTGTGGTTGGTGATCACCCAGCTCTCCAGTCTGTCCAGATCTCTCTGCAAGGCCTTTCCACCCTCATCCGAGTCCACAACTCCTCCAAGTTTGGTGTCGTCGGCAAATTTGCTCAAAACACCTTCTAGTCCTACATCCAAATCATTTATAAAAACATTGAAGAGGACTGGCCCTAAAATGGAGTCTTGAGGGACCCCACTAGTGACCTTGAAGGACCCCACTAGTGACCAAATTTGAACAGCGTCCCCATGTTTCTTGCAAGCCACCTGTTACTTCTTTCACGTCTTGTATACTTTCTCCTTACATTTAAGCTTAGCCAGGAGCTCCTTTTTCATCCACACAGGTCTCTTCATTATTTGCAAAGATGAGGTCCAGCAAAGCATCTTCCCTCACTGGATCCTTGATTGCCTGTGTCAGGAAGCCATTATCAATGCACTCCAGAAACCTGCTGTATGGTTTGTGCCCTGCTGCGTTGCCCTCCTATAGATATTGAAGTGAGTCAAGTCCCCAGTGGGAAGAGCATGGCGTGTAAATGTGAGAATCTTTCCAGCTGTATGAAGGAGGCCTCATCTACCTCTTCCTGATCAGGTGGTCTGTAGCAGACACCCACCACAACATCATCCACATTGGCATGCCTGCTAATCCTGACCCATAAACTCAGCTGGCTCATCATCCATCCCTAAGTAGAGGTCCACTCATCTCTGACCTCATCCGCCACCAGGATACTGAAACTATTCTGGAGCTGCAGATCTAGAAGAGGGGCAGGAGCTGTTCTCCAGTGCCAGTGCTCACCAGCTTCCAGCCTTCCTCATCCTGAGAGTCTCAATTTCGAGGTCCCATAAGCACAGACACTGCCTGCATCTCCTTTGGTAAAGCTGGGGATGAGGTTATGGTAGCTGCAGGGTCTTGGAGATGTAGTCAATCTCCTCTTCATCTCTGATGCTGTACTTGTCTTTGCTTTAGGAGAGGTCCAATCCAGGGGTTTTTGGTTAAAAAACATTCCCTGTTAAGAAGAGATGTTAAGGCAATAGCAATCTTATCAAAACTTCAAAACTATTTATAGTTAATGAAAAATTGGAAAGATGACATCTGAGACACAAGGAATGTCAAGGAAGTCCAGTTTATAGGAGAGGCTACATACACATGGACCTGCAGTCACATCCTCAGGTCACTAAGGCTCTTATAACTTTCCATAGCTGCATGTATTTTATATAGAAAGCTAACAATAAAAACAGCACATATGTGAGTTGTCAAGAGCTAAGGACAATTCTTTAAATATAGGAAGTACAAGCATAATCTGTAAAATCCCCAATGCATCTGTTATAATGAAGAAAATATTTTTGTAGCAGATATCAACTGATTAATGATCAGTTAACCAAATGATGCTTTACTAAAATTACTTTCATGAAGTGGTTGGTAAAAATAATAGGATAAATATAATTAAAAATGATAGTGGGCTGCCCCAGTGTGATGGAGAGAACCAACAAAACTTGGAATATGGCCCAAGTATAGACCTACTTGGCCACTGATATGTAGTCTATAAAGCGTTTGGGGCTACATGGTTTACTAAATGGTTATGTTTACATGCTAATGATCTAATATACTTACAATTAAAATAACAGTGGCTTTAAGTTATACAAATTTTCTGTAGTTTATGAGTGTAGTTTACATGGATAAATGAAATGTTTGATCTCCCACCAGCAACTGAGAAAAAAATGTAAAGTAACATGTTGCATTTTGAATGGTTGTAGTCAGCTAAGCAAATAACTCACCAACTAGAATATTAAATGAAGAATGTCTTTTAGTCAATAAAATTTGTTTGAGTGGTTAAGTGAATACCAGGGAAATTCCAAGATCCAAAGGGAGAAAGTTACACTCACAAATGGAAAACTTGTAGGAGAAGACCACCCACTAACAATACAGCAGAAGTCAAACATCCATTTTAAGCAAAACCATGAGGAAACAAGTATGGAAGGTAATCAGTGTAAAACATGATTTTATGGGATAGTAGGTTTCATTATACATAAGTACACCAGTTGCTTCATGTAAGATGATTTTTGGTACTGAAAATTGAATTTTCCTATAAACCATCTAACTTATTTCAATATGACATTTTAATTATATTAAAAATAGCTTAGTCTGTAAAATGGACAAAAAGCTAGTAATATGACATTAAAAAATATTTGCTAATGGGAAATCATCATCTAGAGAGAATATTTGTTTTAATGTGCTACAGGAACTTATTATTAACAGAGCTAAAATTATAAGGAGAAATTATAAAATAGCCAATGATAAAATTTGCAATGGGAATATTACTTGGACAACTCACACATACAGAACTGGTTTGCTTGCTGTAATGAAAGTAAAGTAGACATTCAAAGAAGGAATTTCTGGTAGGATGCAGCTCCTTCATGTCAAGGTATAGTGGTTAGAAGGTAAACTAGCACAACTCAGATTACAAGTAGGGAGCAAATTTTGTTTGCTCCAGTGACAAATTTCATCATTTAAAGTCCACAAATCACAACTGTATTTCTTTCTCAGAAACATGATATAGTTCAAGCAGTTGTTACAAGCTTAATTACTTATTACTGGTTGAGGATCTGTGGTACACAAGGTGCCAGACTACACAATCACTAACAGATTTTTAGGACTACAGGAACATCTGATGTTAGTGATTAATACAGTTAAACATGCAGAATGAAAATATTTCCTTGTAACTGTGATTTCTATAACATTTGTTTGTTGTGTATTATATATTCATGTGTATCATAGAAATGCCTTATGATACTGCTGTGAGCTCCTGGAGGAAAGGATAGCTGGATTTTCTTGGGTTTTGAACAAATGGCAGGACATGTAACAGAGCTATTGACAGTCACTGGATCGTATAAATGGATCTTCCCAAAAGATTCCAACAATGTCTCTCTCTTATTCTAAATTGAAAGAAAACAATGTTACTACATGCCAGAATACATTTGTAGATCAGGTCAATACAGTACATGTCACCCCTGTATACTGAATAGCAGGAGAGACCACATGAGTGATGTTTTCTATACCTAAATATTTTCATGATCACAGGCAAGCAGCAACTCTTTACTGGCACCAGTGTATAATGATGTTTGCACAAAAGACCAGACTCAAAGTTGAGTGTTTCTCAGTGCTAGACAAGGTCTCGGATCAATATCTGATATCTGTGGAACATATGAAACATATGCTGCCTTATTAGAAATGCAAATAATTCTTATTCAGACATGGACATCATATGTCTGGGAATGAAAATAAAAAATATCTAATACTTCTATGTAGCAGATGAGAAGTAATCCATCATGAATGAATGAAATCAAGCTAGAAAAATTTCCCCTGGATGCCACAAACCTGGTTCAGTACTTGAGGACCGATAATTCACTGGGAAGCTCCAATGAGGACTGCAGAAGCAGAGTTCTCCTCTGCACAGGCCTTGAAGCAGGTCACTAAATTACAGTCTGTCTCCGAGGTGGCTCTCTAACTCATCCATGTGTTTCCATAAATCCATCAGGCCTGTATCTCAGATAAGTAAAAAAGACTAATTCCTGGTTGACCTGTCTTGGTCAATATTTTTTTCTGGAAATGACCCACATCCAAACAGGCTTTTATGAAACTACCTGTGATTGTCACTAGAATGGACTTATTTCTAGACACATGGAAAGCAATTCCATTTTTTCCACATATATATAAACTTTCTTTTTTTAATTTTTAAAATGTTTTCACAAATAATGTTTCGATGTAGAAATAAAATACCATTAAATTTTCTTGATGAGAGTTGATGTTAAGAAGCATTTTTTAAACATTTAAATGAGAATGTATGGGTTTTGTTGTTTTTCCTGAGACTTGATTCTGAGAAACAGCAATTTTAATCCCCCCCCCCCCCCCAAAAAAAAAAAAAAAACTACTGATATCAACCATGGGGACGATTCCTCTGTAACAACCTGTGGCTTGTCTGCAGACCATAATTAGTTAGAGAGATCATGATATAGAGCCTCTCCAAAGAGGATAAGAGTGGTAGTTCTCTATGGAGAAATAGAGCAACCTTTTGTACCTGGTAATTTAAGGAGCAGCAACAGGCTAATATGCAGACAACGCCGGGTGTAGCATGTGGTGTGGTTCTCAGCAGAACAGCAGGCCCCTAATGAGGTCTAGTAGTGGATAGCAGCTGGTAAACTCGGTGCTCAAGCAGGAGGCTCAGAGAGCCTTTATTTGCTAACAAAAGGCTGTAAATTGCTCAAAGGCCTGAGTAGGCAATGAGAACATGTTCATATGGTCAGCCAATATATAAATTTTCAAAACAAATATTACAATATATACATTTTCTTTGCAGCGGGAGGCAGTGAAATTTCTGAGTTCTGGAAGGTTCAGAAATAAATCAGATACAGGCTTAATGCTAGGTTTAGTCTCCCCAGAAAGTAGAGCAGCTCTTCTCTCTCCATTGCAGCAACTGGACTACATATACATATCTAACGTATTTGCATTTAATTTTCAGCATACAATAATTTCATTTGACCACTGCACAGGGTTAGTAGATGAACAAATAATTTACTGTATTCCCCTGCCACTTGAGTCTGAGAACTTCTGAAGTACAATGGATGGTGAAAGATGAACTATAAATCAATCAAAGGGCTTTGACAAAAGATATCATAACCCATAAGTTCAAAGATCAAGTGTTTGAACAAGATCAGAAGCTGGGATTTACTCAGATTTTGTTATGCATCTGGCCATAGCAATTGTTTTCTTTATAGAATTAGTTTAATTCCACTGGTACACAATTTTGTTTTATTACATGTTATAAGCGTGTTTCAAAAGTAGTACATTGCTAGTAACAGATTAGTCATTATTGCCAACACATGACTCACTGGATCTCAGCCCCCTCACTAGAACATGACTACTTTGTTATCACAGCAAATACTAATATATTTTTTTCATTGTTTCCTGAAAACTATGTAAATAGGAGACAGAAAAAAAAATGTGATTAAAAAGCAAATGAACTTCACTCCTGATCATTGTAACAAAAAATTAATTTTTTTTATGTTAGTAGCCTTAATATAATTTCCAGTGAAGCTCTGGTGATAGCAGAAAACCTGAAGACAAAATGTACTCGAGGAAATCCATTCTTTAATTCCCCATCTGCAATGAATAGGCTTGAGGTTTTGTGTTAGAACCCTAAATGTGCAAAACAAATGTCTTCAATACTATTTTAAATTATTAAGGATCAATATCATTAGGCAAAATACATGGATAGCTTTTCCTCAAAACTTGAGCTCATTCTTTTTCCTGTACTGTGAAATTGAGAACAACTTGAAACAGCCTCAAAGATTCTCTTGCATTATTCTCATTAGCTAAAATCTGAAAATCACCATACTTTGAGAATGAGATTAAATGATTGCCAAGTAATATATCAAATTACACCAAGCTGGTTCAATCCATTTCTCCATTAAATCACAGACTTGCAGGGTTCCCATAAGCTTCAGAAACAGCAAAGGCAATGTTGTCCATTCTGTATTGTGAAGTGGATCGTGTGTGATGTGCTGGGAAGAGGGGGATGGATCGAGTTCCCCAGGAGCTCCCCCAGAGATAAGGCAGGATGTGGTTTGGCTGTCTCTCAATCATTTTTGTCAGGTACATTTTAGGAATTAAAAGAATCAGTAGACACAAACCAGTAGTAGTTATTTCTATGTAACAAGTATGGTAGTTGGCTTGGTTTCTTTTAAATAGAATCTGCTAGGCAGGACTACAACATAATAGAGTATTTTACATTCTCAATGATAAGAAAAGGAACCCCAAGGCAAAACATAATTTAATTAACTCTTTTGCAGGAAATTATGATTATCAGAACTCATTGAAGTTAGACCAGTGTGTAATATCTACAGCTTTCAGAAAATAGGTGCTACTTTAACTTTGATGAACTTGACTCAATAGCACACCGTCTGAATAGGTTCTCATTTGTGAGTATTCATTACCTATTCAAAGAGCTTTTGGTGCAAAGTAAATTCTCAGGGCTGTAGATCCAGACCTCTGCTAGACTTCTAATAATGTTATCACAAAGGCAAGGTGTTTGTCATGGTTTCCTTCTTATATCTATATTTTAAAGTGGAGACTGGAAAGATTTTATGCTGTCTTTAGCAACAGTGGTGTCAAGCAATTGATAAATGTGAAAAACAAATATTCAAGAATTTCTAGATATGGAAAAAAAAAAAAAAAAGATAATTTGGGCTATGTATTTTTGGCTCAGTGGATTTCTAAACCTAAGAGTAGACTTCTAAAAATTGAAAGAGATGATTATATTGCCAGATTACATCAACCTCCATTCACAAATATGGGTAGCCCAATTTAAAATGAAAAGCTGACCCGTAAAGACTTTTCAGTAGAATCTTGAAAGGGTGCATGTAAATATGCATACGTGTTCCAGTACCGCAGAAATAAATATACTAGGATTTTGCTGCAGATTACTTTGAGGCCAAAATTAAGTCCTCAAAGTGTGCATTATGTAGATTAGTTTCTAGAAATAAAATATCTCGATGTATTGTTTTGGTAAAACACTTGTTAGCAACTATTGATTGAGTTATTTGGGATAAAAAACAAGGTGTGTAGTAATATAGATCTTTATTCTATGTAAAAATATGTTGTTAATGATAGTTTAGTTTCTGAGACAATGGAAGCAGAAATTCACCCAAAAATCTGTGTGGAAAAGATGAGAAGCAAAATCAGTTACTTTTTAAATTCGTGTATATTTGTGAATATTCTGTCATTAGGAATATAAATATCTACAAGTTACTTTGTAATTCCAATGTGTAAGAAAAATATGTATCACACCTGTTATTTATATTAAAATACAGTAATTAATCTTGTATGGTAGATTATTGTATAGGTGCAAAAAAGGCTCTGATTATGAATTATGATACCGTAGCTGTCCTATAAGTAAGAGTAACTCTCAAAATGAACCATGAGCTTAATTTTCATGATGTTGTAAGTGAAAAAAATTTCAGCCACCCCACCCTCAAAAGCTACCAAATGGCTACAGAAAACTTTCAAATTCTGTAGAAAAATAAACAAACAGAAAGTACAAGACAATTTTAGTCTTTTAATGATATATTTATCAACTTTGTTGTTTCTTGTGAGTAGTCTGTCTCGTCCTAATCAACATTTTGCAGCACTGCATGGTGACTGGGATATAATGCAAAGACAATGGCTCCCTGGAGAAAAGTCTGAGATGGGGCCAATTGCCAGAGAGAGAGCCCATGCCTGAATAATGGGGGTGAAATGCTAGTCCTATTGACATTAATGGCATACTCCCAATTATTTTATTATGACACGATTTCAGCCCTGGGGAGAGGGAACAATGACCGTCATTGCAGGGAAAGATACACTTTAGTGCTTGTTTTATTCCCTCTGATTTTTTTAAAAGAAAAAATTGTTATTTAATCCTTGTGAGGTCTCCTCAGCACCGCTGCTTTATGCTACATTCTTAGGCATTTGTAAATAGAAAAAGTATTGTGCACTTTCTGCAGTTAATTTCCCTTTCCAAAACCTTTCCCCAAAAGGCTGTTGAGTTCAGAAGGGCTGCAGCAGACAACTGATGATCTCGTATGATTTGTTTTTTGGTGGTTGTTTTTTTGTGGTTTTTTTTTTACATTGTTGTTGTTGTTGTTGCCTTTGTTTTTTTCCTTTTCAGTCGATAAACCAGTTTCAGATCATCTGATGTCAACTGTGAGCAGCTTTTTTTTTTGGTTGGTTGGCTTTGCTGGAGGCTAGTCCTAAGGACCTGGCTGTATAAAAGCATCTCACACTCAGAAGGAGCCTCTCAGCCCTGTTGTGGCACCGGCATCTGCTTTGTGTGCGGGGATGTGCAGAGAAGCTTAAGTAAGTGTGGGAAAACAGCAACTGCAGATCAGGATTTGCCATAAGGCAAGACCTAACACATAGCTCTTTCTGGTTCACCACAAACAGATGGAAAAACACATAATAGGCTTCAGCTAAAAGTCTTCTGTTCTATTCTCTTTCCTATGAATATACTGCTGAGAAATTAGCAAAGTTGTTCAAGAACTCAAGAACACTCACAGAGAAAGTAGCTGCATAGTTGCAAAGCCTCTTTCTACTATGATTTTCATATAAATATGGGCTATTAACTGCATATGTGTCCAGTGCAGCTCACAATGAACACACTCATTTTTACACACCCTGATTTTTGAGCAACACAATAATTTTTAACGGCACAAAGCAAAATTAGGCTGCTCAAATACACATCCTGAGTCCTCAAATGCAGGAAGAAGAGGGGGGTGTCATTCTGCAGAAAAGAGACACACACCCATTTATTTTTCCCCTGTGTGACCTTACAGAGTTGGGAAGCAAAACAAGTAGCAGGAAAAGACTATGTCTATACCTGTGGCTGCTCAGTGAGGCTCAGGTAAACCCCCTACAAATACAGGTAATGGTAATAAGACTCTTCTTACCAGCTGTGCTGGTAGGGGTGTTTTCCTTATGCCAGAATCAGCTGTTTAATTTGCTGAGACTGATCTCAGAAGCTCTTGGATTTATATTCTCCTGTAGGCATTGTACACTTTTTGGGGTGCAATGGTGGGGTGGGGTGGGGGGGTGGGGGGTATGGGTGAGAATGAGCAGAGATTTCCCTCCTGCAAATTGGGCAGAGTACATAGGTTTGCTGTGTGTTCCTCCTGTGTCCCCCTAGCACTTCAGGAACCTTTGGGGAGTGGGGGGGGAAGGCAGCTGAGAAATAAGTTCAGGTAGGATGCAATGTAACAGCTGTCCCCCTCAAAACCACTGATTACATATAGGAAACAAGTCTCTTTTAGCTCCCATAGCATAAAGACAAAAGGGGGGACTCAAAATGGCCAGAAGGATGTGATTAGGCACCTTAGCGTGGTTTTGTGTCACCTAACCTGAGACCACTACACTTTTAACCATCTACATCCCAGTTAGTCACCCAAACTGTATAACCCACAGTAATAAACGGGCACTTCTAAATTGCATCTCACCTTAACACAAACTATAGGTCAAAGGGCTATCTCCTAGGAATGCCTATTTCTCTCTCCATTGATTACACAGAGGGCCTGTTGCAGCTAATTCAGACATCAGTATCTCTTTAGGTATTGTCCCCACTCTCCCCACCGATACTTTTATATCCCTGCACACACCTGGATGATTTTGGAAATGTTTTGTGCTCTTTCTGCCAGAGGCACCTTGCATTCAGTGTGTAATAGGGAACTTGGGGTAACATCCCATGCACAGGTTCATCCCTGATTCCCCCAGGTATGCTCCAGCTGACCCCATGTGTGTATACAAGACACTTTTACAACCAATATAAAACCTGTGTTGCATGCTGTATCACTAACTTACACCCAAAACAGCAATCAAGTTAAAGCATTTTCCCTCATTTTTGCTTTCCCTGTGTGGAGAAATCAACCACGCATCACTGCTTTCATACAGACAGAATAAGAGCCTGAACATCCTTCCTCTTACATCTACCTGCAGCCAGAGGAGTTGCTATTACTTCACACTATTGGGAAAGAGAAGACAATGTGGCCCATTATCAGCATGTCAAAGCTGTAGTGAAAATAACTGTTTTTCACAGGCAAGCTAGCCTTAAGAGGAGTCACAGAGGAGCAGAGAGGTCTGCCTGCCTGTCCTGGTGTCTAGCAAGAGAACACAGACAAAAAGTTAAAGCAAAGGTTGATGCCAAATGGCAACTGTTCACTTATTCACGTGTGTGCTTATTATCCTGCACAGGAATAGATTAAAGCAGACTTGCCATGGGAGTGCTGCAGTTGTGGTACAACTCAGTGCCAAGCGGTGGAAGTAACAGCGATGGCTGAGCCACCTACTGCTGAGCTACAGAAAGAGCTGTGTTTGGCATGCTTTTGCCTGAGGAAAGGTCTGACAAGCAGATGGAGAGATGGGCAAATGCTCTGCTGCACCATTAGCCAGCATTATGGCAGGATCTTCATTCAGCATGGGGTCTAGCTGCTGTCAGAAGCTTTAGGGGCACCCTACAACTCAGGGAGGGAACCCAGCCACCACTGAACGAGTACCACCACAGGAGACATGTTACTGTGGTTTGAGAGTGCCCAAAAGGGAGAACATAAGATAACCCTGGGTGTTTAACAGCAGGCAATGCCCCAGCAAAAAGGCTGTGAAGAAGTGCAAACAGCACCTTCAAGGTAGGGATGCTAGAGGGGAATGCGAGGAACTCCATAAAAGTTAAGAGGTAAAAATAGCCTTCATCCCAGCCACCCAGGGTCAGGCAGCCTGTGAGGTAAAGCCTTGTGGTTTCAGCCACCCACTGCCCTAGAGCACAGGCACAGCTGGCAGCACAAGCACAGCTGGAGGTGCAAGCACAGCTGGAGGTGCAAGCACAGCTGGCAGTGTGAGCACAGCTGGCGGCATGAGCACATCTGGCCTCCCTGCCCAGTCCCACGCTGCACAGCCAGCTGGCGGAGCCTCACACTCTGAGCTCCATGAGCTGCACCCCCTGCCCTCCCACCTCGGAGATGTTAAAAGGGTCATTTCTGTAAGCATCAGGGCGGATGAGTCACCCAGATGTTGGCGTCCTGTGGCTGGCAGCTCCAGCTGAAGCTCTGCCAGCAGCAGGCACTGGGAGCAGCCCTTACCCAGGCAGGATCTCTGGTGCCCAGAGACATGTGAGATCACTCTGCAACCTCTTCCAGGTCAGAAATGCTCTCTCCTGTCCAACTGCCTGTTTTCATGGATTGCTTAGGAATTTAAATACCTTTCAAACCTATCCATCCTGCTGAATTTGGCCACAATCAGCTAATAGGTTCAAAAGTCATGAGGGAGAAGGTACATACAGATATATTCACATGATCATATGAACACTTTTCCCATGTGAAATCAGGGTGAAATTGCACTTACAAGGCACAGAAATGTCTGAAACAGCCATCTTCCATGGAGTCAGGTGGTACACTCTTTGCTATACTGAATTCTTCTTCTGAGGAAACAAAAACCTTTGTTATAAAGCTGTGTAAACCTTCACCACTTTGCCACTTTGATGAAGCATATGATGATAATCCCAGATTCTGGCTCCTACTGGCACTATAGCCGAATCCAGAGCCTTAGTACTTTTTCTTGATAGATGAAAAGCTTCTACTAACTTGTTCTTAACTATTTTTTGTAGTTGTTTTTTAATTGTACATCTCTAAGCAGTTTATCTGTTTATCTGGTCTTGATCTTCCTATTAATTATATATTAATGTAAAGCAAATTAGATTTTGATTGCTAATACTTTAAATTAGTGTCATGAGTTTTCAAATAGTTACATGAAAAATAGACATGGCTATGTACAAGAAAAAACTGTGCTAATATAGTGACCCAGTTCTCCATGGAGCAAGCAAGAGATTTCATATATTCCCTCTTAATGTTCCTTAAGACAATTATATGCAGTTACAAAGAGGTCACATAAAGAAAATCTCCTTGAGATAATATGAATTACAAGTCTAAAAATACAGTTCAGAAAATGATGGCTGATCCTACAAATGCTGAATTTCCTTTAGCCCTTGTTTCCCAGGAGACTGATAGAGCCTAATGAAAATAAATTATATACCACACTGATTAAGCTGGTTATTAACTGAAATTCCATTTAATAGAAAATAATCTAGCTTCTACTAGGCAGTTATACTTGTTTCAGCAGGTG
The DNA here is from genome assembly GCF_964211835.1 of Anser anser. Classification (NCBI taxonomy): domain Eukaryota; kingdom Metazoa; phylum Chordata; class Aves; order Anseriformes; family Anatidae; genus Anser; species Anser anser. The sequence goes on along the minus strand of NC_139722.1, from coordinate 44,962,974 downwards.
ATAAATAGATGGGATTCTAAGATAGAATCTTCTTTCTAAGGTATTGCACATCCACTATGTTAATTTCTAATTACAGACTAAAGTTCATAATTGCCTGCATGCTCATTTTGTCTAAACAGAAGATCAGCAAAAGATTTAAAGATTCACCCTTCCTATTTGTCTTTTTACTTTGGCCTGTGTGCCAAACCAATGAATTTGGCCCTGAATTTGGCCGGCATGTTTCCTAATGTGAAAGATAGGACAGAGACCTGTCAGTGCAGAGGTATGCATGGGAAAATTTTCCTCTGCAGAGGCTCATCCTTGGGCAACCTACACCTACTACTGTAGGTCTTTCATTTTCATTTACCTTACTATTAAAATTCAGCTATAAGCATGAGACAAGTCTTTCAGTATGTATAAAAAGGAAAGTATATCTGAAACAATAAGCAACATTGTGCTCATTTCCCCATTCCTCCCAACTGCAGGTACATAGAGTCGAGCACCAGCTTCGCTGAGCAATTTGCAAATGAGCAGAAAACTGCCAATGATGGCAAACCTTCCTGTACAAACACAGAGTTTCATATGCAGGTCCATGTAGATCTACTTTTCACATGACTGGGTGACCTCCAGAGATCGCTTCCAACCTCAGCATTTCTATGATTCTGTGAGATTTTTAACTATACCAAGTTAAGTAGAAAATCATAAATCATATGCAATGTGGCAAAAGAATTCATAGGGTCATATGAACTTGAGCAATATCTAACTTTTGCCTTTACCAAAAGTTTTTAAGTGCAGCTATAGCTTCACAGGAAACACAAATATGTTTTAATTTGAAAAAAAAAAAAAGGCCGTGCTGCATTTATTTTAAAAAATCTCAAAAATTCCAGTGTCATAAGTAGGTTTTAGAATTTTTCCCACAATGCTATGTTGACCTTCTTATCAATACAGAATAGCTGAACATGATGGCCCTGCAAAGCTGGCCAGCATTATAGAAATTATTGATGTAGGATTTTTTAAGAAACAATGAAAGGCAAAGTGCTTATTTTCTCTTTCAATAACTTGTTTTGTCTCTTCAGCATTCTTTTTAGTGGTTTTAATACAATCTTGCTATTTTTCAGCGTTTGTTCCTCTTCAGCAAAACTAATTTGTTGAGTGCTTTGAGATATGACAGCTTAACATCATTTGGAGTTTGGGTTGTTTGAGACCTCACAAACCACCTTGCTGAGCATACATTTTTCTGGGAAGTATCTTCATAGGCTACAAGGAACAGTGTAATAAAATGTCCTGAACACAATCAAGAATTTTTAATATATCTTATCAGCACAAGAGCCTTTACTAAAACCTTTGTCTTAAAAAATCCTCAGTTTCTCGAAAGCTTATTTTGTTTTTATTTTAACCTTGCTACATATCAAAGTACAAGGATGAAGCTTTGTTCCTGCTGTCAAGACAACCACTGCCTCTCCAGCAGAAAGGAAAAAAAATCAAAAGACTTGTAGAATGCCAGTTGAGTTTGAACCTGAAGGCCACAGTCTCTGAGCACACCTGGTACTCCCCACAAGAGCAGGATACTCAAGAAAATTGAGGCTTCAAATGAGCTTCCAGCTAACAACCTATAATTTCTCTTCAGGGAGTGGGGAAAATGTTAAAGGAAAATTCAACATGACAGTCCCTTTGGTAAAGCGTGAGGAGCAGTTCAAGATGATCTTCAGAATGCTGCAAGACAAAAGCCTCATTACACATAATTACTGCTTACCAGTACCCCAGACTGATAACAAGCTTCCTCTGCCAATTTTCCTCTATCATTATACGAAGAGGTGATTAAATTATTTGACGAATCAACTTTCCTGTGCAATATGGAGTTATTGACCTCAGGTAAAACAGAGCAAGGTCAGGCAATGAAGGGGAGCTAAGTGGCACAGCAACTTGAAAATTTCAACATTCATCCAAAACTTAGCTACAGGATGCAGGAAATATTCAAGGTAATTAGTGAGCTGGTATGTGTTTGATAACAAACAAATATATGTTGTGGCAGTATAGGGTGTGCCAGCCTGCAGGCACCACCTTGTGTGTGTTGCCTCCTTCTGCTTCCCAAGAAGAGGAAGACTCCCAGATGCGATGGCTCCTGGTCTTCCCTGTGTCACCACGGTAGCCCGGTAAGGTGGTGACTTGCAGGGGTCTTCACAAGTTGAGTGAGGCTGCCTGGGGGATTGACAGCAGGCTGCCCAGTGGGAAACTTCTTTGCTCTTCTTGTGGTGTCTGGAACAAGGCAGCACCCACACCATGGGCCACACAGATCACAACGCAGCAGCACCAGGCTATGTACCGTGCTCCCGTACGGTTTGCTGGTGCAGACATGGCCAATTTCTTACACTTCATCATAGCAAAAGATGTTTCTTTTCCAACCAGGATGTTCTTATTCCCTGGTTACCCATTTGCAGACTTCCTTTTGAGGGGCAGGTGGACTACACCAATCCCCTAATTTTTCTTGCTGTACACCTTTGCAATATCAAATTCTGCAACAGAAAAAAAAATGTGACAGAACAAAAGAAGTGTCTTGATTGAGATTACCTGAATTTTCTGTGTTGAAACACTCACTCAAGTAAGTATGACTACAAACTATAATAAACAGTATGTAAAGATGAAGAATTGTACCTAGCTCCATGCATACAGCTAACAATGTTTTTCAAAATCTGCTTGATCAGAACCCAAACTAGCCACCCTTAAGGTAAAAAGTGAATAACTGAGCACCCCATGTGGGTGACCATTAGATATCCAGCTAGCTCCCAGATGTTGAAGGACACATGCGGTGTGGCCAAAAAATTACCGCCAATTTCTGTTGTGGTAATTGTTCCCTGTGCTGTTAGCCTGTGCTTCAGAAACTGAAGACATGTTTGTTTGTCTGTTTGCATTTTCCTGCTGTTCCATCAGTCCATCAGTCTTCTTCCACTTACGTAGGTGCTAGGAGAGAGAGACAGATTTGTATATGCAAGCCTTGGTCAGCAACAATCATCTTTATTTGGAGCTGCCTTTGCTGTAGGTGCTGTTGTATGAGGCCAAAGGAAGAGGGGAACTTGCGTTCCCACCAGGTATGTGCTGGCAGGACAACTGCCCAAGTGCAACGTTTGTCCCACTGCACGGACCGCACAGCTCCTGCTCAGGCTGCATTCTACAGACTTTACAGTCCACCAGTGGTTTATTCAGAGTGCAATCACTGTGCAATACCCTCCCAAGCACCCCCATGGCCTCCCCAAACCTCTTCCGCTTCGTCCCTCACCTTAGCCAGGGGGCAAAACCACCATGTCATTGGGGTAGGCCTCATAAAGAGAATCATAAGTTTCCTGACTCTTTTGCATGACCTCTTGGCCAGCTGAGACAAAACTGCTATCCAAAGCAGGTGCTGACAATAATTGGCTCTTTCTAAAACCCATGGGTTGAGTGTGAAAATGGTACTACATATGCTAATTTCTCTAATATGTGCATGAACTCTTCTCTTTTAAATCCTTTATTTTGCCACATGAGTGCTTTGTTTTGAAAATCCCATGCTGTGTGGTTTCACACAGGCTCTGCTGTGCTCTCCTCTGTACTGTGATTCAGTGCTGGTGCCTCCCACCGCTCCTCCTTTGCATGGCCACAACCAGTCTACAGTTGTATGTGTGCATGTTTTAAAAGCAGCAACTGGAAAGAACAGTTCACTAGCAACTTTTGAAAACATGTGTAGTTGAAACTGTATGTACTGCTTTGCTTATTTTTTTTATCTTAACTTTTAATCTCAACTACATAAAATATTAATTATATTAATCACTTGCTCTAAAGTGTGGTTCAGCTATTAGATGGGCTATGTGAGATTCTTTTTGATCTGATTCCTCTTTCTATCTTATGGTTATTTAAAAAGCTACCAGAAAAGAGTTAGGTTTTATAAAACATTTGCAATCCTATCCATAAGTTGCCTAACACTAATCTTTTACAAGTGGCAAATAACTATCTAGTTCTATGTCCATGACTCTGTCACAAAGGCTATCAAGTTCACTTTCTCTCCTGTTAATAACATCACCACCCTATTCCAAAGGTAGCACCTCCCATTATTTGTCTCCTTGTCTAACTAGTTAAAATGATTGAGTTACATTCAGAAAATATGTTCTCGAGCAGTCTTAGCTTTTTATTTCTAGAATGACATGCAAACCAACAGTCTTCATCATTTCCATCTCTTTCATTCTGTCCAACTCTGTAAGTCACAGTATTACCTTGTTCTGTAGCTCTGTTTTTTATCATGTTCGTGATGTCCATAATGCAACAGAATCCTATTTTCACTTGAAAATCAGGTCTAAAATGTCAAAGATGTAACTATTGTTCCATGAAAATAATCTCTCCTTGGTAACTATGTGTTTCTCAGCTCTCTGTATTAATTAACTCATTCCTATTTGTTGTGATTTCTTGATTTCATTCAAATAGTTTGGTTTAAAGTATTTGACATATTGGATAGGAATCTTATATGAGCAATAGACAGGTATAGGACTCCTGGTTTTGGCAAGTGCCTTGTGAGACATTTATTATAGTAGTTATGGAAATCTTGTACACATATTTATTGTTTTGGATCACATGGTTATGCCATGGACAGATTCATTTGGTACTTGGTGGGTTGCAGGAAGTTTGCTCTTGATTATGATTTTGGTGAGGTTAGATGTGCCAAAGTTGTTGGAGGAGGTGTCAAGAAAATTTTTTCAAACCATAATCTCCTTGTTGTATTGGCTGTGATTATGTAAAAGATTTTCGATAGGAATCCTGTATGTGATGGTATATGATTATTAGGAATATACAGCTTAAGAGAAGGGTGCTTTTTATGGCGCTCTTTTTATGTTATATGCAGGTGGCACAGTAAGAGACCCAGCTTCTTCATCTAGAGTTCTCCTTTTGGGGTGTTCTTCAGTTTGATAAGATGAAAAGCATTTTCAGAGCAAATGCAAGGCCTTCACAGTGTTGCCTGAGATCTCAGCTGCAAATTAGATTTTTTCAGCTTGATTTAAAATAACTTTGACTCTGTGACTCTGTGGGAGTAGGTTTGTGATATCTTGTATATAGTCATCTGTTCATCGTCATTTTTATGGCAATCACGATGTCTAGAAAGAGTAGTTGGATATAAGTGTACTCTAGACAAAGACTAATGAAATGATGGCTAAATGATGGTAGAAAACTGTGAAGTTTATATTTTTAGGGATTATGTATGCTCTGATTTCATCCAGAATGTTACCTGTCAGGGTTCTACTAACAAGTTTCTTCAAAGGATGATATGAGTTTTATCCCAAAGCATCAAGACTTTCGGACATACTCATGTCTTAATCTGGTGATTTCAATGTAATCAATAGACCAGTTCAGAAAAAGCAGCAGTTGTTTTTGCAGTCCTCTTGGAACTGTCCCTAAGCACCCAGCTATGTGCAGAAATGACTGTAAGGCTGAGTTTCCTTATTATTTTTACCAACTTTTCACTTTAAATACTATTTAGACTCTTTCAATGTATTCAAAATGTTAAGAAGAAGATCCAGAATCACACTCTCTGACGATGATGTGAACAAACTTTTCCAGGTAAGAGCACAGCAATTCATAATGGTATTTAGAATATGGGTCAGAATTCCTTTTCTGATCAGTGAAAGAAGCATTAATAAGCTCTTGGCATTTAAAGAAACAATCTTTTCTCTTTCTTTCTTTTTTTTTTATTTTTTGTGTTCATTTGAACTTTTTTTTTTCAGCTTTCAATTTGTGTAAGAGAAAACCTTGGAAGAAAATTAAAACTTCTTTTTTAAACACAACACAATTTGTTGATATTTTCAAGCTTTTCAGTATAACTGCATTCACAATTTGAATGTGTGTGCTGTTTAATATCAAACAATTGTTTTAATGTCATTTCAAGTGTCTGGCTGTGTTCATGTCTGCTAATTAAATGTTTTATTTAAAAAAATACAGCCTAAATTGTGCAAAACTTCATCTACATCTGCTTCTCTTATGAAAAGACGTCCTTGGAACAACTCCAGTATATTAAATAGAAAGCTGTTTATTACAAATAAGACAGTCATTTACCTGTAGGCTTTAACATGAGTTACTGTGTGTTATATTCACTATTCACTTGCTATTTATGGTCAATAATGCAAGTGTCTCTGTGTGATAAAAAGAAAGTATTATTTGAACCCTATTTACATGTGTTGTCTTCTGGTGGTTTGGGTGTTTGGTGATAGCCAAATATTTCTGTCCCATCTCCAAAGGTTTCAAGGTGAACTAAAAAAGGTTGCCATGTTTCCCTCTCACATTCAGCACAGAGGGTCTTCACATGTGGCAACACCTGCAGGTTCCTTCAGGACAGGGCTCTCTCTTTCATATCAGCAGCATGCATGCGGAGCCTCTGAGGGAGATGTTGAGACAACAGTCTGTAAACACCAAGAGTAGGCTGACAACACATATAGTTACAGATTATCACTTTTACCTTGTGCATTAACCACATAATTCTGCATCTTTCTCAGTACCTTGCATGGAGAGCACCTAATATTTTATCATTCCAGTGTTAGCAAGGCCAGGTACCAACATCCAGGAATGAAGGATTCCTGAAACATCTCACTAACTGCCACAACTTTAAGAAAGAATCAGTGAATGGCATGGCAAAATGGAGAGATGGATCTTGGTGGCACCTGTAGGAGTGGGACACCCAGTATTATTGTGGCTCAGAAGTGGGGAGGTGGAGACGATCACAGACTGCTGGCCTTCAGCTGAATGGAATGTTCTCTTAGGATAAACTCAGCCACACCTCTCAAATCTTAAATGTTAATAATTTTACCACCACAGGGTATAAAATCCCCCAAAGGATATAAATGCATATATGCATTTGCATATAAATGCAAATAAAAGCAAGATGGAGCTGGCAGTGACAAGGACAGAAAAAGCACTATGGAGAGCCTGTCATGTGTGAAGCACCCATCACAACAGTGTGATGCGTCCACTGGGAACCTGGTGGGGTTTTGGCCTTCTCAATGCTACAAAAAACCAAACTGTGATCCACTCACTCATTGCATCCCAGACAGTATGCATATCACTTCTTCCCTCACAGCCATTTTTCTGTATATTTTCGAAAACATTGAAACTTTTATGAATATGAAGTTTGTAGTGCAAGAGAAAGAATTCCTAGTACTGAAAAGACAAGAATGATACAGATCTTTTTTTCCTTTTTTTTTTTTTTTTATCTTTCCCTCATTAAAGATCTTTGCAAAAAATATACACCTGTATGCTTGTTAACAAAATGGCCAAAAGTCCTTCAAGGTTATCTTTTTCTGCAAAGAGACTGGAAAGGGACTAAAGGAAAGCAACGAAGACAAATTTCTATTTTAAAGAAGCAGAGCTGAAGAAGTCACCGTATAGATAAAGTATTTGATAGAGATGACACAGAGGTGCCATAGAATAGAATAATCTGATTTTTTCAGATTGATTTTCCTGCCCCCATTTTTGCTTATGTCATTTCTCCAAATTTCTTTGTGCACTCATAGCAAAGCATGATCACAGGAGGCATTGAGAAGCTTGTTCAACATATTGCAATATGCTACATGTCTTCCTAGTGGTAAAAAACTTGCAGTAATCGATGCATGTTTCTGTGGGACAAGCACTGTTCTTCCAGAGCTGGAATCAGCCTTGCCCAAAGCGGGTGAAACAGACTGAGAGGCGATTTCATCAGTAGCAACCCAGCACCATCAGCTGGTGCGTTTCCTTACTTTTCCTTATCTTACAAGTCTGATCCCACATAAAACACCTTTGACCAGTACATGTCAGACCACTGCATTAACTTGTTACGTTTCCTTACTGAGCTCACTTCCAAGTAGGTATCTGGACGTGGTTGGGGACTTGTGGCTCTCACTACCACCAGATGTTCAGGCAAGACAGGGGAGACCAGGGTGCAACTGGGTTCCCCTGGCACAGACACTTGTGCATGGGCAGCGTGCCTCTGCTGGAGAAGAGGAATCAGTGAGAAGGGACATAATGAGGGCGAAAAAGAAGGCATCAGTAAGCTGAGAATCTTAGGGAATAAGAGTGAGTTTACAAATGTTGCAGGGGAATTGAGAGCACAGGGATAATCAGAGAAAGAAAGAGCATAAAAATCCATGGGCAAACAGAATCTTACCTGTTGTGCTGCTCACAAAAGAGTTTATTCCACCTTTCAGACCATAGTGTTTCAGATCCAGGACTGGCTTTAGCATTTTTGAAAGACCCCTTGAACATACAGAACTTCAAAACCTCTAAGTCCATACCTGAATGAGGATAGTTCAGGACCAGAATCAAATGCTCAAGTGTTATAACATTCAGAATTTATTGCTTCTTGGGCAACTGAAACTCAACTTTCTTTTGTCTATTCCTTTCTCTTCTCTGGCCTAACACCAATCTCTGCTGATGAAACGCTGTGCAGACTGCTTACTGATTGAAAAAACACACTGCACATAATGAAGATTATGCATTTCAAAGGGCAATTTTCAGAGCACAAATTTAGGGAAATTTTCATGAGAACAGCAGAACAGCCAAGTCAAGCTTCAAAATTATTTGCTCACTTGTGTTCTTAATTGAAAGCTTCAGTTATTTACAACTTGGAAGACATAACACCGTAGAAAGATCTATTTTTCCTGTTGGCCACCTTCTTAGGAATATTTGTGCCAAAAGTAAATCAGACCTGTGGAGACATTGAAATGTGGAAAATGTCTGTTCAGTTCCTTACTTTTGAAGAAGAATATGAGACATTCTTGGCAGTGATGCTTCTTCCAATTCTATGTGCACTAAATTCTGTGGACACTTCACCTCAGTTGCTGTTAGGTTCATGACAGGCTGACAGACACAGGTGTCTTTTTTATAGTAGTCATTCAGTGTACCTATAATATCATGCCATCTCAAAAGTGATAAGAAAGAGAATGCTGTTGCTTGGCATTCTCACATGACATGGATGAAGCATATAAAATTAATGTAGGCTATGAAGACTGAGGCTCTGCTGCCTGTCACTCAAGTTCAGTCAACTGAGAATCCTCCAAGCTGGGACTGTGTACCAGGCTGCTGTCGAGCACCAGCTCTCATATCTCCACAAGATTTACATCAAATATTTTCCTTCTGCCCCAGTAATTACAGTCTTGGTACAATCCATGGCTTTATCATTTACAGCAACCACATCTTTTCTAGATTTTCCACCTCTAGCAATACTCCCCTAGTCTGAACAAAATACAAAGTCCAAAAGTACCATTCTCCCCTGAAAACTGACACACTTCTATCAGAAAGGTGACTATGGTTTTACATTCTCATAACCTTTTTCCTTCTGAAGGAAAGGAAAGGAAAGGAAAGGAAAGGAAAGGAAAGGAAAGGAAAGGAAAGGAAAGGAAAGGAAAGGAAAGGAAAGGAAAGGAAAGGAAAGGAAAGGAAAGGAAAGGAAAGGAAAGGAAAGGAAAGGAAAGGAAAGGAAAGGAAAGGAAAGGAAAGGAAAGGAAAGGAAAGGAAAGGAAAGGAAAGGAAAGGAAAGGAAAGGAAAGGAAAGGAAAGGAAAGGAAAGGAAAGGAAAGGAAAGGAAAGGAAAGGAAAGGAAAGGAAAAATTATATTTCATGTATATAAAAACATGCATATAACATATATACAAAATATATTTCATTTTGATTATAAATCTTCCTGTTACAGAAAGCTTATAGTCAATAATTGTAACAACTGGGACTGCAAGATTAGACCTGCATATTTTCTTTTAGAATATTTTATATGCTTATCCAAAAAGACCATTGAGCTTCAAATCTCCAACAGAGTCCAAAGTAAATGGAAAAACGTGTGCTGCTTTATGTCTTCTGCATGCTCTCTCTTGTATTACTCTTAAATCATAGCAGTTACAGGTAATTAATAATTGCTAGTTTCTATTAACATTAAAAAACAACATCAAGAACTGCTCTTTTTTAACAATAACACTTTTCAACTAGCTTGCCCAGAATTCTTATTTCTATGGCCTGGGCTTGACAGACTGAGAATACACCCAGCTGGTTTTCAAACCAACACTTTCAATAGTCTGGGGAAGAGCTGTATGACTTGTCATAAAAACAGCTGCCTCTGTCTCCCCAACCAGCCAGGAATAAGCTGAAGAGAACAAAACCTTGAATGAAAACACCTCGACTTTTCATGCAAGGACAAAAGGTGGTCATTATGCATACCAGGAAGGTTCTTTTATAGATGGTAATTACATATAAATTGGAGAGTTATAATAAAAAAAAAAAAAAAGGCATTTCTCTCTTCATTTACCTAAAATGTGATTTCTACAGCCATTATATAATTACTGGTATTTTTCAGTAATGTTATTAAGAACAAATGAGCAAGTGTTTCTCAAATAATCATAAAGACACAAATACTGAAAGTTCTTTATTAGAGCTGGTTGTTCAGAATGAAGCAAGTGGCAAGAAAAGAATCTTTTCTTGAAAACTGCAAACTGAACTTTTTTCAGTGTTGAAAAGGGATCAATTTCTATCTTTCTACCATCAAGAAATAAATTATCCCTATTATCTCTGACACATTATTTCAAGCTCTCCATTTTTCTCAGTTACTCATTGGTGCAGAAAACGTCTCCTGACTACTGACCTCCAGCAGTAAACCTAAAATAAGAGGTAGAAGGACCACAAAAATTCCTAAAAGAACAGGAAGAGCTTCCTGCTGTCACTACTGTTCTTTTCCAGAAAAAGTCAATCAATTCATGACATTTAGTGAAGCATTCATTCACATGTGCAACTCTGAAAATTTTGAGTGTAAGCAATAGTAAGCAACATCTTAATGAAAAAAAAAATATATATAAAAATAAAAAGTAAATATTTCTTAGGCAATATTTGCATCTACAAGAACTGCAGCCTAGATAGCTTTTAGACAGTTGTTAGATGACATGTCCCACTATACATAGCAACTTCATACATCTTGGTAGCATACCATAGGATACAGGATATAAAGGAACACAAGGAGTGATAAGGAGGACAAAGAGGAAAGACTTGTCTGTATTTAGAGGGAGAAGTGGGGATGGAATTGGATGCATGACTATCCTCGCATCATCACCCAGGCCAACAGAAACTTTATCTATCTTAAAGCAGATTATTTTTTACTGCTGGTGTTTTTCTAAATGAATAAACAGAAAGTAGAAGAACTACAGCAGCAGAAGGTTCAACAAAAAATAACTCAAAATGTGGGAAAGCAGACAGAAATTCATTGCATGGGCCCAACAGCTGTCCATCAGACTTGTGTCTCCTTTCCCCCAGCCTACACTCTGGCTCACCATGTGCTCCTGTTTCCAGGGGTAGAAGCCATTTCTCTTCCAGCAGGAAGCTACAGATCGGATCTTGAGCTGATGGGACGAAATGAAGGCTTCACAACTGGAAGGAGGAGGTGAGCAAGACACTTAATTTTCAAGATAAGGTCTTTTTTTACTTTTTTAAAAGAATGGATTATTTTTTATTATAGTAAAGTAGCTTTTTCAACACATCATAGTTCATCTGACTCCTTGAAAATTTCATATCTCCCACTTACTCCAGTGGTGACAGGAAGAGGTTCTGTCTTTAGCTGACTCAAACTACTGAAGTTGCTTCTTCCTGGAAAATTGTTAAACATCCTATTTTAGCATAATTCATTACCTTGCTCTTTCTTTTGTGATTATATGCCATGTTTGAATACCCTCTGTGAAACTGTTACTCATTTGTAATGTCTGCAAAAAGCCTGGACAGAGATTATGTACGTATTAGTGATTTATCAGAATAGTTTCAATCTCATTGTTAAAAACTAATGCAGCTTAAATTTTCCTGTGACTACATACCCTATATTTGCTATAGTGCACAGTTTTATGGATTTTCAGTCTGTTAGTGGGAAAAAAAATCACAAATTATCCATAAAATTAGGTGATACATATACTAAATTTTACAAACACGGGTACCTGAAAAAGTGTTCACAGGACTGTACAAAGCTCATGGGTTCTTCAATAAGACCCTTTCACTGAGCTTTGATTTTTGAGGTTTGATATTATGTCGTCATCACCAAGTCGAGAGAAGAAAGCAAGCACTATATGATCTCACCTGACAGTATTTGTCTATCAAAGTCCCTAACAGAGGCTCTAGTTAAAGTCCTAAAGTACATGAACTCTGGAGTTCACATGCTCCAAGCCCCTGATCACAGCAGGGTCAGCTATAGCAAATTGCCCAGGACTGTGTCTAAATGGTTTTTGAATATCTCCAAGGATGGAGACTCCATAATCCCTCTCTGGGCAACCTGTAACAGTGTTTGGCCATCCTGACAAGGAAAAAAAAATGAATAAATAAAATAAAAGTACTTTTATTTTGCTTAGATGAAATTTCATATGGTTTAATTTTATAGAATCATAGAATTGGGTTGGAAAGGACCCTAAAGGCCATCTAATTCCAACCCCCTGCCAGGATCAGACACCTCCCACCAGACCAGGTTGCCCAAAGCCCCATCCAGCCTGGCCTCGAACACCTCCAGGGTTGGGGCATCCACAGCTTCTCTGGGCAAACTGTGACAGGGCCTCACTGCCCTCAGAGTAAAGAATTTTTTTTCTTATCTCTAATCTAAGTCTCCCTTCTTTAATTTTAAAGCTGTTACCCCTTGTCCCATCATTACACTTCCTGACAAAGAGTCCTTCCCCAGCTTTCCTGCAGGCCCCCTTTAGGTACTGAAAGGCCACTATAAAGTCTCACTGGAGCTTCTCCAGGCTCAACATCCCCAGCCCTCTCAGACTCTCCTCATAAGTCAGATGGTCCAGCCCCTTAATAATCTTTGTAGACCTTTGCTGGACTCACTGCAGCACAGCCCTCTCTCATGTACTGGGAAGCCCAGACCTGGACCCAGCACTCCAGATGTGTCTCTCCAGGGCTGGGTATAGGGGAAGGGTTACCTCTCTGCTGACGATGCTCTGCTTAATTCAGCCCAAGAGGCTGTTGGCCATTTTGCTGTGAGGGCACGTTGCTGGATGACATTCAACATGTTGCCCACCAGGACTCCCAAGTCATTTTCTGAAATATTGCTTTCCAGCCAATTGCCCCACACTATATGCTGGCTCATGGAGTTACTCTTCCCCAGGGGCAGGACTTGGCATTTCATTTCATTGACTTTATGAGATTCTCAGTCCATTTCTCCACCCTGTCAAGGTCCCTCTAAACTGCAATACAACCATCTGGTCTATAAATCATTCCTCACAGTCTTGTGTCATTTGCAAATTCTGCCTTCATCCCCCCTTTTTGTCCACCAGAACCCTGAAATCCTTCTCTGCAGGGCTGGTCTCAATGAGTTTTTCTCCCAATCTGTACTCATGTCTGGGATTGTCCCAACCCAGGTGCAGCACCCTGCACTTGGACTTGTTGAACCTCATTAGGTTCACATGGGCCCACTTCTCAAGCTTGTCCAGGTCCCTTTGGATGGCATCCCTTCCTTCTATTATATTGAGTTTACCACTCAGCTTGGTGTCATCTGAAAACTTGCTGAGGGTGCACTGAGTCCCATTGTCTATGTCATTCACAAAGATATTAAACAGTAGCAGTCCCAAGAAGGACCCCTGAGGGACACCACTCATCTCCAGCCTCCACCTGCGCTTAGAGCCTTTGACTGCAACTCTCTGGCTGTGGCCATCCAGACAATTCCTTATCCACCAAATAGTCCAACCTTCAAATCCATCTCTCTCCAATCCAAATTGAAGATCAGGATGTCATGTGGGACCATGTCAAAGGCCTTAGAGCAGTCCGGGTAGATGACACCAGTCGGTCTTCCCTTGTCGACTGATGCAGTCACTCCATCACAGAAGGACACCAGATTGGTCGCGCACAATTTGCCCATGGTGAAGCCAAGCTGGCCGTCTCGGATCACCTCCTTATCCTGCGTATGCCTTAGCATTGCCTCCAGGAGGATCTGTTCCATGACCTTTCCAGGCACAGAGGCGAGGCTCACCTGTCTGTGGTTCCCTGGATCCTCCTTTCTACCCTTTTTACATATGGGAGTGATGTTTCCCTTTCTCCAGTCACCAGGGACTTTTCCTGCGGCACACTGTCACATCTCATGTTGTTCCTTTGTCATCTCCTCAGCAAGCGTCCTCAGGCCAGGGATCTCTCTCCTCGGAGGGAGCCCACAAGCCTGGCTCAGCATCAGTAGCACTCACTGTTACTCAGGGACATGGCCAAGGCTGGTGGGGACTCAGGGGCCTTCTCTGATTAGTGCATGTTCAGTTGAATCCTGAAGCTAAGGTCCTTCCCCAGGGCATTGTTTCAAGAGACAAGGCACATGCCAACAAGTAAGACGTTTTATTTTTGCCATAAACCTCTGCTGCATCTGATCCCATAATTCACCCTCAGAGAGACCATGGGAAAAGAACAGGCCCCCTTAACACCCTTTTAATACCCCATGATTACCTAACTCATTTCATAGTGATATGCCTCTTGGTTTCAAACACCCTGAAGTTGGCCACTTACAGGCTTAATGCACTGAGCTGGGGACAAGAGACTCAGAGGAAGACAGCAATGTCCAGAGATGTCTCTCAAAGGAAACAGATAACAAAAACCCAGTCCTCTCCTCCTGACCCATTAGAACTGAGGACTAATTTCATAGGTAGGAAGGAAAAATAACATGTTAGAACAACTTCAGTCAAGCTACCTCTTAAATAAAAATAAAATAAAACAAAACAAAACAAAACAAAACAAAACAAAACAAAACAAATAAAATAAAATAATAAAATAAAATAAAATAATAAAATAAAATAAAATAAAATAAAATAAAATAAAATAAAATAAAATAAAATAAAATAAAATAAAATAAAATAAAATAAAATAAAATAAAATAAAATAAAATAAAATAAAATATTCAAACTTTCCTTGAGATCTTTGGAATGTTTTTTTCCAACAGAACCTACAAAGTAAAATGGGCATCTATTAATGGGAGGGGGAGGGATGGCCATAAAGCAAAGTCTGGAGCTGCAGAAGGGCAAAACTGAAGACAAATCTCTCAAGCATAAAAATGTTCATTACTGTGCATATTTACTGTCTGACATGTTAAAACACGTTCCTGAGTAGGCTAATTTTAGAGTCATCTGAGACACACAGAACTATGACAAAAGTGGCTATGGTAGACACATTCACAGTGAAATTCTTGTGGGTATATAATGATTTTGTGGAAACAGTGTTAAAATTGTTTCAAAAAGCTGGAGAGTCCAATTCAGGTTTCTACTTTACCCTATCCAAGGCCAGGGCAAAATGCTTGATGCTGATATCATGAGACATTCTGAAATGTTTTTCAGTAGAAAATGTAGAAAGAGATCATCTGGCATGAAAAAGATGGTTTTAAAATCATTTGGAAACACAGCAAAGTGTTATTTGACTCTGGTTAAGAAGGTCTATCCGTGTATTAGCAATACAGAGGACCAAATTAATATATTCTGTTCCTCGGGACTTGGAACTTGAGTCCGAACAAGTGCGGACTTCTGCATGGCTTGGCTTCTTCAAAGGAGCTAACTCAATTTTAGCTCTGAAGAGCTAAAACTCAATTTAAACACCACTAAAGAGCTAAACCAAGTTGAGAGTTCAAAAAGCTAACTGGACTAAAGAGCTCTGAAGTAAGTTGTTAGTGATTCCTATCTAAAATTTAAGAAATATTTCATATATATTTAGACATCCAGGGTCTAATCGAAAGGTGCTCTAACTCCTCTGTAACTTCTCCACCAACTAGCTTTAACTGAGCATCACCTCAGATCATGTTTTTTTTCTCATAACTTTTGTTTTCCTTGATTCAGTTTCTGTGACACTTTCCCTATTCTCACAGGCCTAGACCTTAACAAGGACTTGGCCTAGCAGGGGGTAAGATGCATTTCCATTATTAACAATATAAGTCCATATGTTCCAACATGGGTGTGCTTTTTATTTTACTAGGTAGAGTTATTACTTACACATAGTTCATTCTCTGTATTCAGGTAAGATTCACAGACAACACACAGAACAAGTACTTTATATTTGTATGATTTCTTCCTTCCTACACTTTAATCTTTTCCAGCAAGGAAAATGAGATATGTGTGGTCCAAAAAGGCTTTTTAACTAGCAACTTGAAAAACTATTAAAAAAAAAAAAAAGCCAGAAAATAAATCAGAAGTGGGGAGTAGGAAAAGGGGGCAGCTTGAGCCAGGCAAGGCAGGCAAGTGGACTAGAAGATGGAAAAAGAAAGACAGATGGGAGCTAATTTGCACAAGACCTTGAAGGAAAGAACGAGGAAAACTAAAGTATGAGAGATTTCTCCATAAATATTCACATCCAGGGGGTGATATTTAAAAGCCTTAGCAAGATATGAATTTGGGTAACACGTTAAATGTCTTTCCAAGAGGATGGCTCAGGTGACGTAAGCCTGAAGACTGTTCTTCACATTGTTTTCCCCATCTGCAGAGTCACTAAATAATTATGCCATTATTGTGAATGAGGTCTCACTTCTGAGGAGTTTCAGTAACACCTGCATATACTGACATGAACTGTGCTTCAGTGATTGAACTTTCTGTGGTTGCTTTAGAAACCACTTCTTTGCTAAGATTAAAGAAATCTGGCACAGTCTCTCTTTTGAAAATCCCTCTAGTCTCTGTTTTACTAACCTGCTAATTCAGTTCCTTTTCACAGAATCACAGAATGACCAAGGTTGGAAAGGACCTCTGAAGATCACCTAGTCCAACCCCCCTGCCAAGCAGGATCACCTGGAGCATGTTGCACAGGATGGCATCCAGGTGGGTTTTGAATATCTTCAGAGAAGGAGACTCCACAACCTATCTGGGCAGCCTGTCCCAGTGCTCTGTCACCCTCACAGTAAAGAAATGCCTCCTTAAATTCAGCCAGAACCTCCTGTGTTTCAGTTTGTGCCCATTGCCTCTCATCCTGTCACTGGGCACAACTGAAAAGAAACTGGCTTCATCCTCTCGACACCCTCCCCTCAGATATTTATACACATCAATGAGGTCTCCCCTCAGTCTTCTCTTTTCCAGACTAAACAGACCCAGCTCTCTCAGCCTGTCCTTGTACAACATGTACTCCAGACCTCTAATTGTCTTCATAGCCCTCCTCTGGACTCACTCCAGTAGCTCCATGTCCCTCTTGTACTGGGGAGCCCACATATGTATTTCTCCCCCACATATGTACTTACCAATGCATGGACCACTGATCACAGGACTTTCCTGCTGGGGTGAGAGTTGAAAATGTCTTTGCAAACATATCCTGTCTCCCCTCAGTATTTGAGCAGGCTTACATCTCTGTTGAATATCTGATCGGCACCTAAGGACCCCAAAGGGGTGCTTTCCCGTTCCAGAAGAAGCCTCTGGAAAGGCTGAAGTGACACTGCCTCTTTTGTTCTCTAGATCTTGGATAAGGTGAATGAGCTGTAACTTTGCATCTTTCTTGATCTATGCCTTCCTAAAAGCTGAAGTGCCTTTCCAAGATCTAAGTTAACAGGCTCTAAGAAAGGTTCTTACAATCAAGTGACAAATCAGTCTATTTTGCAATCTATTGCATCTGGAACTTTCAAAAAAGCCCAGAAAAGTAACACACCAAATGTCCATTGTAATTCCTCAAGAGCCAGACACCGAGCTCCTTGAGTAATGCTTCATCCAACAAACTCAGTTATGTTGAGATACAGATGATGTAACTGGAGCTGACTGTACTCCAACAATGTGTCGTTGTGGATGGGGCCAGGGTAGCACAAGGGCAGGATAATATTAGAAGCTGTGTGACAAGCTATGTTTTGATAGCTAGGTATGGTCACATCTGCAGCTCTTTTACCTCTAGCAAGTTTAGGTGCCAGGCTACAAGCAGATACTTTAGGTGAGCCCAAAGTCCTATTGAGTGGAAGTCTGACTGCAGGTCTACACATGCATCCTCCTGTGGATGCCCAAATACTTCTTTCTCCTGGAACAGCAGGGTACGGCCAGCATATGACCAGCAAATTCACTCCAGAGTTCACTCTGCAAAGGGCCCTGCCACATGCCAGAAGGGCAGCTGGAGTCTGAAAGCTTGCTCTTTCAGTAGGGTGGTTCTACCTGCCAAAACTATGTCCAGCAGTGTTGGCCCAGAGACACGGATTGGGAAAATCACCATGCTTTAGGTATGCTGTAGATGGAGGCTCTGCTACAAAAGGTAAATGAAAACCGTGTAAACTATTACCTCTGTCTCCACTACGCATATTCTTTAGACAAAAGATATCTTGTAGAGCAGACTATAATTGTGTCACTCAGTTCCTCGTTAATTTTGGCATCTTTCACAACCACTACAGACAGAGGCAAATCTGACTGTTCTGGAACGGTGCAGAGGAGACATCAGGCAAGGCATGCATGCTACAGAAGACTGTGCCAAAACAAATGAGTTTATAGAGATCACTTTGCTATATAGTCTATTTGAACATTGTAGACACCATGTCTTTCACCGTGCATTCTTTAGACTATAAATAAATCAAATTGACACATATTCACAATCTAGCACCATCTGCTGCGTAAAAAAGGAAGGCATGTTAAAAGCAAAAAATAAAAAAAAATAAAAAAGTATCTGTTCCTTTACTTACATAATACATCTTCATTGGTGAAACGTACTCCTGCTTTTATAAATATATAGCTTGACTTTAAATATAACATGCATTTGCAAAGAATCATTTCAAGAAAGCCTTCTAAATACAGATTCTAGTTTACTACTAGTTTCTGCTCTTCATTAAAATTCGTTTATTTGCAAAACACTAAGCTGAGAACAAGAAGCAAGAAGGTCTATTTGGAAGTGTGGTGAATCAGATCTTTGTGGAAGGGATGCATATAACCAGATAGAAGGGTTATGTTTTACAGATAAACTCCTCTAACTTAAGATAAGCATTGTATTTAATAATTGAGACAAATAATTTCTCTGCATATTGTACAGAGATTTGTCAAATTTATTTTTTAATTTTTTTGATTGTTTTAATTGTTTAATTTTATTTTTCAACTGTTTAAAAACATATATCTTTACAACAGATCATTTGTGTCATTAGCTATGACAAAAGTATGAGATATTGTTTCAAACAACTTTAATTCAGGAACAAAAGTTATGCATTTCTTTCCCTTTAATTGCCCCAAATTGGAACAAAATTGCTGAAATTTTAAGTGCCCCTATCTCGTTTTATAGTTTTTGGATGATCATGACAAAACATGAGAGGCATATTCTAAAATTAATACTGGCTGCCTTGACAAATTAAGCTTAAGCACACTTGTTTTCCCACTTAACACTAAAATTTACTCATTCAAGGACTTAACTCTCATTCATTTCTTCAGCAGCTAAGCTGCCTCCTTTCGCTTTAGCACACAATCAGTTACAGAAACACTGAAATCATCTAATATAACGAATTTGTTTTTAGTTTCTTAAGCCTCTAACACAAGCACATTGTAAAATTGTTCTGCTTTGTCCAACAGGCATTATTCTTAGCTAATTGGTTGTCACCAACATAAAGCAGAGGGACGTCAAATTAATTTTTTTCTTTAAAAACAGAAAAGAAAGAAGGAAAAACAACCTGCAACATTTCAGTGTATTGATGCGATGAATTCTGGCCCGTGCAAAGCTGAAGTAGTTTTCCACCAGGGCCTTGACCCCAAGACAACTCTCACCTTGGGCCACAGGGTGCTGCGAGCCCTGCCCAGAATCCTACCTGAATGCAGAGCAGAGACTGAAGATGGTCTCCAGAGTCCTTTGTTTCAAGCAAAAATGTCTGGTTTGCTTATCTCTACAATGAGGTGCTCTCTCTGCAGACAAAAACACAAACTGTATGCCAGCCATCAGTTGCATAGCTATTTGGACAAAATTTTAAGTTGCTGCTTAGCTGCAAATGTGTGTTCTCAGAAGGGTGCTTTAGCCCTGTGCAGTGGCTAGCAAGATCTTTGGTGAAGTACCTCTGAGAACCCTGAAGTATCCGACCTCTTTGACTTTTCAGTAAATATACTGAAAAACACGCTGTCTGCCTTTGTGTGTGTGTGTGTGTGTGTGTGTGAGCTACTGCATAGCTTAGAGCCCTGGAAATTGGAAAAGTGGAAGTTTCTGCACAGAAAGGACCGGGAGCTAAAGTGTGTTTTTTGTACAGGTTTCAGAATAGAGCAAAAAAATTGGTTCATGCTACCAGAACCAACCATACGCTCCAACATTAAACTGCCCAGCAGGTTTTACAAACCACAAAGGAGCGTGAAGTGTGTAAAACAGCATGTCTTTCCAGGCTTTACCTCTGCCCATTCTTCCTAGTATTTTTCACATGCAGCTGATTATTTATTTGCGATGAGGCTAAAGTGATGCGAATGGAAGAAAAAAAAAAAAAAGAAAAAAAAAGTTGTGAACTATTCCTTAGCACACCAAACCTTAGATTATCAATGTTGCTTTTCTAAATCAGATTTTCTCCATTTCAAAGCAAAACTTCAGATCACCTGGCAGCAGATCACTCTTCCCAGGTACAAGCAGTCTACACTTTCTACGAAAGAATACAGATACAAGCCCTTCCATTGCCGTGGAAATGGAATAGCACATTCCAAACCTGAACAGATAAAAAATTGTGAAATGTAAAACAAACAAACAAACAAAATGCACAGCTGCAAGTCTACAGAAAAAAAAAATGTGTGAACTTTGCTCAGTTTTCCATAATATTTCATAATCTCAGTACTAAACATAGATGAATATACACTGAATATACACCTCAGATCTAGTAATCCATTTCTTTTGCTGTGTTTTTCAGTTGTTAAGAATCTTCCACCTCCTGTTTCTTGTAAAATACAAGTTTATAACATCCGACATGCTGTAGGGAATCATCCCTCATTGGATTGACTTTGAATATACCTGAAAGCATTTTGTTGCTCCTAGATTTTATCTGCTATGGTCCAATGAACTCCAGTGAGCTTGAACCTGGCCTTGACATGTTGCTCTTTACCTTCAGGTGATAATTCAGGGAAGTAACTGCTCTCAGTCAAGTTTAAAATCACTCTTTTCAGACAGTTCTGAGGAAAACAAAAAGATCAAAAACACTCCTTGACCTTCACCGTTCCCTGACCTGAAGACAAGCACAGTCAGACTGTTGTGGTTTAACCCGGCTGGCAGCTAAACACCACACAGCCGTTCGCTCACCCTCCCCCCTCCCTCTCTGGGATGGGGGAGAGAAACGGGAAAGTGAAGCCTGTGAGTTGAGATAAAGACAGTTTATTAAGACAGGAAAATAATAATAACAATAATAATAATAATAGTGATAATGGTAATAGTATTAACAATAATAATGTGTAAGAAAACAAGTGATGCACAATGCAATTGCTCACCACCCGCTGACCGATGCCCAGCCTATTCCAGAGCAGCCGGCCCCCCACCCCGGCCAGCCACCCCTATATATTGTTTAGCATGACGCCAGATGGTATGGAATACCCCTTTGGCCAGTTTGGGTCAGCTGTCCTGGGTCTGTCCCCTCCCAGCTCCTGCTGCACCCCCAGCCTGCTCGCTGGCAGGACAGAGCGAGAAGCCGAAAAGTCCTTGGCCTGGTGTAAACACTGCTCTGCAACAATTAAAGCATCAGCATGTTATCAGCGCTCTTCTCATCCTAATCCAAAACATAGCACCCTACCAGCTACTATGAGCTACTTAACTCTGTCCTAACTGGAACCAGGACACAGACTTTCTTCCTTTCCCATGTCTCCCTGTCACACAGGAATTTTCAATCCAAGGCTTTCTGCTCACTTTGTCAGGTGCAGGATTGGGGTATCTTTATCATGTTGGAAATAACACTTAGGAATAAACCCACTATTTCAAAACATACTTCCAACAACGCAACTTCTAGAGAAAATAGAAAAACAGCTCCATAGGAATATTTTCAACGTTAATGTACCCAAATGAATTCATTTTCTGAATCAATAAATTATTTCTTTGTCACATCAGAGTTGTGTCCTTAGCAAGAGACCCTTAAAAACACTCACATTTTCATACCTGCTTCAGTGTAAGGGTCAGAGCTTTCTGATCAGATCACAACTGTTTGTGTGAATTTATGAGATTAGTGCAGAAAGCTTTCAAGATATATACCTTTAAGTATGTCAAGCCATTCTCTGGCTCAGCAGTGATCAAATCCTCACTGAGAACTGCAAGCAACCAGCCCAAAACCTACTCATTTGCATGCCATCAGGCTGCATCCACTTCCTTTCTCAGGATTTTTCACCTATATGTCAAAGAGCTTGACAAATTTTAAATAAGCGCTGTTAGTTTCACTGGGGAGAGCAAGTGTTCAGCACCTTTACAAAATCAGAGTACTTGACAGGTTGTTTAAAGCTGCTATTTGGCAAGTTTAGTGCAGCAAGAGCTAGGTCTCTGCTCTGTAAGACCCAGCCCTACATCTCAGCCATGTGCACCCTCAGGCTATGGATACGACAGTTATTAAGTAACTGCAGCATTAACTAGTAAGATATATGGCAGAGTTTCACAGCAAAACCAAAATGGACTGGAGACTACGATCACCTCCAAGAACCTTACAGTCTGCTTCTTGGCATTGCTCAGGCTCCTCCTTCCAGATTCACCCGGACTTCTTGTTGCAGTTTCCATTTATGGAAAAAGCAAGTCAAAAAGTCACCAGAACAGTTAAAAATTAAAATAAATAAAATAAAATAAAATAAAATAAAATAAAATAAAATAAAATAAAATAAAATAAAATAAAAGTTCAATCAAATCATTTTTTTCTGCAAGAATACCTGAGGTTTAGAATGAATTATTTGGAAACTGAAAGATAGATTTCCAGAACGTATAGACTGGTTTCTAACAACGTCCAAAAGCCATCCCAGGGTATTCCGCACTGCTCTTGACTTCCAGCCAGCACATAATGTTCTATACTTCACTTGAAAAATGCAGCTTTTCATTATTCTTTGTTCAATTTTACTCAGATAACCTTTGAGTTCTCCCATAGAAAATAAAACACAGAACCCCTGCATTTATTCTCTGTGGCCCTTGAGGAAACAAATCTGTCAAGGAGTGACGTTTAAAGGATAATTCTTCTTCAGCCCTGCTGCCATTCTTTCCACATGCACTTTCCTCTTTACAAAGAAGAAATCAAATGGATCAAAACATCATGTTTTTCTCAGCTAGAAAGATATTTTATTTCTTTTTTCTGTAAACGTGGTTAGTTATTTTCTCCACATTATAAGGTGCGGAAGGTGTACTGTAGCAACAAATAATTACAAATCCGGGAAACAAACCCAGTTGCTCTTTCTTCCTGGCTCCTTGGGCCGCCTGCATTTTCCCACCTCCTCGCAGACCCACGTTTCCCTCCGGGGGGCGACCGGAGGCCGGGGGAGCCGCCCCGTCGCAGCCTCCCCCTCTGCAGGCTCCCGGGGGGCTCCTCCCGCGCTGCCGCCCGTGAGCACCCGCGGGGGAGCCGCAAGAATTTGGGAGGCGGCCCCGCGCTGCCCGTGGGAGCCCGGCCCGGCTCTGACGCCACGGCCGTGACGTCACAGGGTGCGTGACGTCACGCACCTCTCCCCGGCAGCACCTGCACGGTCGGCTTCTCTGGGGGCCCCGGCAGCTAAATATTGAAATAAATAAGTGAATAAAGAGGGGGACGGCTAAAGCCGGGGTCCCGCTGCCGGTGCTAGAGGTGACACGGGGCTTGCGGGCTCCAGCGGAGGTAGGGGCGAGATCCTGCCCTCCTCCTGGGGCCCCGGGCAGGTCTGGCCCATTTATTTTCACGGCAGAAACACACATCTGTGTCCTGGGATAAAAGCGAATTGAGTAGGTGGGTATTTGGTGCACCAGCCCATGAAAAAAAAAAAATCCTTCAGTTTTTGAATCTAAATCGAGCCTTTATAGGAAATCCAAGCCTGGCATTGGAATTTCCGTTTCCTATTACTGTCAGGCATGTTTGGCTTTCGGTGAGCAAAAGGCAGGTCCGATGTATCCGAGATTCTCTCAGATGCTGGAAGCAATTTGTGTTTTACGTTGCGGCTCCTCAACCCAGACTGAAAGGGAGCCTAACCCTGGGAGCCCCGACCCCACGACTCAATGGGAATGGTTCATCTTACCATCTGACAGGCGTCGTGGGCTCCCCAAAATGCGGCTCTCCCATCTCCTGGGACGCCTCCGAGGTCAAGATCCCCCGGAAAGCAGCAGCCGGACTGGGGTGGCAGAGCTGCGTGGCTGCCCCGCCACGCTCCACAGCACCTCACCGTTTTGCGTGGGGACCTGGGGGACTTTCCAGGGCAAAGAGGTTATTTTTCCGAGTTTTTTTCAGTTGAACGTACTTTAGGATTTCCATTCCAAGGGAAACACAAGGTGGTGTTTCCCTCAGACAGTTGCACTTGCAGCGGTCCTGCCGGGGAGCACTTGCAGCAGGAGCAGGTTTGCAGAACAGGAACAGGTAAAGCAAAGCCCAGCCTCTCACGTCCGTGCACTGGCCCTGCTCAGAAACTAATGTTTTCCGAAAATCGTGGGCATACGAATTGGGTTTTGTTTGCTCGGTTTTTTTTCCCGAGCGAGAGGGGGAAAACACAGAGAAAATACTCAGGGGCAAGCTCTTTAAAGCATGATCCAAAGGCACTACACAGATCAGGATCTGAGCTCTATGTGGAAAAACGAGCTCTTGCTGACAGCACCCAGCGAACCACTAGGCAAATGGTAGTTTGTCAGTAACTTTATTTTTTTTAAAAAAAATCGCATGACAAACTGGAACCAAGACCAAAATACTGTATCCACTGTACATCATTCATTAGAAAACAAACATACACCACATTTGTATTCTACCAAACAGCGAGTGTGTTTCCTTTAAAATGATATAGTGCGTGCTTTTAGACTCATGCTTTTCAATATTTATGTTACATTTGTTACTCAAATATTATCTGTTATAAATAATTGCAACTCGATCAAATGGTGCACCTGCTTGTTACCGTACCCGAACTTCCTCGGGGCTTTTTTTTTTTTTTCTCCTCTTTTCCGAAAAGCTGCCGGCATCGCTTTATGAGGACCGAGCAAACACCTCTGGGGTGTCCAACAAAGCGCACGGATGCCAGAAGCTCTCGCAGAGCCGGGGCTGGCGCGGAGCCCCCCAGCTCGGGCCGCTAGGAGAGAGGAGAGCACATAGCAAAGAGTCGCTTCCAGAAGGCACAGGTTCCTCGACACGCCATACGAGCATACGAGGGGCGCCGCCCGGGCCCCCCTCCCGGCCCCGGGGCGGTGTCCGACGGGACGGGACGGGACGGGACGGGTCGGGACGGGTGGGGCGCTCCCCGTCGCTGCCCCGCTGCCACCGGGGGGCTCGGGGCCCGTCTCCCCCCGCCACCCCCGGGACTCCCTCCCCCGGGACGGCCCCGTGGGGGCTCAGCGGGGCTCACTGCTGCCGGTGCCCGCCGCCGCTCTCGGGGTCGCTCTGGTCGTCGGTGAAGCAGACGTCGACGTCGCTGTCGTTGTCAGTCTTTTGCTCCGGCTCGGGGTGAGCGTAGCCAGAGTCACTCTTGTCCTCGGCCGCCTTGCCGAGGCTCTGCCCCGGGTGCCGGGACTTGACGTGCCGCTCGAGGTCGCGGCGCCGCACCAGCACCTTGCCGCAGTACTCGCAGCGGTAGGGCGTGTTGCCCTCGGCGTGCAGGCGGATGTGCTTGTTGAGGTTGCTGGGGTCCCCGAAGGGCCGCAGGCACACCTTGCACTTGAGCGGCTTGTAGCCCGTGTGAGTCCGCATGTGGATCTTGAGCCCGTACTTGCGGGAGTACAGCTTGCCGCAGTACAGGCACAGGTGCCCGCTTTTGGGCTTCCCGACGGCGCCCCCCGCCGCGCCCCCCGGCAGCGCCTCCAGCCGCCCTCGCCCCTTCTCGGCCGCCAGCTCGGAGAGCTGCTGCGTGTGCATGGCGATCTCCCGGTCGATGCCGGCCAGCGAGCCCAGCTCGGCGGCGTGCAGCCCGGCCGCCGGCCCCCCGAAGTACGACACGGCCTCGGGGTACTTGAGCAGCCCGCCGAGGTGCAGCTTGAGCGGGTAGTAGGGCGCGGCGGCTCCGTACAGCAGCTCCCCGTTGTAGACGGTCAGCGGCATCACCGGCAGCCCGCACTCGCCCGCGTACGCCTTCAGCCCGTCGAAGGGCGGCGGCAGGGCGAAGCGCTCCAGCGCTCCGCCGGGCAGCGCCGGGTAGCGGCCGGGGGGCAGAGCGGCGGCGGCGGGCAGCCCCCGCTCCACCTGCCGGAAAGCCGACGCCTCGTCCAGCGGCGACAGCAGCGGCAGGGCTCGCAGCCCCCCGCCGCCGCACGGCAGCCCCACGGCCGCCCCCACCGAGGCCGCCGGGGGAGGCCCGGCCTCGCACTTGGGCGGCGCCTCGACGGCGGCGCGCCCCGCCTTCAGCCCCCCCAGCAGCTTGGAGAAGCCCAGGGCGGCGGCGGCGGCGGCGGCGGCGCCCCGCGCCTCGTCCCGCAGCGGCCCGGCGGGGCGGAAAGCCGAGCGGGCCCCGGGGCACAGCGCCAGCCCGGGACCCCCCCCCAGCCCCGGCAGCGGGCCCGGGCCGCGGGCGGCGCCCAGGCTCATGTCCAGGGCGCGCTCCTGCTCCTCCTTGCCCGCCCCCCGACGGGGCGGCCCCGGCTTGGCCGGAGGCGGCGGGGAGGCGGCGGCCTCCCGCTTGAGGGCGTCCCGCGGGCCGCAGCCGGGGAGAGCCGGGCCCCGGGGGGCCGCGGCCGGCAGCTCGGCGGGCGCCTTGGCCGAGAGGCCGAAGGAGGCGGCGGCGGGCCGGCCGTGGTCGTGGTGGAGGAAGGGCCGGCCGTGGCTCAGCGCGCAGTGGAAGTGGACGTGGGCCTTGAGGCTGTTGGGGTACTTGAAGGTCCTCCAGCAGTACCAGCAGATGTACCGCTCCTCCCCTGCGGAGGCAAGCGGAGCGGACCGTCAGCGGCACCCCGCAACCCCGCAACCCCGCAACCCCCGCCCCGCACGGCCCCGGCCCCGGCCCCGGCCCGGGGGGAGCAGCTGCTGCCGCGGGTCGTCTGTCGGGGGGCCCATCTGTTGGCGTTTGCACAAGAGGTAGCGTATGTCAGGGAGTCGGCTGCGCCGAACAAAGGGCAACGTAATGATCGTGAGCCCCTCATTAGGCGCCGAGACAATATCCGATATGGATGGGCCATATGCAATCGTTCCCTTGCAGAGGACAATGCCCTTTGTGCCCTCAGCACCGCGCCAGGCGGAACCGAGCTCGGTGGCCGCGGCCGGGCCCGGTGCCGGGGAGCCGCGGGTCCCGTCCGGCACGGAGCTGCCCGGGAGCGGCACCGGGGGCGGCCGGCACCGGCCGGGGGCTCGCTGCGGGGCCGGGTGCCTCGCTCGCTGCCTCTCCTCTGTCGTTTCTTCCTGTCGTTTCTAGTTTCGGTCGTTTCTTTCTGTCGTTTCTGTCGTTTCTTTCTTCTCTTTTTCTTTCCCTCTTTCTTTCTTTCTGACATTCTGACATTTCTTTTTCTTTCTTACTTTCTTTCCTTCTTTCTGTCATTTCTTTCTTCCATAAGTTTCTTTCTTTTCTTTCTTTCTTTCTTTCTTTCTTTCTTTCTTTCTTTCTTTCTTTCTTTCTTTCTTTCTTTCTTTCTTTCTTTCTTTTTCTTTCTCTCTCTCTCTCTCTTTTCTCTCTCTTTCCTTCTTTCTCTCTCTTTCTCCTTCCTTCCTTCCTTCTCTCTCTCTCTCCCCACCTTTCACTTTCCCCTTTTCTCCTTCTCCCACTTCTCTATTCCCTTCTATATCTATTTTTCCCTCTCTGTCCCTCTCCCTCCCTCATCCCAGTCCCTAAACCACCCAAGCACACATTCCCAACGCCATCTCGGTCCCTAAAAGCTGTTGCCCGCCTCGCATGTCACCACCTGGTGCTCGCCCCTGCCGTGCCGCCCCAACCCGACGGACGGGAGGACAGACGCCGAGCCAGACCGAGGGACGGCTCCGGACACGAGGGCTTCGCGGGGTCCCTGGCCGAGCGCCGAGGGCACGGCCACCGGGGGGTCCTGGGGGACAGGCGGGGACAGCCTGGAATGACACCGGGCTTTTTGTCGCCGGTGTCCCCGCCGCCGGGCACAGCTGTCCCGCGCTGCTCCGTGCCGTGGGAGCCGTGTAGGCAGCCTGCAGGTAGCGGGGGGCTGAGGTTGGCTCGGGCCGGGCGGGGAGGAGGCGCCAGCTGGAGGCTGAGCCGCGGCACCGATGCCGCCGCCTTGGCGCTGCGAAGAGGGGTGGCGGCCCCGGAGAGACCCCTGGCTGTGCGCGTCCGTCCGCTGTCCCCAGCCCGGGGCAGGAAAAATGCAAGCAAACGAAAAAAAAAAGGAAAAAAAATTAAAAAAATAAAAATAGAAAAAAATAGAAAAAAATAGAAAAAAAATAAAATAAAACCACCTTTGTCTTTGTCGTTGTGTTAAAATCAATTCGAACACGTTCGTTCAAGATTTCAAGTGTTTTTGATTTTGTTTTTTTAAATCGGAATTTCTTCCCCTCGGTTTCTTCCAGCGTGCCGTCCTTCCAGCTGTGTCTGGGCATTTCCATGCACCTGTTCCGAGCCGTGCTGCTTGCTCTGGAGCCGGCGGGGCCGCAGACCGGGGCCGGTTTGCAGTTTACGGGCGCCTGCCCGCCGGCAGGACGATGCCGCCCGCAGGGTGCCCCTGGCAGGCCGGAGCTGCGCTGCCCTCGTTCCCCCGAGCCCGGCTGCGACCCTCCTCAGCCCCAGGGCTCTCGATAGAGGGAGCAGAACCGTGGCCACGAGTTTCTTCTCCATCTCCGGCTTCAGCACAAGGAGGGACGTGGGCTCTTGCGCATCGCAGGTGTCCCACGGGAAGCCAGCTGTCCCCTCCCGGAGCTTCAGCATCATCCCCCGGTGCCCTCCGGGCCGGATCCCGATCACCCCCGCAGAGCTCAGCCGGGGGGCGAGGTGGGCTCAGCCCCTCTCCGGCTCCGACGGGGCTCGGGGATGAGCAGGGGAAGCCCCCGGTGCCCACCGCCGGGCGAGCCCAACAGAGGAGCATCGAAGTTTTTCATTTTCTTTCCCCCCGCTTCATCTGTCTCCGCGTTATCGTTTCTTTACCATCGTAAAGGCGAGGGTGTGATTCCAGCTGAGAAGCAGCTCGCGGATTGAAACGAGCGAGCCGAGACGGATGTCCTCCCAGCCTGATATCCTCGGGCGTGTTTATTTGAGTTTAATTTGACGGCGACTTTATTTTTACCCTAATTGACTCAAGCTGGCCAGTACCCGTTCTGACCTGCCTGTGTGAATCTGCCCACGTTATAACTTGGGACTGTGTGTCTGAAGCTCTGACCGAGGAACCCGCGAGGGGAAAGCGGAATTTTCAAAACCCACAAAAACAATTCTGCGTCTCGCACAACAACGCTAGCGTTGTTTGACAAAATTCCGTTTGTCAACCAGAAGATCATTAAATTGGGCCGATGCCGTGAGCGGCTCAAGGGACGGGGACCCTTCCATACGCTACCACGTCCAAACATCGCCCTTTAAAAAGAACCAGGCGGCGCCTTGTTTTAACGGGTGGCAGGCACAGGGGGGTGAAAACGCGACGGGGGGGGGGGACCCGGTGTCGCGACAGCAGTACCTTTCTCGTCGTGTGTCGGGGTGGCCGTGACGGGGATGTCGAACCACTGAGCCAGGGGGTTGGAGTACCAGACGGTGAGCTCCTCTCCCGGCTGGACATCGCGCAGAGCCCGGTAGAAAATCTGGGGGGGGGGGGGGGGGAAGAAAGGACACTTCTTCAGGAGCCTTGAGAGGGGACGCGGGGGGAGGAGAGCGGTGCCAGGCCGGCCCGGAGCCGCGAGCGGGGTACCTGTCCTCCTGGCAGATCCGAAATAGCCTCCAGTGTCTGCTCTTGGGCGTTTCGGGCGGCCCGGATTAACCCTATCCACTCCAGAGCTGAGCTCCCGGCTTCATCCACTAATTCCCCTCTCACCATCCGCACCTGGAAGACAGGCGGCACCGGCTGTCATTTCCACGCGAGGCGAGGAGAAAAGAAAGCAAATAAAAAATAAAAAATAAAAGCTGCCCGAGCCCCTGCCCTCCTGCCCGGCCGGCCTGCCCCCTCCACCCGGGGGCTGCCCCCGTCGGGGGGCACCGATTTTCCGCCGCTTCGCCCCCCCGTGCTCGCCCACCCGTGGGCAGCGCCTTGCTGGAGACCTGGGGAACACCCCAAAGCACCTTGCCGCTGCGTTAAATGCCCGGTAAGGTGCTGGTAGCCGAGTTTTTGGAAGGGTTTGTGCGGCCCCGGGTCGGTTGCGAAATGCACGGCTCGTCGGGAGCCGGGGCCCGGGGGGGGAAAAGGGCGAGGGGAGAGGATCCTGCTTCGCTACGAAGTCCCTGCAGACCCATACTTCATAATCTGCTTACCCATACAAAGAGAAAATGAAGTGCCCATTCGCTGAATGACCGTGCAATAAAAGTCATTGGAACAAAGCGGTCTAAATCGAGTAACCGAGGCAGCCAGATGAGAAATAAATTTGAGTGGGCTGGCAGAGCGTTTAAAAACAATTAAAGGGCATTAAAAATCCGAGCGGAACGTGCGAGCCGCGGCTGCCCGGGGGGTGGAAGAGGGGCTCGGCTGGCCGCTGGCCCCCGCAGCCCCCTGGATGCCTGCTGGACGGGGCGAGCGTTCTCCAAAGCCTCCTCCTCGCTCCTTCGGATGTGGCCCGAGCCCGGAGCCGGGGGGCTGCCGGTGTCACCCCCTCCAGCCCCGGCTGCGAGGG
The DNA here is from genome assembly GCF_964211835.1 of Anser anser. NCBI lineage: Eukaryota > Metazoa > Chordata > Aves > Anseriformes > Anatidae > Anser > Anser anser. The sequence goes on along the minus strand of NC_139722.1, from coordinate 44,932,295 downwards.
TTATCGGGGAGCAGCGCCCGCAGGAGGGGGGCCCAGAGCCCAGCCTGGAAATAAATCTGTCCGTCTGCCGCTCGGGCACGAACCGGGGAGGGGATGCGACAGCCCCGACAGCCGCTGCCGCCGGGGCTCCGGGAGCAAACCGTGACAAATCCTGGCCCGTGCGGCCGGCAGGGCGGCGGGGGGGCCGTCCCCGGCAGGCTGTCCCCGCGGGGAGGGATGGGGACAGTGCCCCGGAGACCGGAGCCCCCCGGTACGGGGGCGGACGGGGGCTGCGAAGGAGAGCGGCGGCGGGAGCGGCGCCCTCGGGCACCGGGCACCGGGCACCGGCAACCGCGAACCGGGCACGGGCAGCGGGCACCGGGAACCGGGCAGCGGGCACCGGAGCCCCCGAGCGTCCCCCCAAGTCGCTGTCCAAGGCACAGGGGTGCGCTCCTCCGGGAGAGCCAGCCGGGCTAACGGGGCCCCGTCGCCGGCAAGCGGGGGAGAGGCTTTTGGTGGCTCGCCAAAGCGGCAAGGAGAAATCTCGGGACGCTCTAGGAAGGCGCCCCTGTCTCGTCCTGGCTCACTCTGGCAAGGGAGGATCGAAGAGGGAGGGGGACAGGCAGCCTCTTCTCCCAAGCCGGCTTCCCCTGAGTCAACGGAAAAGCAAGGTCCAGCGCTGCAGCGGAGACCGTAGGAAAATACCTTTTTTTTGGGTCCTGGCTCCCTGCGGTCTGACAGGTACTTGCCCAGTTTGAAGATGCCCGGCACGGGACCCAGGCGCAGCCCGGCGGGGATGCAGCTCTCCGCGCTCACGCTGATGGCCGGAGCCCTGCTCGTTTGCATCGCTGCCCCTGGGTGCGAGCGGTCGGGAACCCAAACTGCTTAAGGGGGCCGGAGTGACAGAGCCAGGCGGCGAGGAGGATGAGCACAGGCGTATCTCCGCCCGCAGAGTGACGCGGCCGGGCGCGCACGGCGGCTTTTCAATGGGCGCAGGAGGGGTACCCCGTGGCAGGGGGATGCTCTGGGGCGCAGAGTTTGGTGAGAGAGTTGGGCTCCTCGAGCAGCTGCAGAGTCCCATCCGAGAGGGTCACATGGAGCCTTTCCCTAACCCTCCTGCATAATCAAGCGCTGTGAATGGCCGGCAAACAATGGGCCAGGCGACCTTCCCATTCCTAAAAATCCAATTTGTCAAGGGCAAAGAAAAGGCGCTGGTGAATCAAAGGTCTGGAGGGACCATTAATCCTCAGCATGGGGTATTGTCCCCGAGACAGTTACGATATTTTAAGTGACAAATCCACTGTATAATTTCTCCATAAATTTTGCTTCCTTTTATTGTTCCTCGACAAACCAGTTTTGGAAAATAAGTGACTATTTTAAGTCTACTTGGCTGAGCCTTTTGAGGTTTAATATACTTCAAAGATTTTTAATTCTCTTCCCTTGGCTTTATTGTAAAGGAGATTAAACAAAGAGATGGGGAATGTTTTGAGGACTTGTTAACTTCTATTGATTCCTGGCGTGTGCCATACAGAAATTGGGCAGGTACTTGATGGGAAAACACCAGAAAATACCTACACTTTTTTTTTTTTTTTTTTAGGAACGACCATATTACCATTTCAGTGGCTTGGTTTCAGGCCAGTAATCTATTTAGACGGGCTTTGATCCTGAAGGAGGACGAACAGCGCAAGATATCAGCCGCTGTAGTAAAACACACACCGCCGCATCTGCGAGCTGCGGGGAAGCTGTGTAAGTCGCGCCGTTAGGAAACAGATCCGCGAGGAAATAGAGACATAACAGCCACCAGGAGACAGATACACGGCCAGCAGACATCGCAGGCGCCCAGCGAACGGCGTGCTCCCGGGCTCCTTGTTTAATGCATCCACAGGTTCCTCTTCCACGTTAAAGCACCGGGATCGCTTGCTGGGGTCAAACCTAACCAAAAGCGACCGTAAGTGCAGCCGGAACGAAGGGGTTCGAGCGGAGCCTGAAAGCTTCCTTTTCATCGAAATATTTTAATTAAGATTACACGCAGCTCTAGGACTAAGTTAGATCACGATTCAGGACGGGTGAAAGTCCCAAGGATTTTCCGGGAGCTGAAAGGAAAGGTGCGCGACCCTGGTTAGGTTTGGGCACACGCAGCCACCCGGAGGTGCCGGTTACATCAAAGAATATAGGAACAAATTAGATTTTCCACTATCTCTTTTATAACCCTGCCTAGTTCCTGGTAGCTAACTCTCTCTGCCCTACACCTTATCAGTCCCCAAAAAGAAGCATTAGGAACCTTTTTCTCTCTTCTCGCCAAGGAAGTCCCGCGTACTGATTTGATGCATCGCTTTCAAAAGCTGCTGCGAATACGGAGCTTTTTCTCCTGCGCTTTTCCTAATAGTCAGACCTAATAAATTTCAAAGCAAAGGAAAAAAAAAAAAGAAAAAAAGAAAGAAAAAGCTACGCTTAGAGGTGTATCTTACGGCAGGTAAGATATAGGTAACTGAGCCAGCTCTCCTCGGTAACTCCGCTCCCTGCAGGACCCACCTGGGCGCGTTGCCTCCGATGTGAGCGCCCGTGCGGGCTGTCCCCGGCTCTGCTGGCCGCGGTCACGAGTGTCACCGCCAGAGCAGAGGCCACGGCCCCACGCGGCTGTGCACGAGGGACCACAGCGATTTCGAGCCCACGGCTTCGCGGGGGGAAAGGGGAAAAGGTCTGCCCGAGGGGGCGCCGAGAGAGGTGGGGTTTGTCCGACGGGACGGGGCGGGTGGGGTGGGGTGGGGTGGGGTGGGGTGGGATGGGATGGGATGGGATGGGATGGGATGGGATGGGATGGGATGGGGTGGGATGGGATGGGGTGGGATGGGATGGGGTGGAGTGGGGTGGGGTGGAGTGGGGTGGGGTGGAGTGGGGTGGGGTGGGGTGGGAAGAAGCAAGACGGGACGGAAGGGGACGGAAAGGGACAGGGTTGGCCGGGCGAGGCTGGATGGGATTGGGATGGGATGGGTTAGGATGGGATAGGATGGGAATAAGCAAGGCGGGACGGGACAGGTTAGGAAGAAGCAGGGCGGTACACTACGGGAAGGGACGGGACGGGACGGGACGGGACGGGACAGGAGGACACTGCCGCCGGCCGGCACTAAATCAGCGCAGGCCGTGGGCGCATTTTTAATAGCGCTACATATGCGCCCGCACGAGATAAATGTCGCGGCTGTCCCCAGCAGCATTAATGATTATCGATCGCGGCTCGCCGGGGCGCAATTGTAGGGCCCGTCCCGGGGCTGCGGTGATTTCTTTTTCACTTCGGCAGGGATGGGAAGGGGGGAGAGGATGTGGGGAACTGAAGATGACCCCTTTGATCAGCGGCGTGAATGGGGAGAAAAGGATAAACAAGAAGTCGAGGGCAATAAATTTAAGCCATGAACATGTCCCTGTAACCTCTGGCCCAGCGACTTTAGGATGAGCCCCGGGTTGAATTCCGAGAGCCGCAGAGGTAGAGAGAGGGCTTTCAAGACGCCCAAGGTACCCTACTGCTCCGCTTCGGGAGCCGCTCCGTCCGAGGCCTTAATGAGTCAAAAAGCGTGAACGACACGCGAACAATTTTATCAATAGGACCATGTAAAGGCCGACTGTGAGGAAAGTTATTTATTAATATAGCCAATTGTGGCTGGTTCCCATCCACTCAGAAAAGAAAAGCCCTTGCTCTGGAAGCATTCACACCAGTTCTCCGATTTTTATTCTGTCCTGTGGCTCAAAGTTGAAGTTCCCCAAGTGAAATAAATTGTCCACAAAAGAGGAAAGGAACCACATTTTCTTTTATTTTTCCTTCCCTAAAAAGGAAGGGTGAAACCGATCTAATGTGCCCACTGGAGCAAGATGCAGCATGAAAGGCCGGGTGTTAAAAGTAAAAGCAGCCTTTGGAGCAAATGGGATGGAAAATTAAATGAAATTAAATAGCTTGAACGGCCGTATTGTCCCTTATTAAAAAGACACATTAATTACATGGTTTCAGCTTTATTCAAAGACAATGTTTAGACTCAATCAAAACATTCCACTATCGCTCTTTATATACTTAAACCGGGCTACTAGAGGCACCATTAAAGCGAAATCACTTTTGCCCAGAGATGCGATGAAAGTTATTTTCCCCGGCAGCCCTTATTTATGCCCACCGCTGAACTGCCAGTGCCCCTGAGTAACACTTTGGCACACTGTTCTCCCTGATTTAACAGGTTGCCCCATAATGAGGCATGAATGTTAAGGAACAACAGTCATCCAAAGAGGCACAGTTGCAGCGAGCAATGTCCCACCAGGGAGCTCCATTCAAACCAGCAAACCGCTCCGGCACAGGGAAGGTTCAACACCACATTCAGGCCAGCATGAATGCCTGTATACAGGGCCCGGCTCATTATGCCGCGGAGCACCACGGCGCGGCCTTCAGCGAAATGCTGCAAGTTCAGCCAGCAGCCGCTGCCCTCGCCGGGAAGCGGAGCCGCCGGCTCCCAGGCTGCCCCTTAGAGGAGCGGCTCGGCCCGGCCCGGCCCGGCCCGGCTCGGCTCGGCCCTGCACGGCGGGGACGGGGGCGCAGGAGCAGCGCGGGGCCATGCCGAGACGCTCTCCCGGGGGAGACCCCGCCGGAGCGGCGGAAGGGACCGATGCGGATGGCGGGGACGTGATCCTTTCTCTTTTTCCCCCTTTCCCTTTCCCTTTCCCTTCCCTTCCCTTTCCCTTTCCTTTCCT